>NC_142614.1:35215286-35518316 GCF_059453375.1 Lepisosteus platostomus | reverse complement strand
TGTTTTTCAGCAGAAATAAACATGTTTCTGCAAGTTTGGTCACCCCCATGTAAGTTATGGGGCAGTAACAGCACACTTTTGAAAACGTGTTTTTCAGCCCGAAATAAACGCGTTTTTTCAGACAACTGAATCCCTATGTAACTGCAAGACTCAGAAGAGCCCACACACTCAGCTCTTAACCCCAGTGTGCAGAAAGTGACAAAACATGATTTTCAGCAGAAATAAACATGTTTCTGCAAGTTTGGTCACCCCCATGTAAGTTATGGGGCAGTAACAGCACACTTTTGAAAACGTGTTTTTCAGCCCGAAATAAACGCGTTTTTTCAGACAACTGAATCCCTATGTAACTGCAAGACTCAGAAGAGCCCACACACTCAGCTCTTAACCCCAGTGTGCAGAAAGTGTCAAAACGTGTTTTTCAGCAGAAATAAACATGTTTCTGCAAGTTTGGTCACCCCCATGTAAGTTATGGGGCAGTAACAGCACACTTTTGAAAACGTGTTTTTCAGCCCGAAATAAACGCGTTTTTTCAGACAACTGAATCCCTATGTAACTGCAAGACTCAGAAGAGCCCACACACTCAGCTCTTAACCCCAGTGTGCAGAAAGTGTCAAAACATGATTTTCAGCAGAAATAAACATGTTTCTGCAAGTTTGGTCACCCCCATGTAAGTTATGGGGCAGTAACAGCACACTTTTGAAAACGTGTTTTTCAGCCCGAAATAAACGCGTTTTTTCAGACAACTGAATCCCTATGTAACTGCAAGACTCAGAAGAGCCCACACACTCAGCTCTTAACCCCAGTGTGCAGAAAGTGTCAAAACATGTTTTTCAGCAGAAATAAACATGTTTCTGCAAGTTTGGTCACCCCCATGAAGTTATGGGGCAGTAACAGCACACTTTTGAAAACGTGTTTTTCAGCCTGAAATAAACACGTTTTTTCAGACAACTGAATCCCTATGTAACTGCAAGACTCAGAAGAGCCCACACACTCAGCTCTTAACCCCAGTGTGCAGAAAGTGTCAAAACATGTTTTTCAGCAGAAATAAACATGTTTCTGCAAGTTTGGTCACCCCCATGTAAGTTATGGGGCAGTAACAGCACACTTTTGAAAACGTGTTTTTCAGCCCGAAATAAACGCGTTTTTTCAGACAACTGAATCCCTATGTAACTGCAAGGCTCAAAAGAGCCCACACACTCAGCTCTTAACCCCAGTGTGCAGAAAGAGTCAAAACGTGTTTTTCAGCAGAAATAAACATGTTTTTGCAAGTTTGGTCACCCCCATGTAAGTTATGGGGCAGTAACAGCACACTTTTGAAAACGTTTTTCAGCCCGAAATAAACGCGTTTTTTCAGACAACTGAATCCCTATGTAACTGAAAGACTCAGAAGAGCCCACACACTCAGCTCTTAACCCCAGTGTGCAGAAAGTGTCAAAACATGATTTTCAGCAGAAATAAACATGTTTCTGCAAGTTTGGTCACCCCCATGTAAGTTATGGGGCAGTAACAGCACACTTTTGAAAACGTGTTTTTCAGCCCGAAATAAACGCGTTTTTTCAGACAACTGAATCCCTATGCAACTGCAAGACTCAGAAGAGCCCACACACTCAGCTCTTAACCCCAGTGTGCAGAAAGTGTCAAAACGTGTTTTTCAGCAGAAATAAACATGTTTCTGCAAGTTTGGTCACCCCCATGTAAGTTATGGGGCAGTAATAGCACACTTTTGAAAACGTGTTTTTCAGCCCGAAATAAACGCGTTTTTTCAGACAACTGAATCCCTATGTAACTGCAAGACTCAGAAGAGCCCACACACTCAGCTCTTAACCCCAGTGTGCAGAAAGTGTCAAAACATGATTTTCAGCAGAAATAAACATGTTTCTGCAAGTTTGGTCACCCCCATGTAAGTTATGGGGCAGTAACAGCACACTTTTGAAAACGTGTTTTTCAGCCCGAAATAAACGCGTTTTTTCAGACAACTGAATCCCTATGTAACTGCAAGGCTCAAAAGAGCCCACACACTCAGCTCTTAACCCCAGTGTGCAGAAAGTGTCAAAACATGATTTTCAGCAGAAATAAACATGTTTCTGCAAGTTTGGTCACCCCCATGTAAGTTATGGGGCAGTAACAGCACACTTTTGAAAACGTGTTTTTCAGCCCGAAATAAACGCGTTTTTTCAGACAACTGAATCCCTATGTAACTGCAAGACTCAGAAGAGCCCACACACTCAGCTCTTAACCCCAGTGTGCAGAAAGAGTCAAAACATGATTTTCAGCAGAAATAAACATGTTTCTGCAAGTTTGGTCACCCCCATGTAAGTTATGGGGCAGTAACAGCACACTTTTTAAAACGTGTTTTTCAGCCCGAAATAAACGCGTTTTTTCAGACAACTGAATCCCTATGTAACTGCAAGGCTCAAAAGAGCCCACACACTCAGCTCTTAACCCCAGTGTGCAGAAAGTGTCAAAACATGATTTTCAGCAGAAATAAACATGTTTCTGCAAGTTTGGTCACCCCCATGTAAGTTATGGGGCAGTAACAGCACACTTTTGAAAACGTGTTTTTCAGCCCGAAATAAACGCGTTTTTTCAGACAACTGAATCCCTATGTAACTGCAAGACTCAGAAGAGCCCACACACTCAGCTCTTAACCCCAGTGTGCAGAAAGTGTCAAAACGTGTTTTTCAGCAGAAATAAACATGTTTCTGCAAGTTTGGTCACCCCCATGTAAGTTATGGGGCAGTAACAGCACACTTTTGAAAACGTGTTTTTCAGCCCGAAATAAACACGTTTTTTCAGACAACTGAATCCCTATGTAACTGCAAGGCTCAAAAGAGCCCACACACTCAGCTCTTAACCCCAGTGTGCAGAAAGTGTCAAAACATGATTTTCAGCAGAAATAAACATGTTTCTGCAAGTTTGGTCACCCCCATGTAAGTTATGGGGCAGTAACAGCACACTTTTTAAAACTTGTTTTTCAGCCCGAAATAAACGCGTTTTTTCAGACAACTGAATCCCAATGTAACTGCAAGACTCAGAAGAGCCCACACACTCAGCTCTTAACCCCAGTGTGCAGAAAGTGTCAAAACGTGTTTTTCAGCAGAAATAAACATGTTTCTGCAAGTTTGGTCACCCCCATGTAAGTTATGGGGCAGTAACAGCACACTTTTGAAAACGTGTTTTTCAGCCCGAAATAAACGCGTTTTTTCAGACAACTGAATCCCTATGTAACTGCAAGACTCAGAAGAGCCCACACACTCAGCTCTTAACCCCAGTGTGCAGAAAGTGTCAAAACGTGTTTTTCAGCAGAAATAAACATGTTTCTGCAAGTTTGGTCACCCCCATGTAAGTTATGGGGCAGTAACAGCACACTTTTGAAAACGTGTTTTTCAGCCCGAAATAAACGCGTTTTTTCAGACAACTGAATCCCTATGTAACTGCAAGGCTCAAAAGAGCCCACACACTCAGCTCTTAACCCCAGTGTGCAGAAAGTGTCAAAACATGTTTTTCAGCAGAAATAAACATGTTTCTGCAAGTTTGGTCACCCCCATGTAAGTTATGGGGCAGTAACAGCACACTTTTGAAAACGTGTTTTTCAGCCCGAAATAAACGCGTTTTTTCAGACAACTGAATCCCTATGTAACTGCAAGGCTCAAAAGAGCCCACACACTCAGCTCTTAACCCCAGTGTGCAGAAAGTGTCAAAACATGATTTTCAGCAGAAATAAACATGTTTCTGCAAGTTTGGTCACCCCCATGTAAGTTATGGGGCAGTAACAGCACACTTTTGAAAACGTGTTTTTCAGCCCGAAATAAACGCGTTTTTTCAGACAACTGAATCCCTATGTAACTGCAAGACTCAGAAGAGCCCACACACTCAGCTCTTAACCCCAGTGTGCAGAAAGAGTCAAAACATGATTTTCAGCAGAAATAAACATGTTTCTGCAAGTTTGGTCACCCCCATGTAAGTTATGGGGCAGTAACAGCACACTTTTGAAAACGTGTTTTTCAGCCCGAAATAAACGCGTTTTTTCAGACAACTGAATCCCTATGTAACTGCAAGACTCAGAAGAGCCCACACACTCAGCTCTTAACCCCAGTGTGCAGAAAGTGTCAAAACGTGTTTTTCAGCAGAAATAAACATGTTTCTGCAAGTTTGGTCACCCCCATGTAAGTTATGGGGCAGTAACAGCACACTTTTTAAAACTTGTTTTTCAGCCCGAAATAAACGCGTTTTTTCAGACAACTGAATCCCTATGTAACTGCAAGACTCAGAAGAGCCCACACACTCAGCTCTTAACCCCAGTGTGCAGAAAGTGTCAAAACATGTTTTTCAGCAGAAATAAACATGTTTCTGCAAGTTTGGTCACCCCCATGTAAGTTATGGGGCAGTAACAGCACACTTTTGAAAACGTGTTTTTCAGCCTGAAATAAACACGTTTTTTCAGACAACTGAATCCCTATGTAACTGCAAGACTCAGAAGAGCCCACACACTCAGCTCTTAACCCCAGTGTGCAGAAAGTGTCAAAACATGTTTTTCAGCAGAAATAAACATGTTTCTGCAAGTTTGGTCACCCCCATGTAAGTTATGGGGCAGTAACAGCACACTTTTGAAAACGTGTTTTTCAGCCCGAAATAAACGCGTTTTTTCAGACAACTGAATCCCTATGTAACTGCAAGGCTCAAAAGAGCCCACACACTCAGCTCTTAACCCCAGTGTGCAGAAAGTGTCAAAACATGATTTTCAGCAGAAATAAACATGTTTCTGCAAGTTTGGTCACCCCCATGTAAGTTATGGGGCAGTAACAGCACACTTTTGAAATCGTGTTTTTCAGCCCGAAATAAACGCGTTTTTTCAGACAACTGAATCCCTATGTAACTGCAAGACTCAGAAGAGCCCACACACTCAGCTCTTAACCCCAGTGTGCAGAAAGTGTCAAAACGTGTTTTTCAGCAGAAATAAACATGTTTCTGCAAGTTTGGTCACCCCCATGTAAGTTATGGGGCAGTAACAGCACACTTTTGAAAACGTGTTTTTCAGCCTGAAATAAACACGTTTTTTCAGACAACTGAATCCCTATGTAACTGCAAGACTCAGAAGAGCCCACACACTCAGCTCTTAACCCTAGTGTGCAGAAAGTGTCAAAACATGATTTTCAGCAGAAATAAACATGTTTCTGCAAGTTTGGTCAACCCCATGTAAGTTATGGGGCAGTAACAGCACACTTTTGAAAACGTGTTTTTCAGCCCGAAATAAACGCGTTTTTTCAGACAACTGAATCCCTATGTAACTGCAAGGCTCAAAAGAGCCCACACACTCAGCTCTTAACCCCAGTGTGCAGAAAGTGTCAAAACATGTTTTTCAGCAGAAATAAACATGTTTCTGCAAGTTTGGTCACCCCCATGTAAGTTATGGGGCAGTAACAGCACACTTTTGAAAACGTGTTTTTCAGCCCGAAATAAACGCGTTTTTTCAGACAACTGAATCCCTATGTAACTGCAAGGCTCAAAAGAGCCCACACACTCAGCTCTTAACCCCAGTGTGCAGAAAGTGTCAAAACATGATTTTCAGCAGAAATAAACATGTTTCTGCAAGTTTGGTCACCCCCATGTAAGTTATGGGGCAGTAACAGCACACTTTTGAAAACGTGTTTTTCAGCCCGAAATAAACGCGTTTTTTCAGACAACTGAATCCCTATGTAACTGCAAGACTCAGAAGAGCCCACACACTCAGCTCTTAACCCCAGTGTGCAGAAAGTGTCAAAACGTGTTTTTCAGCAGAAATAAACATGTTTCTGCAAGTTTGGTCACCCCCATGTAAGTTATGGGGCAGTAACAGCACACTTTTGAAAACGTGTTTTTCAGCCTGAAATAAACACGTTTTTTCAGACAACTGAATCCCTATGTAACTGCAAGACTCAGAAGAGCCCACACACTCAGCTCTTAACCCCAGTGTGCAGAAAGTGTCAAAACATGATTTTCAGCAGAAATAAACATGTTTCTGCAAGTTTGGTCACCCCCATGTAAGTTATGGGGCAGTAACAGCACACTTTTGAAAACGTGTTTTTCAGACCGAAATAAACGCGTTTTTTCAGACAACTGAATCCCTATGTAAGTGCAAGACTCAGAAGAGCCCACACACTCAGCTCTTAACCCCAGTGTGCAGAAAGTGTCAAAACGTGTTTTTCAGCAGAAATAAACATGTTTCTGCAAGTTTGGTCACCCCCATGTAAGTTATGGGGCAGTAACAGCACACTTTTGAAAACGTGTTTTTCAGCCCGAAATAAACGCGTTTTTTCAGACAACTGAATCCCTATGTAACTGCAAGACTCAGAAGAGCCCACACACTCAGCTCTTAACCCCAGTGTGCAGAAAGTGTCAAAACATGTTTTTCAGCAGAAATAAACATGTTTCTGCAAGTTTGGTCACCCCCATGTAAGTTATGGGGCAGTAACAGCACACTTTTGAAAACGTGTTTTTCAGCCTGAAATAAACACGTTTTTTCAGACAACTGAATCCCTATGTAACTGCAAGACTCAGAAGAGCCCACACACTCAGCTCTTAACCCCAGTGTGCAGAAAGTGTCAAAACATGTTTTTCAGCAGAAATAAACATGTTTCTGCAAGTTTGGTCACCCCCATGTAAGTTATGGGGCAGTAACAGCACACTTTTGAAAACGTGTTTTTCAGCCTGAAATAAACACGTTTTTTCAGACAACTGAATCCCTATGTAACTGCAAGACTCAGAAGAGCCCACACACTCAGCTCTTAACCCCAGTGTGCAGAAAGTGTCAAAACATGTTTTTCAGCAGAAATAAACATGTTTCTGCAAGTTTGGTCACCCCCATGTAAGTTATGGGGCAGTAACAGCACACTTTTGAAAACGTGTTTTTCAGCCTGAAATAAACACGTTTTTTCAGACAACTGAATCCCTATGTAACTGCAAGACTCAGAAGAGCCCACACACTCAGCTCTTAACCCCAGTGTGCAGAAAGTGTCAAAACATGATTTTCAGCAGAAATAAACATGTTTCTGCAAGTTTGGTCAACCCCATGTAAGTTATGGGGCAGTAACAGCACACTTTTGAAAACGTGTTTTTCAGCCCGAAATAAACGCGTTTTTTCAGACAACTGAATCCCTATGTAACTGCAAGGCTCAAAAGAGCCCAGACACTCAGCTCTTAACCCCAGTGTGCAGAAAGTGTCAAAACATGTTTTTCAGCAGAAATAAACATGTTTCTGCAAGTTTGGTCACCCCCATGTAAGTTATGGGGCAGTAACAGCACACTTTTGAAAACGTGTTTTTCAGCCCGAAATAAACGCGTTTTTTCAGACAACTGAATCCCTATGTAACTGCAAGACTCAGAAGAGCCCACACACTCAGCTCTTAACCCCAGTGTGCAGAAAGTGACAAAACATGATTTTCAGCAGAAATAAACATGTTTCTGCAAGTTTGGTCACCCCCATGTAAGTTATGGGGCAGTAACAGCACACTTTTGAAAACGTGTTTTTCAGCCCGAAATAAACGCGTTTTTTCAGACAACTGAATCCCTATGTAACTGCAAGACTCAGAAGAGCCCACACACTCAGCTCTTAACCCCAGTGTGCAGAAAGTGTCAAAACGTGTTTTTCAGCAGAAATAAACATGTTTCTGCAAGTTTGGTCACCCCCATGTAAGTTATGGGGCAGTAACAGCACACTTTTGAAAACGTGTTTTTCAGCCCGAAATAAACGCGTTTTTTCAGACAACTGAATCCCTATGTAACTGCAAGACTCAGAAGAGCCCACACACTCAGCTCTTAACCCCAGTGTGCAGAAAGTGTCAAAACATGATTTTCAGCAGAAATAAACATGTTTCTGCAAGTTTGGTCACCCCCATGTAAGTTATGGGGCAGTAACAGCACACTTTTGAAAACGTGTTTTTCAGCCCGAAATAAACGCGTTTTTTCAGACAACTGAATCCCTATGTAACTGCAAGACTCAGAAGAGCCCACACACTCAGCTCTTAACCCCAGTGTGCAGAAAGTGTCAAAACATGTTTTTCAGCAGAAATAAACATGTTTCTGCAAGTTTGGTCACCCCCATGTAAGTTATGGGGCAGTAACAGCACACTTTTGAAAACGTGTTTTTCAGCCTGAAATAAACACGTTTTTTCAGACAACTGAATCCCTATGTAACTGCAAGACTCAGAAGAGCCCACACACTCAGCTCTTAACCCCAGTGTGCAGAAAGTGTCAAAACATGTTTTTCAGCAGAAATAAACATGTTTCTGCAAGTTTGGTCACCCCCATGTAAGTTATGGGGCAGTAACAGCACACTTTTGAAAACGTGTTTTTCAGCCCGAAATAAACGCGTTTTTTCAGACAACTGAATCCCTATGTAACTGCAAGGCTCAAAAGAGCCCACACACTCAGCTCTTAACCCCAGTGTGCAGAAAGAGTCAAAACGTGTTTTTCAGCAGAAATAAACATGTTTCTGCAAGTTTGGTCACCCCCATGTAAGTTATGGGGCAGTAACAGCACACTTTTGAAAACGTTTTTCAGCCCGAAATAAACGCGTTTTTTCAGACAACTGAATCCCTATGTAACTGAAAGACTCAGAAGAGCCCACACACTCAGCTCTTAACCCCAGTGTGCAGAAAGTGTCAAAACATGATTTTCAGCAGAAATAAACATGTTTCTGCAAGTTTGGTCACCCCCATGTAAGTTATGGGGCAGTAACAGCACACTTTTGAAAACGTGTTTTTCAGCCCGAAATAAACGCGTTTTTTCAGACAACTGAATCCCTATGCAACTGCAAGACTCAGAAGAGCCCACACACTCAGCTCTTAACCCCAGTGTGCAGAAAGTGTCAAAACGTGTTTTTCAGCAGAAATAAACATGTTTCTGCAAGTTTGGTCACCCCCATGTAAGTTATGGGGCAGTAATAGCACACTTTTGAAAACGTGTTTTTCAGCCCGAAATAAACGCGTTTTTTCAGACAACTGAATCCCTATGTAACTGCAAGACTCAGAAGAGCCCACACACTCAGCTCTTAACCCCAGTGTGCAGAAAGTGTCAAAACATGATTTTCAGCAGAAATAAACATGTTTCTGCAAGTTTGGTCACCCCCATGTAAGTTATGGGGCAGTAACAGCACACTTTTGAAAACGTGTTTTTCAGCCCGAAATAAACGCGTTTTTTCAGACAACTGAATCCCTATGTAACTGCAAGGCTCAAAAGAGCCCACACACTCAGCTCTTAACCCCAGTGTGCAGAAAGTGTCAAAACATGATTTTCAGCAGAAATAAACATGTTTCTGCAAGTTTGGTCACCCCCATGTAAGTTATGGGGCAGTAACAGCACACTTTTGAAAACGTGTTTTTCAGCCCGAAATAAACGCGTTTTTTCAGACAACTGAATCCCTATGTAACTGCAAGACTCAGAAGAGCCCACACACTCAGCTCTTAACCCCAGTGTGCAGAAAGAGTCAAAACATGATTTTCAGCAGAAATAAACATGTTTCTGCAAGTTTGGTCACCCCCATGTAAGTTATGGGGCAGTAACAGCACACTTTTTAAAACGTGTTTTTCAGCCCGAAATAAACGCGTTTTTTCAGACAACTGAATCCCTATGTAACTGCAAGGCTCAAAAGAGCCCACACACTCAGCTCTTAACCCCAGTGTGCAGAAAGTGTCAAAACATGATTTTCAGCAGAAATAAACATGTTTCTGCAAGTTTGGTCACCCCCATGTAAGTTATGGGGCAGTAACAGCACACTTTTGAAAACGTGTTTTTCAGCCCGAAATAAACGCGTTTTTTCAGACAACTGAATCCCTATGTAACTGCAAGACTCAGAAGAGCCCACACACTCAGCTCTTAACCCCAGTGTGCAGAAAGTGTCAAAACGTGTTTTTCAGCAGAAATAAACATGTTTCTGCAAGTTTGGTCACCCCCATGTAAGTTATGGGGCAGTAACAGCACACTTTTGAAAACGTGTTTTTCAGCCCGAAATAAACACGTTTTTTCAGACAACTGAATCCCTATGTAACTGCAAGGCTCAAAAGAGCCCACACACTCAGCTCTTAACCCCAGTGTGCAGAAAGTGTCAAAACATGATTTTCAGCAGAAATAAACATGTTTCTGCAAGTTTGGTCACCCCCATGTAAGTTATGGGGCAGTAACAGCACACTTTTTAAAACTTGTTTTTCAGCCCGAAATAAACGCGTTTTTTCAGACAACTGAATCCCAATGTAACTGCAAGACTCAGAAGAGCCCACACACTCAGCTCTTAACCCCAGTGTGCAGAAAGTGTCAAAACGTGTTTTTCAGCAGAAATAAACATGTTTCTGCAAGTTTGGTCACCCCCATATAAGTTATGGGGCAGTAACAGCACACTTTTGAAAACGTGTTTTTCAGCCCGAAATAAACGCGTTTTTTCAGACAACTGAATCCCTATGTAACTGCAAGACTCAGAAGAGCCCACACACTCAGCTCTTAACCCCAGTGTGCAGAAAGTGTCAAAACGTGTTTTTCAGCAGAAATAAACATGTTTCTGCAAGTTTGGTCACCCCCATGTAAGTTATGGGGCAGTAACAGCACACTTTTGAAAACGTGTTTTTCAGCCTGAAATAAACACGTTTTTTCAGACAACTGAATCCCTATGTAACTGCAAGACTCAGAAGAGCCCACACACTCAGCTCTTAACCCCAGTGTGCAGAAAGTGTCAAAACATGATTTTCAGCAGAAATAAACATGTTTCTGCAAGTTTGGTCAACCCCATGTAAGTTATGGGGCAGTAACAGCACACTTTTGAAAACGTGTTTTTCAGCCCGAAATAAACGCGTTTTTTCAGACAACTGAATCCCTATGTAACTGCAAGGCTCAAAAGAGCCCACACACTCAGCTCTTAACCCCAGTGTGCAGAAAGTGTCAAAACATGTTTTTCAGCAGAAATAAACATGTTTCTGCAAGTTTGGTCACCCCCATGTAAGTTATGGGGCAGTAACAGCACACTTTTGAAAACGTGTTTTTCAGCCCGAAATAAACGCGTTTTTTCAGACAACTGAATCCCTATGTAACTGCAAGGCTCAAAAGAGCCCACACACTCAGCTCTTAACCCCAGTGTGCAGAATGTGTCAAAACATGATTTTCAGCAGAAATAAACATGTTTCTGCAAGTTTGGTCACCCCCATGTAAGTTATGGGGCAGTAACAGCACACTTTTTAAAACGTGTTTTTCAGCCCGAAATAAACGCGTTTTTTCAGACAACTGAATCCCTATGTAACTGCAAGGCTCAAAAGAGCCCACACACTCAGCTCTTAACCCCAGTGTGCAGAAAGTGTCAAAACATGATTTTCAGCAGAAATAAACATGTTTCTGCAAGTTTGGTCACCCCCATGTAAGTTATGGGGCAGTAACAGCACACTTTTGAAAACGTGTTTTTCAGCCCGAAATAAACGCGTTTTTTCAGACAACTGAATCCCTATGTAACTGCAAGACTCAGAAGAGCCCACACACTCAGCTCTTAACCCCAGTGTGCAGAAAGTGTCAAAACGTGTTTTTCAGCAGAAATAAACATGTTTCTGCAAGTTTGGTCACCCCCATGTAAGTTATGGGGCAGTAACAGCACACTTTTGAAAACGTGTTTTTCAGCCCGAAATAAACACGTTTTTTCAGACAACTGAATCCCTATGTAACTGCAAGGCTCAAAAGAGCCCACACACTCAGCTCTTAACCCCAGTGTGCAGAAAGTGTCAAAACATGATTTTCAGCAGAAATAAACATGTTTCTGCAAGTTTGGTCACCCCCATGTAAGTTATGGGGCAGTAACAGCACACTTTTTAAAACTTGTTTTTCAGCCCGAAATAAACGCGTTTTTTCAGACAACTGAATCCCAATGTAACTGCAAGACTCAGAAGAGCCCACACACTCAGCTCTTAACCCCAGTGTGCAGAAAGTGTCAAAACGTGTTTTTCAGCAGAAATAAACATGTTTCTGCAAGTTTGGTCACCCCCATGTAAGTTATGGGGCAGTAACAGCACACTTTTGAAAACGTGTTTTTCAGCCCGAAATAAACGCGTTTTTTCAGACAACTGAATCCCTATGTAACTGCAAGACTCAGAAGAGCCCACACACTCAGCTCTTAACCCCAGTGTGCAGAAAGTGTCAAAACGTGTTTTTCAGCAGAAATAAACATGTTTCTGCAAGTTTGGTCACCCCCATGTAAGTTATGGGGCAGTAACAGCACACTTTTGAAAACGTGTTTTTCAGCCTGAAATAAACACGTTTTTTCAGACAACTGAATCCCTATGTAACTGCAAGACTCAGAAGAGCCCACACACTCAGCTCTTAACCCCAGTGTGCAGAAAGTGTCAAAACATGATTTTCAGCAGAAATAAACATGTTTCTGCAAGTTTGGTCAACCCCATGTAAGTTATGGGGCAGTAACAGCACACTTTTGAAAACGTGTTTTTCAGCCCGAAATAAACGCGTTTTTTCAGACAACTGAATCCCTATGTAACTGCAAGGCTCAAAAGAGCCCACACACTCAGCTCTTAACCCCAGTGTGCAGAAAGTGTCAAAACATGTTTTTCAGCAGAAATAAACATGTTTCTGCAAGTTTGGTCACCCCCATGTAAGTTATGGGGCAGTAACAGCACACTTTTGAAAACGTGTTTTTCAGCCCGAAATAAACGCGTTTTTTCAGACAACTGAATCCCTATGTAACTGCAAGGCTCAAAAGAGCCCACACACTCAGCTCTTAACCCCAGTGTGCAGAATGTGTCAAAACATGATTTTCAGCAGAAATAAACATGTTTCTGCAAGTTTGGTCACCCCCATGTAAGTTATGGGGCAGTAACAGCACACTTTTGAAAACGTGTTTTTCAGCCCGAAATAAACGCGTTTTTTCAGACAACTGAATCCCTATGTAACTGCAAGACTCAGAAGAGCCCACACACTCAGCTCTTAACCCCAGTGTGCAGAAAGAGTCAAAACATGATTTTCAGCAGAAATAAACATGTTTCTGCAAGTTTGGTCACCCCCATGTAAGTTATGGGGCAGTAACAGCACACTTTTTAAAACGTGTTTTTCAGCCCGAAATAAACGCGTTTTTTCAGACAACTGAATCCCTATGTAACTGCAAGGCTCAAAAGAGCCCACACACTCAGCTCTTAACCCCAGTGTGCAGAAAGTGTCAAAACATGATTTTCAGCAGAAATAAACATGTTTCTGCAAGTTTGGTCACCCCCATGTAAGTTATGGGGCAGTAACAGCACACTTTTGAAAACGTGTTTTTCAGCCCGAAATAAACGCGTTTTTTCAGACAACTGAATCCCTATGTAACTGCAAGACTCAGAAGAGCCCACACACTCAGCTCTTAACCCCAGTGTGCAGAAAGTGTCAAAACGTGTTTTTCAGCAGAAATAAACATGTTTCTGCAAGTTTGGTCACCCCCATGTAAGTTATGGGGCAGTAACAGCACACTTTTGAAAACGTGTTTTTCAGCCCGAAATAAACACGTTTTTTCAGACAACTGAATCCCTATGTAACTGCAAGGCTCAAAAGAGCCCACACACTCAGCTCTTAACCCCAGTGTGCAGAAAGTGTCAAAACATGATTTTCAGCAGAAATAAACATGTTTCTGCAAGTTTGGTCACCCCCATGTAAGTTATGGGGCAGTAACAGCACACTTTTTAAAACTTGTTTTTCAGCCCGAAATAAACGCGTTTTTTCAGACAACTGAATCCCTATGTAACTGCAAGACTCAGAAGAGCCCACACACTCAGCTCTTAACCCCAGTGTGCAGAAAGTGTCAAAACATGTTTTTCAGCAGAAATAAACATGTTTCTGCAAGTTTGGTCACCCCCATGTAAGTTATGGGGCAGTAACAGCACACTTTTGAAAACGTGTTTTTCAGCCTGAAATAAACACGTTTTTTCAGACAACTGAATCCCTATGTAACTGCAAGACTCAGAAGAGCCCACACACTCAGCTCTTAACCCCAGTGTGCAGAAAGTGTCAAAACATGTTTTTCAGCAGAAATAAACATGTTTCTGCAAGTTTGGTCACCCCCATGTAAGTTATGGGGCAGTAACAGCACACTTTTGAAAACGTGTTTTTCAGCCCGAAATAAACGCGTTTTTTCAGACAACTGAATCCCTATGTAACTGCAAGGCTCAAAAGAGCCCACACACTCAGCTCTTAACCCCAGTGTGCAGAAAGTGTCAAAACATGATTTTCAGCAGAAATAAACATGTTTCTGCAAGTTTGGTCACCCCCATGTAAGTTATGGGGCAGTAACAGCACACTTTTGAAATCGTGTTTTTCAGCCCGAAATAAACGCGTTTTTTCAGACAACTGAATCCCTATGTAACTGCAAGACTCAGAAGAGCCCACACACTCAGCTCTTAACCCCAGTGTGCAGAAAGTGTCAAAACGTGTTTTTCAGCAGAAATAAACATGTTTCTGCAAGTTTGGTCACCCCCATGTAAGTTATGGGGCAGTAACAGCACACTTTTGAAAACGTGTTTTTCAGCCTGAAATAAACACGTTTTTTCAGACAACTGAATCTCTATGTAACTGCAAGACTCAGAAGAGCCCACACACTCAGCTCTTAACCCCAGTGTGCAGAAAGTGTCAAAACATGATTTTCAGCAGAAATAAACATGTTTCTGCAAGTTTGGTCAACCCCATGTAAGTTATGGGGCAGTAACAGCACACTTTTGAAAACGTGTTTTTCAGCCCGAAATAAACGCGTTTTTTCAGACAACTGAATCCCTATGTAACTGCAAGGCTCAAAAGAGCCCACACACTCAGCTCTTAACCCCAGTGTGCAGAAAGTGTCAAAACATGTTTTTCAGCAGAAATAAACATGTTTCTGCAAGTTTGGTCACCCCCATGTAAGTTATGGGGCAGTAACAGCACACTTTTGAAAACGTGTTTTTCAGCCCGAAATAAACGCGTTTTTTCAGACAACTGAATCCCTATGTAACTGCAAGGCTCAAAAGAGCCCACACACTCAGCTCTTAACCCCAGTGTGCAGAAAGTGTCAAAACATGATTTTCAGCAGAAATAAACATGTTTCTGCAAGTTTGGTCACCCCCATGTAAGTTATGGGGCAGTAACAGCACACTTTTGAAAACGTGTTTTTCAGCCCGAAATAAACGCGTTTTTTCAGACAACTGAATCCGTATGTAACTGCAAGACTCAGAAGAGCCCACACACTCAGCTCTTAACCCCAGTGTGCAGAAAGAGTCAAAACATGATTTTCAGCAGAAATAAACATGTTTCTGCAAGTTTGGTCACCCCCATGTAAGTTATGGGGCAGTAACAGCACACTTTTTAAAACGTGTTTTTCAGCCCGAAATAAACGCGTTTTTTCAGACAACTGAATCCCTATGTAACTGCAAGACTCAGAAGAGCCCACACACTCAGCTCTTAACCCCAGTGTGCAGAAAGTGTCAAAACGTGTTTTTCAGCAGAAATAAACATGTTTCTGCAAGTTTGGTCAACCCCATGTAAGTTATGGGGCAGTAACAGCACACTTTTGAAAACGTGTTTTTCAGCCCGAAATAAACGCGTTTTTTCAGACAACTGAATCCCTATGTAACTGCAAGACTCAGAAGAGCCCACACACTCAGCTCTTAACCCCAGTGTGCAGAAAGTGTCAAAACGTGTTTTTCAGCAGAAATAAACATGTTTCTGCAAGTTTGGTCACCCCCATGTAAGTTATGGGGCAGTAACAGCACACTTTTGAAAACGTGTTTTTCAGCCCGAAATAAACGCGTTTTTTCAGACAACTGAATCCCTATGTAACTGCAAGACTCAGAAGAGCCCACACACTCAGCTCTTAACCCCAGTGTGCAGAAAGTGTCAAAACATGATTTTCAGCAGAAATAAACATGTTTCTGCAAGTTTGGTCACCCCCATGTAAGTTATGGGGCAGTAACAGCACACTTTTGAAAACGTGTTTTTCAGCCCGAAATAAACGCGTTTTTTCAGACAACTGAATCCCTATGTAACTGCAAGACTCAGAAGAGCCCACACACTCAGCTCTTAACCCCAGTGTGCAGAAAGTGTCAAAACATGTTTTTCAGCAGAAATAAACATGTTTCTGCAAGTTTGGTCACCCCCATGTAAGTTATGGGGCAGTAACAGCACACTTTTGAAAACGTGTTTTTCAGCCTGAAATAAACACGTTTTTTCAGACAACTGAATCCCTATGTAACTGCAAGACTCAGAAGAGCCCACACACTCAGCTCTTAACCCCAGTGTGCAGAAAGTGTCAAAACATGTTTTTCAGCAGAAATAAACATGTTTCTGCAAGTTTGGTCACCCCCATGTAAGTTATGGGGCAGTAACAGCACACTTTTGAAAACGTGTTTTTCAGCCCGAAATAAACGCGTTTTTTCAGACAACTGAATCCCTATGTAACTGCAAGGCTCAAAAGAGCCCACACACTCAGCTCTTAACCCCAGTGTGCAGAAAGAGTCAAAACGTGTTTTTCAGCAGAAATAAACATGTTTCTGCAAGTTTGGTCACCCCCATGTAAGTTATGGGGCAGTAACAGCACACTTTTGAAAACGTTTTTCAGCCCGAAATAAACGCGTTTTTTCAGACGACTGAATCCCTATGTAACTGAAAGACTCAGAAGAGCCCACACACTCAGCTCTTAACCCCAGTGTGCAGAAAGTGTCAAAACATGATTTTCAGCAGAAATAAACATGTTTCTGCAAGTTTGGTCACCCCCATGTAAGTTATGGGGCAGTAACAGCACACTTTTGAAAACGTGTTTTTCAGCCCGAAATAAACGCGTTTTTTCAGACAACTGAATCCCTATGCAACTGCAAGACTCAGAAGAGCCCACACACTCAGCTCTTAACCCCAGTGTGCAGAAAGTGTCAAAACGTGTTTTTCAGCAGAAATAAACATGTTTCTGCAAGTTTGGTCACCCCCATGTAAGTTATGGGGCAGTAATAGCACACTTTTGAAAACGTGTTTTTCAGCCCGAAATAAACGCGTTTTTTCAGACAACTGAATCCCTATGTAACTGCAAGACTCAGAAGAGCCCACACACTCAGCTCTTAACCCCAGTGTGCAGAAAGTGTCAAAACATGATTTTCAGCAGAAATAAACATGTTTCTGCAAGTTTGGTCACCCCCATGTAAGTTATGGGGCAGTAACAGCACACTTTTGAAAACGTGTTTTTCAGCCCGAAATAAACGCGTTTTTTCAGACAACTGAATCCCTATGTAACTGCAAGGCTCAAAAGAGCCCACACACTCAGCTCTTAACCCCAGTGTGCAGAAAGTGTCAAAACATGATTTTCAGCAGAAATAAACATGTTTCTGCAAGTTTGGTCACCCCCATGTAAGTTATGGGGCAGTAACAGCACACTTTTGAAAACGTGTTTTTCAGCCCGAAATAAACGCGTTTTTTCAGACAACTGAATCCCTATGTAACTGCAAGACTCAGAAGAGCCCACACACTCAGCTCTTAACCCCAGTGTGCAGAAAGTGTCAAAACGTGTTTTTCAGCAGAAATAAACATGTTTCTGCAAGTTTGGTCACCCCCATGTAAGTTATGGGGCAGTAACAGCACACTTTTGAAAACGTGTTTTTCAGCCTGAAATAAACACGTTTTTTCAGACAACTGAATCCCTATGTAACTGCAAGACTCAGAAGAGCCCACACACTCAGCTCTTAACCCCAGTGTGCAGAAAGTGTCAAAACATGATTTTCAGCAGAAATAAACATGTTTCTGCAAGTTTGGTCACCCCCATGTAAGTTATGGGGCAGTAACAGCACACTTTTGAAAACGTGTTTTTCAGACCGAAATAAACGCGTTTTTTCAGACAACTGAATCCCTATGTAAGTGCAAGACTCAGAAGAGCCCACACACTCAGCTCTTAACCCCAGTGTGCAGAAAGTGTCAAAACGTGTTTTTCAGCAGAAATAAACATGTTTCTGCAAGTTTGGTCACCCCCATGTAAGTTATGGGGCAGTAACAGCACACTTTTGAAAACGTGTTTTTCAGCCCGAAATAAACGCGTTTTTTCAGACAACTGAATCCCTATGTAACTGCAAGACTCAGAAGAGCCCACACACTCAGCTCTTAACCCCAGTGTGCAGAAAGTGTCAAAACATGTTTTTCAGCAGAAATAAACATGTTTCTGCAAGTTTGGTCACCCCCATGTAAGTTATGGGGCAGTAACAGCACACTTTTGAAAACGTGTTTTTCAGCCTGAAATAAACACGTTTTTTCAGACAACTGAATCCCTATGTAACTGCAAGACTCAGAAGAGCCCACACACTCAGCTCTTAACCCCAGTGTGCAGAAAGTGTCAAAACATGTTTTTCAGCAGAAATAAACATGTTTCTGCAAGTTTGGTCACCCCCATGTAAGTTATGGGGCAGTAACAGCACACTTTTGAAAACGTGTTTTTCAGCCTGAAATAAACACGTTTTTTCAGACAACTGAATCCCTATGTAACTGCAAGACTCAGAAGAGCCCACACACTCAGCTCTTAACCCCAGTGTGCAGAAAGTGTCAAAACATGTTTTTCAGCAGAAATAAACATGTTTCTGCAAGTTTGGTCACCCCCATGTAAGTTATGGGGCAGTAACAGCACACTTTTGAAAACGTGTTTTTCAGCCTGAAATAAACACGTTTTTTCAGACAACTGAATCCCTATGTAACTGCAAGACTCAGAAGAGCCCACACACTCAGCTCTTAACCCCAGTGTGCAGAAAGTGTCAAAACATGATTTTCAGCAGAAATAAACATGTTTCTGCAAGTTTGGTCAACCCCATGTAAGTTATGGGGCAGTAACAGCACACTTTTGAAAACGTGTTTTTCAGCCCGAAATAAACGCGTTTTTTCAGACAACTGAATCCCTATGTAACTGCAAGGCTCAAAAGAGCCCAGACACTCAGCTCTTAACCCCAGTGTGCAGAAAGTGTCAAAACATGTTTTTCAGCAGAAATAAACATGTTTCTGCAAGTTTGGTCACCCCCATGTAAGTTATGGGGCAGTAACAGCACACTTTTGAAAACGTGTTTTTCAGCCCGAAATAAACGCGTTTTTTCAGACAACAGAATCCCTATGTAACTGCAAGACTCAGAAGAGCCCACACACTCAGCTCTTAACCCCAGTGTGCAGAAAGTGTCAAAACGTGTTTTTCAGCAGAAATAAACATGTTTCTGCAAGTTTGGTCACCCCCATGTAAGTTATGGGGCAGTAACAGCACACTTTTGAAAACGTGTTTTTCAGCCCGAAATAAACGCGTTTTTTCAGACAACTGAATCCCTATGTAACTGCAAGACTCAGAAGAGCCCACACACTCAGCTCTTAACCCCAGTGTGCAGAAAGTGTCAAAACATGATTTTCAGCAGAAATAAACATGTTTCTGCAAGTTTGGTCACCCCCATGTAAGTTATGGGGCAGTAACAGCACACTTTTGAAAACGTGTTTTTCAGCCCGAAATAAACGCGTTTTTTCAGACAACTGAATCCCTATGTAACTGCAAGACTCAGAAGAGCCCACACACTCAGCTCTTAACCCCAGTGTGCAGAAAGTGTCAAAACATGTTTTTCAGCAGAAATAAACATGTTTCTGCAAGTTTGGTCACCCCCATGTAAGTTATGGGGCAGTAACAGCACACTTTTGAAAACGTGTTTTTCAGCCTGAAATAAACACGTTTTTTCAGACAACTGAATCCCTATGTAACTGCAAGACTCAGAAGAGCCCACACACTCAGCTCTTAACCCCAGTGTGCAGAAAGTGTCAAAACATGTTTTTCAGCAGAAATAAACATGTTTCTGCAAGTTTGGTCACCCCCATGTAAGTTATGGGGCAGTAACAGCACACTTTTGAAAACGTGTTTTTCAGCCCGAAATAAACGCGTTTTTTCAGACAACTGAATCCCTATGTAACTGCAAGGCTCAAAAGAGCCCACACACTCAGCTCTTAACCCCAGTGTGCAGAAAGAGTCAAAACGTGTTTTTCAGCAGAAATAAACATGTTTCTGCAAGTTTGGTCACCCCCATGTAAGTTATGGGGCAGTAACAGCACACTTTTGAAAACGTTTTTCAGCCCGAAATAAACGCGTTTTTTCAGACAACTGAATCCCTATGTAACTGAAAGACTCAGAAGAGCCCACACACTCAGCTCTTAACCCCAGTGTGCAGAAAGTGTCAAAACATGATTTTCAGCAGAAATAAACATGTTTCTGCAAGTTTGGTCACCCCCATGTAAGTTATGGGGCAGTAACAGCACACTTTTGAAAACGTGTTTTTCAGCCCGAAATAAACGCGTTTTTTCAGACAACTGAATCCCTATGCAACTGCAAGACTCAGAAGAGCCCACACACTCAGCTCTTAACCCCAGTGTGCAGAAAGTGTCAAAACGTGTTTTTCAGCAGAAATAAACATGTTTCTGCAAGTTTGGTCACCCCCATGTAAGTTATGGGGCAGTAATAGCACACTTTTGAAAACGTGTTTTTCAGCCCGAAATAAACGCGTTTTTTCAGACAACTGAATCCCTATGTAACTGCAAGACTCAGAAGAGCCCACACACTCAGCTCTTAACCCCAGTGTGCAGAAAGTGTCAAAACATGATTTTCAGCAGAAATAAACATGTTTCTGCAAGTTTGGTCACCCCCATGTAAGTTATGGGGCAGTAACAGCACACTTTTGAAAACGTGTTTTTCAGCCCGAAATAAACGCGTTTTTTCAGACAACTGAATCCCTATGTAACTGCAAGGCTCAAAAGAGCCCACACACTCAGCTCTTAACCCCAGTGTGCAGAAAGTGTCAAAACATGATTTTCAGCAGAAATAAACATGTTTCTGCAAGTTTGGTCACCCCCATGTAAGTTATGGGGCAGTAACAGCACACTTTTGAAAACGTGTTTTTCAGCCCGAAATAAACGCGTTTTTTCAGACAACTGAATCCCTATGTAACTGCAAGACTCAGAAGAGCCCACACACTCAGCTCTTAACCCCAGTGTGCAGAAAGAGTCAAAACATGATTTTCAGCAGAAATAAACATGTTTCTGCAAGTTTGGTCACCCCCATGTAAGTTATGGGGCAGTAACAGCACACTTTTTAAAACGTGTTTTTCAGCCCGAAATAAACGCGTTTTTTCAGACAACTGAATCCCTATGTAACTGCAAGGCTCAAAAGAGCCCACACACTCAGCTCTTAACCCCAGTGTGCAGAAAGTGTCAAAACGTGTTTTTCAGCAGAAATAAACATGTTTCTGCAAGTTTGGTCACCCCCATATAAGTTATGGGGCAGTAACAGCACACTTTTGAAAACGTGTTTTTCAGCCCGAAATAAACGCGTTTTTTCAGACAACTGAATCCCTATGTAACTGCAAGACTCAGAAGAGCCCACACACTCAGCTCTTAACCCCAGTGTGCAGAAAGTGTCAAAACGTGTTTTTCAGCAGAAATAAACATGTTTCTGCAAGTTTGGTCACCCCCATGTAAGTTATGGGGCAGTAACAGCACACTTTTGAAAACGTGTTTTTCAGCCTGAAATAAACACGTTTTTTCAGACAACTGAATCCCTATGTAACTGCAAGACTCAGAAGAGCCCACACACTCAGCTCTTAACCCCAGTGTGCAGAAAGTGTCAAAACATGATTTTCAGCAGAAATAAACATGTTTCTGCAAGTTTGGTCAACCCCATGTAAGTTATGGGGCAGTAACAGCACACTTTTGAAAACGTGTTTTTCAGCCCGAAATAAACGCGTTTTTTCAGACAACTGAATCCCTATGTAACTGCAAGGCTCAAAAGAGCCCACACACTCAGCTCTTAACCCCAGTGTGCAGAAAGTGTCAAAACATGTTTTTCAGCAGAAATAAACATGTTTCTGCAAGTTTGGTCACCCCCATGTAAGTTATGGGGCAGTAACAGCACACTTTTGAAAACGTGTTTTTCAGCCCGAAATAAACGCGTTTTTTCAGACAACTGAATCCCTATGTAACTGCAAGGCTCAAAAGAGCCCACACACTCAGCTCTTAACCCCAGTGTGCAGAATGTGTCAAAACATGATTTTCAGCAGAAATAAACATGTTTCTGCAAGTTTGGTCACCCCCATGTAAGTTATGGGGCAGTAACAGCACACTTTTTAAAACGTGTTTTTCAGCCCGAAATAAACGCGTTTTTTCAGACAACTGAATCCCTATGTAACTGCAAGGCTCAAAAGAGCCCACACACTCAGCTCTTAACCCCAGTGTGCAGAAAGTGTCAAAACATGATTTTCAGCAGAAATAAACATGTTTCTGCAAGTTTGGTCACCCCCATGTAAGTTATGGGGCAGTAACAGCACACTTTTGAAAACGTGTTTTTCAGCCCGAAATAAACGCGTTTTTTCAGACAACTGAATCCCTATGTAACTGCAAGACTCAGAAGAGCCCACACACTCAGCTCTTAACCCCAGTGTGCAGAAAGTGTCAAAACGTGTTTTTCAGCAGAAATAAACATGTTTCTGCAAGTTTGGTCACCCCCATGTAAGTTATGGGGCAGTAACAGCACACTTTTGAAAACGTGTTTTTCAGCCCGAAATAAACACGTTTTTTCAGACAACTGAATCCCTATGTAACTGCAAGGCTCAAAAGAGCCCACACACTCAGCTCTTAACCCCAGTGTGCAGAAAGTGTCAAAACATGATTTTCAGCAGAAATAAACATGTTTCTGCAAGTTTGGTCACCCCCATGTAAGTTATGGGGCAGTAACAGCACACTTTTTAAAACTTGTTTTTCAGCCCGAAATAAACGCGTTTTTTCAGACAACTGAATCCCAATGTAACTGCAAGACTCAGAAGAGCCCACACACTCAGCTCTTAACCCCAGTGTGCAGAAAGTGTCAAAACGTGTTTTTCAGCAGAAATAAACATGTTTCTGCAAGTTTGGTCACCCCCATGTAAGTTATGGGGCAGTAACAGCACACTTTTGAAAACGTGTTTTTCAGCCCGAAATAAACGCGTTTTTTCAGACAACTGAATCCCTATGTAACTGCAAGACTCAGAAGAGCCCACACACTCAGCTCTTAACCCCAGTGTGCAGAAAGTGTCAAAACGTGTTTTTCAGCAGAAATAAACATGTTTCTGCAAGTTTGGTCACCCCCATGTAAGTTATGGGGCAGTAACAGCACACTTTTGAAAACGTGTTTTTCAGCCTGAAATAAACACGTTTTTTCAGACAACTGAATCCCTATGTAACTGCAAGACTCAGAAGAGCCCACACACTCAGCTCTTAACCCCAGTGTGCAGAAAGTGTCAAAACATGATTTTCAGCAGAAATAAACATGTTTCTGCAAGTTTGGTCAACCCCATGTAAGTTATGGGGCAGTAACAGCACACTTTTGAAAACGTGTTTTTCAGCCCGAAATAAACGCGTTTTTTCAGACAACTGAATCCCTATGTAACTGCAAGGCTCAAAAGAGCCCACACACTCAGCTCTTAACCCCAGTGTGCAGAAAGTGTCAAAACATGTTTTTCAGCAGAAATAAACATGTTTCTGCAAGTTTGGTCACCCCCATGTAAGTTATGGGGCAGTAACAGCACACTTTTGAAAACGTGTTTTTCAGCCCGAAATAAACGCGTTTTTTCAGACAACTGAATCCCTATGTAACTGCAAGGCTCAAAAGAGCCCACACACTCAGCTCTTAACCCCAGTGTGCAGAATGTGTCAAAACATGATTTTCAGCAGAAATAAACATGTTTCTGCAAGTTTGGTCACCCCCATGTAAGTTATGGGGCAGTAACAGCACACTTTTGAAAACGTGTTTTTCAGCCCGAAATAAACGCGTTTTTTCAGACAACTGAATCCCTATGTAACTGCAAGACTCAGAAGAGCCCACACACTCAGCTCTTAACCCCAGTGTGCAGAAAGAGTCAAAACATGATTTTCAGCAGAAATAAACATGTTTCTGCAAGTTTGGTCACCCCCATGTAAGTTATGGGGCAGTAACAGCACACTTTTTAAAACGTGTTTTTCAGCCCGAAATAAACGCGTTTTTTCAGACAACTGAATCCCTATGTAACTGCAAGGCTCAAAAGAGCCCACACACTCAGCTCTTAACCCCAGTGTGCAGAAAGTGTCAAAACATGATTTTCAGCAGAAATAAACATGTTTCTGCAAGTTTGGTCACCCCCATGTAAGTTATGGGGCAGTAACAGCACACTTTTGAAAACGTGTTTTTCAGCCCGAAATAAACGCGTTTTTTCAGACAACTGAATCCCTATGTAACTGCAAGACTCAGAAGAGCCCACACACTCAGCTCTTAACCCCAGTGTGCAGAAAGTGTCAAAACGTGTTTTTCAGCAGAAATAAACATGTTTCTGCAAGTTTGGTCACCCCCATGTAAGTTATGGGGCAGTAACAGCACACTTTTGAAAACGTGTTTTTCAGCCCGAAATAAACACGTTTTTTCAGACAACTGAATCCCTATGTAACTGCAAGGCTCAAAAGAGCCCACACACTCAGCTCTTAACCCCAGTGTGCAGAAAGTGTCAAAACATGATTTTCAGCAGAAATAAACATGTTTCTGCAAGTTTGGTCACCCCCATGTAAGTTATGGGGCAGTAACAGCACACTTTTTAAAACTTGTTTTTCAGCCCGAAATAAACGCGTTTTTTCAGACAACTGAATCCCTATGTAACTGCAAGACTCAGAAGAGCCCACACACTCAGCTCTTAACCCCAGTGTGCAGAAAGTGTCAAAACATGTTTTTCAGCAGAAATAAACATGTTTCTGCAAGTTTGGTCACCCCCATGTAAGTTATGGGGCAGTAACAGCACACTTTTGAAAACGTGTTTTTCAGCCTGAAATAAACACGTTTTTTCAGACAACTGAATCCCTATGTAACTGCAAGACTCAGAAGAGCCCACACACTCAGCTCTTAACCCCAGTGTGCAGAAAGTGTCAAAACATGTTTTTCAGCAGAAATAAACATGTTTCTGCAAGTTTGGTCACCCCCATGTAAGTTATGGGGCAGTAACAGCACACTTTTGAAAACGTGTTTTTCAGCCCGAAATAAACGCGTTTTTTCAGACAACTGAATCCCTATGTAACTGCAAGGCTCAAAAGAGCCCACACACTCAGCTCTTAACCCCAGTGTGCAGAAAGTGTCAAAACATGATTTTCAGCAGAAATAAACATGTTTCTGCAAGTTTGGTCACCCCCATGTAAGTTATGGGGCAGTAACAGCACACTTTTGAAATCGTGTTTTTCAGCCCGAAATAAACGCGTTTTTTCAGACAACTGAATCCCTATGTAACTGCAAGACTCAGAAGAGCCCACACACTCAGCTCTTAACCCCAGTGTGCAGAAAGTGTCAAAACGTGTTTTTCAGCAGAAATAAACATGTTTCTGCAAGTTTGGTCACCCCCATGTAAGTTATGGGGCAGTAACAGCACACTTTTGAAAACGTGTTTTTCAGCCTGAAATAAACACGTTTTTTCAGACAACTGAATCTCTATGTAACTGCAAGACTCAGAAGAGCCCACACACTCAGCTCTTAACCCCAGTGTGCAGAAAGTGTCAAAACATGATTTTCAGCAGAAATAAACATGTTTCTGCAAGTTTGGTCAACCCCATGTAAGTTATGGGGCAGTAACAGCACACTTTTGAAAACGTGTTTTTCAGCCCGAAATAAACGCGTTTTTTCAGACAACTGAATCCCTATGTAACTGCAAGGCTCAAAAGAGCCCACACACTCAGCTCTTAACCCCAGTGTGCAGAAAGTGTCAAAACATGTTTTTCAGCAGAAATAAACATGTTTCTGCAAGTTTGGTCACCCCCATGTAAGTTATGGGGCAGTAACAGCACACTTTTGAAAACGTGTTTTTCAGCCCGAAATAAACGCGTTTTTTCAGACAACTGAATCCCTATGTAACTGCAAGGCTCAAAAGAGCCCACACACTCAGCTCTTAACCCCAGTGTGCAGAAAGTGTCAAAACATGATTTTCAGCAGAAATAAACATGTTTCTGCAAGTTTGGTCACCCCCATGTAAGTTATGGGGCAGTAACAGCACACTTTTGAAAACGTGTTTTTCAGCCCGAAATAAACGCGTTTTTTCAGACAACTGAATCCGTATGTAACTGCAAGACTCAGAAGAGCCCACACACTCAGCTCTTAACCCCAGTGTGCAGAAAGAGTCAAAACATGATTTTCAGCAGAAATAAACATGTTTCTGCAAGTTTGGTCACCCCCATGTAAGTTATGGGGCAGTAACAGCACACTTTTTAAAACGTGTTTTTCAGCCCGAAATAAACGCGTTTTTTCAGACAACTGAATCCCTATGTAACTGCAAGACTCAGAAGAGCCCACACACTCAGCTCTTAACCCCAGTGTGCAGAAAGTGTCAAAACGTGTTTTTCAGCAGAAATAAACATGTTTCTGCAAGTTTGGTCAACCCCATGTAAGTTATGGGGCAGTAACAGCACACTTTTGAAAACGTGTTTTTCAGCCCGAAATAAACGCGTTTTTTCAGACAACTGAATCCCTATGTAACTGCAAGACTCAGAAGAGCCCACACACTCAGCTCTTAACCCCAGTGTGCAGAAAGTGTCAAAACGTGTTTTTCAGCAGAAATAAACATGTTTCTGCAAGTTTGGTCACCCCCATGTAAGTTATGGGGCAGTAACAGCACACTTTTGAAAACGTGTTTTTCAGCCCGAAATAAACGCGTTTTTTCAGACAACTGAATCCCTATGTAACTGCAAGACTCAGAAGAGCCCACACACTCAGCTCTTAACCCCAGTGTGCAGAAAGTGTCAAAACATGATTTTCAGCAGAAATAAACATGTTTCTGCAAGTTTGGTCACCCCCATGTAAGTTATGGGGCAGTAACAGCACACTTTTGAAAACGTGTTTTTCAGCCCGAAATAAACGCGTTTTTTCAGACAACTGAATCCCTATGTAACTGCAAGACTCAGAAGAGCCCACACACTCAGCTCTTAACCCCAGTGTGCAGAAAGTGTCAAAACATGTTTTTCAGCAGAAATAAACATGTTTCTGCAAGTTTGGTCACCCCCATGTAAGTTATGGGGCAGTAACAGCACACTTTTGAAAACGTGTTTTTCAGCCTGAAATAAACACGTTTTTTCAGACAACTGAATCCCTATGTAACTGCAAGACTCAGAAGAGCCCACACACTCAGCTCTTAACCCCAGTGTGCAGAAAGTGTCAAAACATGTTTTTCAGCAGAAATAAACATGTTTCTGCAAGTTTGGTCACCCCCATGTAAGTTATGGGGCAGTAACAGCACACTTTTGAAAACGTGTTTTTCAGCCCGAAATAAACGCGTTTTTTCAGACAACTGAATCCCTATGTAACTGCAAGGCTCAAAAGAGCCCACACACTCAGCTCTTAACCCCAGTGTGCAGAAAGAGTCAAAACGTGTTTTTCAGCAGAAATAAACATGTTTCTGCAAGTTTGGTCACCCCCATGTAAGTTATGGGGCAGTAACAGCACACTTTTGAAAACGTTTTTCAGCCCGAAATAAACGCGTTTTTTCAGACGACTGAATCCCTATGTAACTGAAAGACTCAGAAGAGCCCACACACTCAGCTCTTAACCCCAGTGTGCAGAAAGTGTCAAAACATGATTTTCAGCAGAAATAAACATGTTTCTGCAAGTTTGGTCACCCCCATGTAAGTTATGGGGCAGTAACAGCACACTTTTGAAAACGTGTTTTTCAGCCCGAAATAAACGCGTTTTTTCAGACAACTGAATCCCTATGCAACTGCAAGACTCAGAAGAGCCCACACACTCAGCTCTTAACCCCAGTGTGCAGAAAGTGTCAAAACGTGTTTTTCAGCAGAAATAAACATGTTTCTGCAAGTTTGGTCACCCCCATGTAAGTTATGGGGCAGTAATAGCACACTTTTGAAAACGTGTTTTTCAGCCCGAAATAAACGCGTTTTTTCAGACAACTGAATCCCTATGTAACTGCAAGACTCAGAAGAGCCCACACACTCAGCTCTTAACCCCAGTGTGCAGAAAGTGTCAAAACATGATTTTCAGCAGAAATAAACATGTTTCTGCAAGTTTGGTCACCCCCATGTAAGTTATGGGGCAGTAACAGCACACTTTTGAAAACGTGTTTTTCAGCCCGAAATAAACGCGTTTTTTCAGACAACTGAATCCCTATGTAACTGCAAGGCTCAAAAGAGCCCACACACTCAGCTCTTAACCCCAGTGTGCAGAAAGTGTCAAAACATGATTTTCAGCAGAAATAAACATGTTTCTGCAAGTTTGGTCACCCCCATGTAAGTTATGGGGCAGTAACAGCACACTTTTGAAAACGTGTTTTTCAGCCCGAAATAAACGCGTTTTTTCAGACAACTGAATCCCTATGTAACTGCAAGACTCAGAAGAGCCCACACACTCAGCTCTTAACCCCAGTTTGCAGAAAGAGTCAAAACATGATTTTCAGCAGAAATAAACATGTTTCTGCAAGTTTGGTCACCCCCATGTAAGTTATGGGGCAGTAACAGCACACTTTTTAAAACGTGTTTTTCAGCCCGAAATAAACGCGTTTTTTCAGACAACTGAATCCCTATGTAACTGCAAGGCTCAAAAGAGCCCACACACTCAGCTCTTAACCCCAGTGTGCAGAAAGTGTCAAAACATGATTTTCAGCAGAAATAAACATGTTTCTGCAAGTTTGGTCACCCCCATGTAAGTTATGGGGCAGTAACAGCACACTTTTGAAAACGTGTTTTTCAGCCCGAAATAAACGCGTTTTTTCAGACAACTGAATCCCTATGTAACTGCAAGACTCAGAAGAGCCCACACACTCAGCTCTTAACCCCAGTGTGCAGAAAGTGTCAAAACGTGTTTTTCAGCAGAAATAAACATGTTTCTGCAAGTTTGGTCACCCCCATGTAAGTTATGGGGCAGTAACAGCACACTTTTGAAAACGTGTTTTTCAGCCCGAAATAAACACGTTTTTTCAGACAACTGAATCCCTATGTAACTGCAAGGCTCAAAAGAGCCCACACACTCAGCTCTTAACCCCAGTGTGCAGAAAGTGTCAAAACATGATTTTCAGCAGAAATAAACATGTTTCTGCAAGTTTGGTCACCCCCATGTAAGTTATGGGGCAGTAACAGCACACTTTTTAAAACTTGTTTTTCAGCCCGAAATAAACGCGTTTTTTCAGACAACTGAATCCCAATGTAACTGCAAGACTCAGAAGAGCCCACACACTCAGCTCTTAACCCCAGTGTGCAGAAAGTGTCAAAACGTGTTTTTCAGCAGAAATAAACATGTTTCTGCAAGTTTGGTCACCCCCATGTAAGTTATGGGGCAGTAACAGCACACTTTTGAAAACGTGTTTTTCAGCCCGAAATAAACGCGTTTTTTCAGACAACTGAATCCCTATGTAACTGCAAGACTCAGAAGAGCCCACACACTCAGCTCTTAACCCCAGTGTGCAGAAAGTGTCAAAACGTGTTTTTCAGCAGAAATAAACATGTTTCTGCAAGTTTGGTCACCCCCATGTAAGTTATGGGGCAGTAACAGCACACTTTTGAAAACGTGTTTTTCAGCCTGAAATAAACACGTTTTTTCAGACAACTGAATCCCTATGTAACTGCAAGACTCAGAAGAGCCCACACACTCAGCTCTTAACCCCAGTGTGCAGAAAGTGTCAAAACATGATTTTCAGCAGAAATAAACATGTTTCTGCAAGTTTGGTCAACCCCATGTAAGTTATGGGGCAGTAACAGCACACTTTTGAAAACGTGTTTTTCAGCCCGAAATAAACGCGTTTTTTCAGACAACTGAATCCCTATGTAACTGCAAGGCTCAAAAGAGCCCACACACTCAGCTCTTAACCCCAGTGTGCAGAAAGTGTCAAAACATGTTTTTCAGCAGAAATAAACATGTTTCTGCAAGTTTGGTCACCCCCATGTAAGTTATGGGGCAGTAACAGCACACTTTTGAAAACGTGTTTTTCAGCCCGAAATAAACGCGTTTTTTCAGACAACTGAATCCCTATGTAACTGCAAGGCTCAAAAGAGCCCACACACTCAGCTCTTAACCCCAGTGTGCAGAATGTGTCAAAACATGATTTTCAGCAGAAATAAACATGTTTCTGCAAGTTTGGTCACCCCCATGTAAGTTATGGGGCAGTAACAGCACACTTTTTAAAACGTGTTTTTCAGCCCGAAATAAACGCGTTTTTTCAGACAACTGAATCCCTATGTAACTGCAAGGCTCAAAAGAGCCCACACACTCAGCTCTTAACCCCAGTGTGCAGAAAGTGTCAAAACATGATTTTCAGCAGAAATAAACATGTTTCTGCAAGTTTGGTCACCCCCATGTAAGTTATGGGGCAGTAACAGCACACTTTTGAAAACGTGTTTTTCAGCCCGAAATAAACGCGTTTTTTCAGACAACTGAATCCCTATGTAACTGCAAGACTCAGAAGAGCCCACACACTCAGCTCTTAACCCCAGTGTGCAGAAAGTGTCAAAACGTGTTTTTCAGCAGAAATAAACATGTTTCTGCAAGTTTGGTCACCCCCATGTAAGTTATGGGGCAGTAACAGCACACTTTTGAAAACGTGTTTTTCAGCCCGAAATAAACACGTTTTTTCAGACAACTGAATCCCTATGTAACTGCAAGGCTCAAAAGAGCCCACACACTCAGCTCTTAACCCCAGTGTGCAGAAAGTGTCAAAACATGATTTTCAGCAGAAATAAACATGTTTCTGCAAGTTTGGTCACCCCCATGTAAGTTATGGGGCAGTAACAGCACACTTTTTAAAACTTGTTTTTCAGCCCGAAATAAACGCGTTTTTTCAGACAACTGAATCCCAATGTAACTGCAAGACTCAGAAGAGCCCACACACTCAGCTCTTAACCCCAGTGTGCAGAAAGTGTCAAAACGTGTTTTTCAGCAGAAATAAACATGTTTCTGCAAGTTTGGTCACCCCCATGTAAGTTATGGGGCAGTAACAGCACACTTTTGAAAACGTGTTTTTCAGCCCGAAATAAACGCGTTTTTTCAGACAACTGAATCCCTATGTAACTGCAAGACTCAGAAGAGCCCACACACTCAGCTCTTAACCCCAGTGTGCAGAAAGTGTCAAAACGTGTTTTTCAGCAGAAATAAACATGTTTCTGCAAGTTTGGTCACCCCCATGTAAGTTATGGGGCAGTAACAGCACACTTTTGAAAACGTGTTTTTCAGCCTGAAATAAACACGTTTTTTCAGACAACTGAATCCCTATGTAACTGCAAGACTCAGAAGAGCCCACACACTCAGCTCTTAACCCCAGTGTGCAGAAAGTGTCAAAACATGATTTTCAGCAGAAATAAACATGTTTCTGCAAGTTTGGTCAACCCCATGTAAGTTATGGGGCAGTAACAGCACACTTTTGAAAACGTGTTTTTCAGCCCGAAATAAACGCGTTTTTTCAGACAACTGAATCCCTATGTAACTGCAAGGCTCAAAAGAGCCCACACACTCAGCTCTTAACCCCAGTGTGCAGAAAGTGTCAAAACATGTTTTTCAGCAGAAATAAACATGTTTCTGCAAGTTTGGTCACCCCCATGTAAGTTATGGGGCAGTAACAGCACACTTTTGAAAACGTGTTTTTCAGCCCGAAATAAACGCGTTTTTTCAGACAACTGAATCCCTATGTAACTGCAAGGCTCAAAAGAGCCCACACACTCAGCTCTTAACCCCAGTGTGCAGAATGTGTCAAAACATGATTTTCAGCAGAAATAAACATGTTTCTGCAAGTTTGGTCACCCCCATGTAAGTTATGGGGCAGTAACAGCACACTTTTGAAAACGTGTTTTTCAGCCCGAAATAAACGCGTTTTTTCAGACAACTGAATCCCTATGTAACTGCAAGACTCAGAAGAGCCCACACACTCAGCTCTTAACCCCAGTGTGCAGAAAGAGTCAAAACATGATTTTCAGCAGAAATAAACATGTTTCTGCAAGTTTGGTCACCCCCATGTAAGTTATGGGGCAGTAACAGCACACTTTTTAAAACGTGTTTTTCAGCCCGAAATAAACGCGTTTTTTCAGACAACTGAATCCCTATGTAACTGCAAGGCTCAAAAGAGCCCACACACTCAGCTCTTAACCCCAGTGTGCAGAAAGTGTCAAAACATGATTTTCAGCAGAAATAAACATGTTTCTGCAAGTTTGGTCACCCCCATGTAAGTTATGGGGCAGTAACAGCACACTTTTGAAAACGTGTTTTTCAGCCCGAAATAAACGCGTTTTTTCAGACAACTGAATCCCTATGTAACTGCAAGACTCAGAAGAGCCCACACACTCAGCTCTTAACCCCAGTGTGCAGAAAGTGTCAAAACGTGTTTTTCAGCAGAAATAAACATGTTTCTGCAAGTTTGGTCACCCCCATGTAAGTTATGGGGCAGTAACAGCACACTTTTGAAAACGTGTTTTTCAGCCCGAAATAAACACGTTTTTTCAGACAACTGAATCCCTATGTAACTGCAAGGCTCAAAAGAGCCCACACACTCAGCTCTTAACCCCAGTGTGCAGAAAGTGTCAAAACATGATTTTCAGCAGAAATAAACATGTTTCTGCAAGTTTGGTCACCCCCATGTAAGTTATGGGGCAGTAACAGCACACTTTTTAAAACTTGTTTTTCAGCCCGAAATAAACGCGTTTTTTCAGACAACTGAATCCCTATGTAACTGCAAGACTCAGAAGAGCCCACACACTCAGCTCTTAACCCCAGTGTGCAGAAAGTGTCAAAACATGTTTTTCAGCAGAAATAAACATGTTTCTGCAAGTTTGGTCACCCCCATGTAAGTTATGGGGCAGTAACAGCACACTTTTGAAAACGTGTTTTTCAGCCTGAAATAAACACGTTTTTTCAGACAACTGAATCCCTATGTAACTGCAAGACTCAGAAGAGCCCACACACTCAGCTCTTAACCCCAGTGTGCAGAAAGTGTCAAAACATGTTTTTCAGCAGAAATAAACATGTTTCTGCAAGTTTGGTCACCCCCATGTAAGTTATGGGGCAGTAACAGCACACTTTTGAAAACGTGTTTTTCAGCCCGAAATAAACGCGTTTTTTCAGACAACTGAATCCCTATGTAACTGCAAGGCTCAAAAGAGCCCACACACTCAGCTCTTAACCCCAGTGTGCAGAAAGTGTCAAAACATGATTTTCAGCAGAAATAAACATGTTTCTGCAAGTTTGGTCACCCCCATGTAAGTTATGGGGCAGTAACAGCACACTTTTGAAATCGTGTTTTTCAGCCCGAAATAAACGCGTTTTTTCAGACAACTGAATCCCTATGTAACTGCAAGACTCAGAAGAGCCCACACACTCAGCTCTTAACCCCAGTGTGCAGAAAGTGTCAAAACGTGTTTTTCAGCAGAAATAAACATGTTTCTGCAAGTTTGGTCACCCCCATGTAAGTTATGGGGCAGTAACAGCACACTTTTGAAAACGTGTTTTTCAGCCTGAAATAAACACGTTTTTTCAGACAACTGAATCTCTATGTAACTGCAAGACTCAGAAGAGCCCACACACTCAGCTCTTAACCCCAGTGTGCAGAAAGTGTCAAAACATGATTTTCAGCAGAAATAAACATGTTTCTGCAAGTTTGGTCAACCCCATGTAAGTTATGGGGCAGTAACAGCACACTTTTGAAAACGTGTTTTTCAGCCCGAAATAAACGCGTTTTTTCAGACAACTGAATCCCTATGTAACTGCAAGGCTCAAAAGAGCCCACACACTCAGCTCTTAACCCCAGTGTGCAGAAAGTGTCAAAACATGTTTTTCAGCAGAAATAAACATGTTTCTGCAAGTTTGGTCACCCCCATGTAAGTTATGGGGCAGTAACAGCACACTTTTGAAAACGTGTTTTTCAGCCCGAAATAAACGCGTTTTTTCAGACAACTGAATCCCTATGTAACTGCAAGGCTCAAAAGAGCCCACACACTCAGCTCTTAACCCCAGTGTGCAGAAAGTGTCAAAACATGATTTTCAGCAGAAATAAACATGTTTCTGCAAGTTTGGTCACCCCCATGTAAGTTATGGGGCAGTAACAGCACACTTTTGAAAACGTGTTTTTCAGCCCGAAATAAACGCGTTTTTTCAGACAACTGAATCCGTATGTAACTGCAAGACTCAGAAGAGCCCACACACTCAGCTCTTAACCCCAGTGTGCAGAAAGAGTCAAAACATGATTTTCAGCAGAAATAAACATGTTTCTGCAAGTTTGGTCACCCCCATGTAAGTTATGGGGCAGTAACAGCACACTTTTTAAAACGTGTTTTTCAGCCCGAAATAAACGCGTTTTTTCAGACAACTGAATCCCTATGTAACTGCAAGACTCAGAAGAGCCCACACACTCAGCTCTTAACCCCAGTGTGCAGAAAGTGTCAAAACGTGTTTTTCAGCAGAAATAAACATGTTTCTGCAAGTTTGGTCAACCCCATGTAAGTTATGGGGCAGTAACAGCACACTTTTGAAAACGTGTTTTTCAGCCCGAAATAAACGCGTTTTTTCAGACAACTGAATCCCTATGTAACTGCAAGACTCAGAAGAGCCCACACACTCAGCTCTTAACCCCAGTGTGCAGAAAGTGTCAAAACGTGTTTTTCAGCAGAAATAAACATGTTTCTGCAAGTTTGGTCACCCCCATGTAAGTTATGGGGCAGTAACAGCACACTTTTGAAAACGTGTTTTTCAGCCCGAAATAAACGCGTTTTTTCAGACAACTGAATCCCTATGTAACTGCAAGACTCAGAAGAGCCCACACACTCAGCTCTTAACCCCAGTGTGCAGAAAGTGTCAAAACATGATTTTCAGCAGAAATAAACATGTTTCTGCAAGTTTGGTCACCCCCATGTAAGTTATGGGGCAGTAACAGCACACTTTTGAAAACGTGTTTTTCAGCCCGAAATAAACGCGTTTTTTCAGACAACTGAATCCCTATGTAACTGCAAGACTCAGAAGAGCCCACACACTCAGCTCTTAACCCCAGTGTGCAGAAAGTGTCAAAACATGTTTTTCAGCAGAAATAAACATGTTTCTGCAAGTTTGGTCACCCCCATGTAAGTTATGGGGCAGTAACAGCACACTTTTGAAAACGTGTTTTTCAGCCTGAAATAAACACGTTTTTTCAGACAACTGAATCCCTATGTAACTGCAAGACTCAGAAGAGCCCACACACTCAGCTCTTAACCCCAGTGTGCAGAAAGTGTCAAAACATGTTTTTCAGCAGAAATAAACATGTTTCTGCAAGTTTGGTCACCCCCATGTAAGTTATGGGGCAGTAACAGCACACTTTTGAAAACGTGTTTTTCAGCCCGAAATAAACGCGTTTTTTCAGACAACTGAATCCCTATGTAACTGCAAGGCTCAAAAGAGCCCACACACTCAGCTCTTAACCCCAGTGTGCAGAAAGAGTCAAAACGTGTTTTTCAGCAGAAATAAACATGTTTCTGCAAGTTTGGTCACCCCCATGTAAGTTATGGGGCAGTAACAGCACACTTTTGAAAACGTTTTTCAGCCCGAAATAAACGCGTTTTTTCAGACGACTGAATCCCTATGTAACTGAAAGACTCAGAAGAGCCCACACACTCAGCTCTTAACCCCAGTGTGCAGAAAGTGTCAAAACATGATTTTCAGCAGAAATAAACATGTTTCTGCAAGTTTGGTCACCCCCATGTAAGTTATGGGGCAGTAACAGCACACTTTTGAAAACGTGTTTTTCAGCCCGAAATAAACGCGTTTTTTCAGACAACTGAATCCCTATGCAACTGCAAGACTCAGAAGAGCCCACACACTCAGCTCTTAACCCCAGTGTGCAGAAAGTGTCAAAACGTGTTTTTCAGCAGAAATAAACATGTTTCTGCAAGTTTGGTCACCCCCATGTAAGTTATGGGGCAGTAATAGCACACTTTTGAAAACGTGTTTTTCAGCCCGAAATAAACGCGTTTTTTCAGACAACTGAATCCCTATGTAACTGCAAGACTCAGAAGAGCCCACACACTCAGCTCTTAACCCCAGTGTGCAGAAAGTGTCAAAACATGATTTTCAGCAGAAATAAACATGTTTCTGCAAGTTTGGTCACCCCCATGTAAGTTATGGGGCAGTAACAGCACACTTTTGAAAACGTGTTTTTCAGCCCGAAATAAACGCGTTTTTTCAGACAACTGAATCCCTATGTAACTGCAAGGCTCAAAAGAGCCCACACACTCAGCTCTTAACCCCAGTGTGCAGAAAGTGTCAAAACATGATTTTCAGCAGAAATAAACATGTTTCTGCAAGTTTGGTCACCCCCATGTAAGTTATGGGGCAGTAACAGCACACTTTTGAAAACGTGTTTTTCAGCCCGAAATAAACGCGTTTTTTCAGACAACTGAATCCCTATGTAACTGCAAGACTCAGAAGAGCCCACACACTCAGCTCTTAACCCCAGTTTGCAGAAAGAGTCAAAACATGATTTTCAGCAGAAATAAACATGTTTCTGCAAGTTTGGTCACCCCCATGTAAGTTATGGGGCAGTAACAGCACACTTTTTAAAACGTGTTTTTCAGCCCGAAATAAACGCGTTTTTTCAGACAACTGAATCCCTATGTAACTGCAAGGCTCAAAAGAGCCCACACACTCAGCTCTTAACCCCAGTGTGCAGAAAGTGTCAAAACATGATTTTCAGCAGAAATAAACATGTTTCTGCAAGTTTGGTCACCCCCATGTAAGTTATGGGGCAGTAACAGCACACTTTTGAAAACGTGTTTTTCAGCCCGAAATAAACGCGTTTTTTCAGACAACTGAATCCCTATGTAACTGCAAGACTCAGAAGAGCCCACACACTCAGCTCTTAACCCCAGTGTGCAGAAAGTGTCAAAACGTGTTTTTCAGCAGAAATAAACATGTTTCTGCAAGTTTGGTCACCCCCATGTAAGTTATGGGGCAGTAACAGCACACTTTTGAAAACGTGTTTTTCAGCCCGAAATAAACACGTTTTTTCAGACAACTGAATCCCTATGTAACTGCAAGGCTCAAAAGAGCCCACACACTCAGCTCTTAACCCCAGTGTGCAGAAAGTGTCAAAACATGATTTTCAGCAGAAATAAACATGTTTCTGCAAGTTTGGTCACCCCCATGTAAGTTATGGGGCAGTAACAGCACACTTTTTAAAACTTGTTTTTCAGCCCGAAATAAACGCGTTTTTTCAGACAACTGAATCCCAATGTAACTGCAAGACTCAGAAGAGCCCACACACTCAGCTCTTAACCCCAGTGTGCAGAAAGTGTCAAAACGTGTTTTTCAGCAGAAATAAACATGTTTCTGCAAGTTTGGTCACCCCCATGTAAGTTATGGGGCAGTAACAGCACACTTTTGAAAACGTGTTTTTCAGCCCGAAATAAACGCGTTTTTTCAGACAACTGAATCCCTATGTAACTGCAAGACTCAGAAGAGCCCACACACTCAGCTCTTAACCCCAGTGTGCAGAAAGTGTCAAAACGTGTTTTTCAGCAGAAATAAACATGTTTCTGCAAGTTTGGTCACCCCCATGTAAGTTATGGGGCAGTAACAGCACACTTTTGAAAACGTGTTTTTCAGCCTGAAATAAACACGTTTTTTCAGACAACTGAATCCCTATGTAACTGCAAGACTCAGAAGAGCCCACACACTCAGCTCTTAACCCCAGTGTGCAGAAAGTGTCAAAACATGATTTTCAGCAGAAATAAACATGTTTCTGCAAGTTTGGTCAACCCCATGTAAGTTATGGGGCAGTAACAGCACACTTTTGAAAACGTGTTTTTCAGCCCGAAATAAACGCGTTTTTTCAGACAACTGAATCCCTATGTAACTGCAAGGCTCAAAAGAGCCCACACACTCAGCTCTTAACCCCAGTGTGCAGAAAGTGTCAAAACATGTTTTTCAGCAGAAATAAACATGTTTCTGCAAGTTTGGTCACCCCCATGTAAGTTATGGGGCAGTAACAGCACACTTTTGAAAACGTGTTTTTCAGCCCGAAATAAACGCGTTTTTTCAGACAACTGAATCCCTATGTAACTGCAAGGCTCAAAAGAGCCCACACACTCAGCTCTTAACCCCAGTGTGCAGAAAGTGTCAAAACATGATTTTCAGCAGAAATAAACATGTTTCTGCAAGTTTGGTCACCCCCATGTAAGTTATGGGGCAGTAACAGCACACTTTTGAAAACGTGTTTTTCAGCCCGAAATAAACGCGTTTTTTCAGACAACTGAATCCCTATGTAACTGCAAGACTCAGAAGAGCCCACACACTCAGCTCTTAACCCCAGTGTGCAGAAAGAGTCAAAACATGATTTTCAGCAGAAATAAACATGTTTCTGCAAGTTTGGTCACCCCCATGTAAGTTATGGGGCAGTAACAGCACACTTTTTAAAACGTGTTTTTCAGCCCGAAATAAACGCGTTTTTTCAGACAACTGAATCCCTATGTAACTGCAAGGCTCAAAAGAGCCCACACACTCAGCTCTTAACCCCAGTGTGCAGAAAGTGTCAAAACATGATTTTCAGCAGAAATAAACATGTTTCTGCAAGTTTGGTCACCCCCATGTAAGTTATGGGGCAGTAACAGCACACTTTTGAAAACGTGTTTTTCAGCCCGAAATAAACGCGTTTTTTCAGACAACTGAATCCCTATGTAACTGCAAGACTCAGAAGAGCCCACACACTCAGCTCTTAACCCCAGTGTGCAGAAAGTGTCAAAACGTGTTTTTCAGCAGAAATAAACATGTTTCTGCAAGTTTGGTCACCCCCATGTAAGTTATGGGGCAGTAACAGCACACTTTTGAAAACGTGTTTTTCAGCCCGAAATAAACACGTTTTTTCAGACAACTGAATCCCTATGTAACTGCAAGGCTCAAAAGAGCCCACACACTCAGCTCTTAACCCCAGTGTGCAGAAAGTGTCAAAACATGATTTTCAGCAGAAATAAACATGTTTCTGCAAGTTTGGTCACCCCCATGTAAGTTATGGGGCAGTAACAGCACACTTTTTAAAACTTGTTTTTCAGCCCGAAATAAACGCGTTTTTTCAGACAACTGAATCCCTATGTAACTGCAAGACTCAGAAGAGCCCACACACTCAGCTCTTAACCCCAGTGTGCAGAAAGTGTCAAAACATGTTTTTCAGCAGAAATAAACATGTTTCTGCAAGTTTGGTCACCCCCATGTAAGTTATGGGGCAGTAACAGCACACTTTTGAAAACGTGTTTTTCAGCCTGAAATAAACACGTTTTTTCAGACAACTGAATCCCTATGTAACTGCAAGACTCAGAAGAGCCCACACACTCAGCTCTTAACCCCAGTGTGCAGAAAGTGTCAAAACATGTTTTTCAGCAGAAATAAACATGTTTCTGCAAGTTTGGTCACCCCCATGTAAGTTATGGGGCAGTAACAGCACACTTTTGAAAACGTGTTTTTCAGCCCGAAATAAACACGTTTTTTCAGACAACTGAATCCCTATGTAACTGCAAGGCTCAAAAGAGCCCACACACTCAGCTCTTAACCCCAGTGTGCAGAAAGTGTCAAAACATGATTTTCAGCAGAAATAAACATGTTTCTGCAAGTTTGGTCACCCCCATGTAAGTTATGGGGCAGTAACAGCACACTTTTGAAATCGTGTTTTTCAGCCCGAAATAAACGCGTTTTTTCAGACAACTGAATCCCTATGTAACTGCAAGACTCAGAAGAGCCCACACACTCAGCTCTTAACCCCAGTGTGCAGAAAGTGTCAAAACGTGTTTTTCAGCAGAAATAAACATGTTTCTGCAAGTTTGGTCACCCCCATGTAAGTTATGGGGCAGTAACAGCACACTTTTGAAAACGTGTTTTTCAGCCTGAAATAAACACGTTTTTTCAGACAACTGAATCCCTATGTAACTGCAAGACTCAGAAGAGCCCACACACTCAGCTCTTAACCCCAGTGTGCAGAAAGTGTCAAAACATGATTTTCAGCAGAAATAAACATGTTTCTGCAAGTTTGGTCAACCCCATGTAAGTTATGGGGCAGTAACAGCACACTTTTGAAAACGTGTTTTTCAGCCCGAAATAAACGCGTTTTTTCAGACAACTGAATCCCTATGTAACTGCAAGGCTCAAAAGAGCCCACACACTCAGCTCTTAACCCCAGTGTGCAGAAAGTGTCAAAACATGTTTTTCAGCAGAAATAAACATGTTTCTGCAAGTTTGGTCACCCCCATGTAAGTTATGGGGCAGTAACAGCACACTTTTGAAAACGTGTTTTTCAGCCCGAAATAAACGCGTTTTTTCAGACAACTGAATCCCTATGTAACTGCAAGGCTCAAAAGAGCCCACACACTCAGCTCTTAACCCCAGTGTGCAGAAAGTGTCAAAACATGATTTTCAGCAGAAATAAACATGTTTCTGCAAGTTTGGTCACCCCCATGTAAGTTATGGGGCAGTAACAGCACACTTTTGAAAACGTGTTTTTCAGCCCGAAATAAACGCGTTTTTTCAGACAACTGAATCCCTATGTAACTGCAAGGCTCAAAAGAGCCCACACACTCAGCTCTTAACCCCAGTGTGCAGAAAGTGTCAAAACATGATTTTCAGCAGAAATAAACATGTTTCTGCAAGTTTGGTCACCCCCATGTAAGTTATGGGGCAGTAACAGCACACTTTTTAAAACGTGTTTTTCAGCCCGAAATAAACGCGTTTTTTCAGACAACTGAATCCCTATGTAACTGCAAGACTCAGAAGAGCCCACACACTCAGCTCTTAACCCCAGTGTGCAGAAAGTGTCAAAACGTGTTTTTCAGCAGAAATAAACATGTTTCTGCAAGTTTGGTCAACCCCATGTAAGTTATGGGGCAGTAACAGCACACTTTTGAAAACGTGTTTTTCAGCCCGAAATAAACGCGTTTTTTCAGACAACTGAATCCCTATGTAACTGCAAGACTCAGAAGAGCCCACACACTCAGCTCTTAACCCCAGTGTGCAGAAAGTGTCAAAACGTGTTTTTCAGCAGAAATAAACATGTTTCTGCAAGTTTGGTCACCCCCATGTAAGTTATGGGGCAGTAACAGCACACTTTTGAAAACGTGTTTTTCAGCCCGAAATAAACGCGTTTTTTCAGACAACTGAATCCCTATGTAACTGCAAGACTCAGAAGAGCCCACACACTCAGCTCTTAACCCCAGTGTGCAGAAAGTGTCAAAACATGATTTTCAGCAGAAATAAACATGTTTCTGCAAGTTTGGTCACCCCCATGTAAGTTATGGGGCAGTAACAGCACACTTTTGAAAACGTGTTTTTCAGCCCGAAATAAACGCGTTTTTTCAGACAACTGAATCCCTATGTAACTGCAAGACTCAGAAGAGCCCACACACTCAGCTCTTAACCCCAGTGTGCAGAAAGTGTCAAAACATGTTTTTCAGCAGAAATAAACATGTTTCTGCAAGTTTGGTCACCCCCATGTAAGTTATGGGGCAGTAACAGCACACTTTTGAAAACGTGTTTTTCAGCCTGAAATAAACACGTTTTTTCAGACAACTGAATCCCTATGTAACTGCAAGACTCAGAAGAGTCCACACACTCAGCTCTTAACCCCAGTGTGCAGAAAGTGTCAAAACATGATTTTCAGCAGAAATAAACATGTTTCTGCAAGTTTGGTCAACCCCATGTAAGTTATGGGGCAGTAACAGCACACTTTTGAAAACGTGTTTTTCAGCCCGAAATAAACGCGTTTTTTCAGACAACTGAATCCCTATGTAACTGCAAGGCTCAAAAGAGCCCACACACTCAGCTCTTAACCCCAGTGTGCAGAAAGTGTCAAAACATGTTTTTCAGCAGAAATAAACATGTTTCTGCAAGTTTGGTCACCCCCATGTAAGTTATGGGGCAGTAACAGCACACTTTTGAAAACGTGTTTTTCAGCCCGAAATAAACGCGTTTTTTCAGACAACTGAATCCCTATGTAACTGCAAGACTCAGAAGAGCCCACACACTCAGCTCTTAACCCCAGTGTGCAGAAAGTGTCAAAACGTGATTTTCAGCAGAAATAAACATGTTTCTGCAAGTTTGGTCACCCCCATGTAAGTTATGGGGCAGTAACAGCACACTTTTGAAAACGTGTTTTTCAGCCCGAAATAAACGCGTTTTTTCAGACAACTGAATCCCTATGTAACTGCAAGACTCAGAAGAGCCCACACACTCAGCTCTTAACCCCAGTGTGCAGAAAGTGTCAAAACGTGTTTTTCAGCAGAAATAAACATGTTTCTGCAAGTTTGGTCACCCCCATGTAAGTTATGGGGCAGTAACAGCACACTTTTGAAAACGTGTTTTTCAGCCTGAAATAAACACGTTTTTTCAGACAACTGAATCCCTATGTAACTGCAAGACTCAGAAGAGCCCACACACTCAGCAATTAACCCCAGTGTGCAGAAAGTGTCAAAACATGATTTTCAGCAGAAATAAACATGTTTCTGCAAGTTTGGTCACCCCCATGTAAGTTATGGGGCAGTAACAGCACACTTTTGAAAACGTGTTTTTCAGCCCGAAATAAACGCGTTTTTTCAGACAACTGAATCCCTATGTAACTGCAAGACTCAGAAGAGCCCACACACTCAGCTCTTAACCCCAGTGTGCAGAAAGTGTCAAAACGTGTTTTTCAGCAGAAATAAACATGTTTCTGCAAGTTTGGTCACCCCCATGTAAGTTATGGGGCAGTAACAGCACACTTTTGAAAACGTGTTTTTCAGCCCGAAATAAACGCGTTTTTTCAGACAACTGAATCCCTATGTAACTGCAAGACTCAGAAGAGCCCACACACTCAGCTCTTAACCCCAGTGTGAAGAAAGTGTCAAAACATGATTTTCAGCAGAAATAAACATGTTTCTGCAAGTTTGGTCACCCCCATGTAAGTTATGGGGCAGTAACAGCACACTTTTGAAAACGTGTTTTTCAGCCCGAAATAAACGCGTTTTTTCAGACAACTGAATCCCTATGTAACTGCAAGACTCAGAAGAGCCCACACACTCAGCTCTTAACCCCAGTGTGCAGAAAGTGTCAAAACATGATTTTCAGCAGAAATAAACATGTTTCTGCAAGTTTGGTCACCCCCATGTAAGTTATGGGGCAGTAACAGCACACTTTTGAAAACGTGTTTTTCAGCCTGAAATAAACACGTTTTTTCAGACAACTGAATCCCTATGTAACTGCAAGACTCAGAAGAGCCCACACACTCAGCTCTTAACCCCAGTGTGCAGAAAGTGTCAAAACATGTTTTTCAGCAGAAATAAACATGTTTCTGCAAGTTTGGTCACCCCCATGTAAGTTATGGGGCAGTAACAGCACACTTTTGAAAACGTGTTTTTCAGCCTGAAATAAACACGTTTTTTCAGACAACTGAATCCCTATGTAACTGCAAGACTCAGAAGAGCCCACACACTCAGCTCTTAACCCCAGAGTGCAGAAAGTGTCAAAACATGTTTTTCAGCAGAAATAAACATGTTTCTGCAAGTTTGGTCACCCCCATGTAAGTTATGGGGCAGTAACAGCACACTTTTGAAAACGTGTTTTTCAGCCTGAAATAAACACGTTTTTTCAGACAACTGAATCCCTATGTAACTGCAAGACTCAGAAGAGCCCACACACTCAGCTCTTAACCCCAGTGTGCAGAAAGTGACAAAACATGATTTTCAGCAGAAATAAACATGTTTCTGCAAGTTTGGTCACCCCCATGTAAGTTATGGGGCAGTAACAGCACACTTTTGAAAACGTGTTTTTCAGCCCGAAATAAACGCGTTTTTTCAGACAACTGAATCCCTATGTAACTGCAAGACTCAGAAGAGCCCACACACTCAGCTCTTAACCCCAGTGTGCAGAAAGTGTCAAAACATGATTTTCAGCAGAAATAAACATGTTTCTGCAAGTTTGGTCACCCCCATGTAAGTTATGGGGCAGTAACAGCACACTTTTGAAAACGTGTTTTTCAGCCCGAAATAAACGCGTTTTTTCAGACAACTGAATCCCTATGTAACTGCAAGACTCAGAAGAGCCCACACACTCAGCTCTTAACCCCAGTGTGCAGAAAGTGTCAAAACATGTTTTTCAGCAGAAATAAACATGTTTCTGCAAGTTTGGTCACCCCCATGTAAGTTATGGGGCAGTAACAGCACACTTTTGAAAACGTGTTTTTCAGCCTGAAATAAACACGTTTTTTCAGACAACTGAATCCCTATGTAACTGCAAGACTCAGAAGAGTCCACACACTCAGCTCTTAACCCCAGTGTGCAGAAAGTGTCAAAACATGATTTTCAGCAGAAATAAACATGTTTCTGCAAGTTTGGTCAACCCCATGTAAGTTATGGGGCAGTAACAGCACACTTTTGAAAACGTGTTTTTCAGCCCGAAATAAACGCGTTTTTTCAGACAACTGAATCCCTATGTAACTGCAAGGCTCAAAAGAGCCCACACACTCAGCTCTTAACCCCAGTGTGCAGAAAGTGTCAAAACATGTTTTTCAGCAGAAATAAACATGTTTCTGCAAGTTTGGTCACCCCCATGTAAGTTATGGGGCAGTAACAGCACACTTTTGAAAACGTGTTTTTCAGCCCGAAATAAACGCGTTTTTTCATACAACTGAATCCCTATGTAACTGCAAGACTCAGAAGAGCCCACACACTCAGCTCTTAACCCCAGTGTGCAGAAAGTGTCAAAACGTGATTTTCAGCAGAAATAAACATGTTTCTGCAAGTTTGGTCACCCCCATGTAAGTTATGGGGCAGTAACAGCACACTTTTGAAAACATGTTTTTCAGCCCGAAATAAACGCGTTTTTTCAGACAACTGAATCCCTATGTAACTGCAAGACTCAGAAGAGCCCACACACTCAGCTCTTAACCCCAGTGTGCAGAAAGTGTCAAAACGTGTTTTTCAGCAGAAATAAACATGTTTCTGCAAGTTTGGTCACCCCCATGTAAGTTATGGGGCAGTAACAGCACACTTTTGAAAACGTGTTTTTCAGCCTGAAATAAACACGTTTTTTCAGACAACTGAATCCCTATGTAACTGCAAGACTCAGAAGAGCCCACACACTCAGCTCTTAACCCCAGTGTGCAGAAAGTGTCAAAACATGATTTTCAGCAGAAATAAACATGTTTCTGCAAGTTTGGTCACCCCCATGTAAGTTATGGGGCAGTAACAGCACACTTTTGAAAACGTGTTTTTCAGCCCGAAATAAACGCGTTTTTTCAGACAACTGAATCCCTATGTAACTGCAAGACTCAGAAGAGCCCACACACTCAGCTCTTAACCCCAGTGTGCAGAAAGTGTCAAAACGTGTTTTTCAGCAGAAATAAACATGTTTCTGCAAGTTTGGTCACCCCCATGTAAGTTATGGGGCAGTAACAGCACACTTTTGAAAACGTGTTTTTCAGCCCGAAATAAACGCGTTTTTTCAGACAACTGAATCCCTATGTAACTGCAAGACTCAGAAGAGCCCACACACTCAGCTCTTAACCCCAGTGTGCAGAAAGTGTCAAAACATGATTTTCAGCAGAAATAAACATGTTTCTGCAAGTTTGGTCACCCCCATGTAAGTTATGGGGCAGTAACAGCACACTTTTGAAAACGTGTTTTTCAGCCCGAAATAAACGCGTTTTTTCAGACAACTGAATCCCTATGTAACTGCAAGACTCAGAAGAGCCCACACACTCAGCTCTTAACCCCAGTGTGCAGAAAGTGTCAAAACATGTTTTTCAGCAGAAATAAACATGTTTCTGCAAGTTTGGTCACCCCCATGTAAGTTATGGGGCAGTAACAGCACACTTTTGAAAACGTGTTTTTCAGCCTGAAATAAACACGTTTTTTCAGACAACTGAATCCCTATGTAACTGCAAGACTCAGAAGAGCCCACACACTCAGCTCTTAACCCCAGTGTGCAGAAAGTGTCAAAACATGTTTTTCAGCAGAAATAAACATGTTTCTGCAAGTTTGGTCACCCCCATGTAAGTTATGGGGCAGTAACAGCACACTTTTGAAAACGTGTTTTTCAGCCTGAAATAAACACGTTTTTTCAGACAACTGAATCCCTATGTAACTGCAAGACTCAGAAGAGCCCACACACTCAGCTCTTAACCCCAGTGTGCAGAAAGTGTCAAAACATGTTTTTCAGCAGAAATAAACATGTTTCTGCAAGTTTGGTCACCCCCATGTAAGTTATGGGGCAGTAACAGCACACTTTTGAAAACGTGTTTTTCAGCCTGAAATAAACACGTTTTTTCAGACAACTGAATCCCTATGTAACTGCAAGGCTCAAAAGAGCCCACACACTCAGCTCTTAACCCCAGTGTGCAGAAAGTGTCAAAACATGTTTTTCAGCAGAAATAAACATGTTTCTGCAAGTTTGGTCACCCCCATGTAAGTTATGGGGCAGTAACAGCACACTTTTGAAAACGTGTTTTTCAGCCCGAAATAAACGCGTTTTTTCAGACAACTGAATCCCTATGTAACTGCAAGACTCAGAAGAGCCCACACACTCAGCTCTTAACCCCAGTGTGCAGAAAGTGACAAAACATGATTTTCAGCAGAAATAAACATGTTTCTGCAAGTTTGGTCACCCCCATGTAAGTTATGGGGCAGTAACAGCACACTTTTGAAAACGTGTTTTTCAGCCCGAAATAAACGCGTTTTTTCAGACAACTGAATCCCTATGTAACTGCAAGACTCAGAAGAGCCCACACACTCAGCTCTTAACCCCAGTGTGCAGAAAGTGTCAAAACGTGTTTTTCAGCAGAAATAAACATGTTTCTGCAAGTTTGGTCACCCCCATGTAAGTTATGGGGCAGTAACAGCACACTTTTGAAAACGTGTTTTTCAGCCCGAAATAAACGCGTTTTTTCAGACAACTGAATCCCTATGTAACTGCAAGACTCAGAAGAGCCCACACACTCAGCTCTTAACCCCAGTGTGCAGAAAGTGTCAAAACATGATTTTCAGCAGAAATAAACATGTTTCTGCAAGTTTGGTCACCCCCATGTAAGTTATGGGGCAGTAACAGCACACTTTTGAAAACGTGTTTTTCAGCCCGAAATAAACGCGTTTTTTCAGACAACTGAATCCCTATGTAACTGCAAGACTCAGAAGAGCCCACACACTCAGCTCTTAACCCCAGTGTGCAGAAAGTGTCAAAACATGTTTTTCAGCAGAAATAAACATGTTTCTGCAAGTTTGGTCACCCCCATGTAAGTTATGGGGCAGTAACAGCACACTTTTGAAAACGTGTTTTTCAGCCTGAAATAAACACGTTTTTTCAGACAACTGAATCCCTATGTAACTGCAAGACTCAGAAGAGCCCACACACTCAGCTCTTAACCCCAGTGTGCAGAAAGTGTCAAAACATGTTTTTCAGCAGAAATAAACATGTTTCTGCAAGTTTGGTCACCCCCATGTAAGTTATGGGGCAGTAACAGCACACTTTTGAAAACGTGTTTTTCAGCCTGAAATAAACACGTTTTTTCAGACAACTGAATCCCTATGTAACTGCAAGACTCAGAAGAGCCCACACACTCAGCTCTTAACCCCAGTGTGCAGAAAGTGTCAAAACATGTTTTTCAGCAGAAATAAACATGTTTCTGCAAGTTTGGTCACCCCCATGTAAGTTATGGGGCAGTAACAGCACACTTTTGAAAACGTGTTTTTCAGCCTGAAATAAACACGTTTTTTCAGACAACTGAATCCCTATGTAACTGCAAGGCTCAAAAGAGCCCACACACTCAGCTCTTAACCCCAGTGTGCAGAAAGTGTCAAAACATGATTTTCAGCAGAAATAAACATGTTTCTGCAAGTTTGGTCACCCCCATGTAAGTTATGGGGCAGTAACAGCACACTTTTGAAAACGTGTTTTTCAGCCCGAAATAAACGCGTTTTTTCAGACAACTGAATCCCTATGTAACTGCAAGACTCAGAAGAGCCCACACACTCAGCTCTTAACCCCAGTGTGCAGAAAGTGTCAAAACGTGTTTTTCAGCAGAAATAAACATGTTTCTGCAAGTTTGGTCACCCCCATGTAAGTTATGGGGCAGTAACAGCACACTTTTGAAAACTTGTTTTTCAGCCCGAAATAAACGCGTTTTTTCAGACAACTGAATCCCTATGTAACTGCAAGGCTCAAAAGAGCCCACACACTCAGCTCTTAACCCCAGTGTGCAGAAAGTGTCAAAACATGATTTTCAGCAGAAATAAACATGTTTCTGCAAGTTTGGTCACCCCCATGTAAGTTATGGGGCAGTAACAGCACACTTTTGAAAACGTGTTTTTCAGCCCGAAATAAACGCGTTTTTTCAGACAACTGAATCCCTATGTAACTGCAAGACTCAGAAGAGCCCACACACTCAGCTCTTAACCCCAGTGTGCAGAAAGTGTCAAAACATGATTTTCAGCAGAAATAAACATGTTTCTGCAAGTTTGGTCACCCCCATGTAAGTTATGGGGCAGTAACAGCACACTTTTGAAAACGTGTTTTTCAGCCCGAAATAAACGCGTTTTTTCAGACAACTGAATCCCTATGTAACTGCAAGACTCAGAAGAGCCCACACACTCAGCTCTTAACCCCAGTGTGCAGAAAGTGTCAAAACGTGTTTTTCAGCAGAAATAAACATGTTTCTGCAAGTTTGGTCACCCCCATGTAAGTTATGGGGCAGTAACAGCACACTTTTGAAAACGTGTTTTTCAGCCCGAAATAAACGCGTTTTTTCAGACAACTGAATCCCTATGTAACTGCAAGACTCAGAAGAGCCCACACACTCAGCTCTTAACCCCAGTGTGCAGAAAGTGTCAAAACGTGTTTTTCAGCAGAAATAAACATGTTTCTGCAAGTTTGGTCACCCCCATGTAAGTTATGGGGCAGTAACAGCACACTTTTGAAAACGTGTTTTTCAGCCCGAAATAAACGCGTTTTTTCAGACAACTGAATCCCTATGTAACTGCAAGACTCAGAAGAGCCCACACACTCAGCTCTTAACCCCAGTGTGCAGAAAGTGTCAAAACATGATTTTCAGCAGAAATAAACATGTTTCTGCAAGTTTGGTCACCCCCATGTAAGTTATGGGGCAGTAACAGCACACTTTTGAAAACGTGTTTTTCAGCCCGAAATAAACGCGTTTTTTCAGACAACTGAATCCCTATGTAACTGCAAGACTCAGAAGAGCCCACACACTCAGCTCTTAACCCCAGTGTGCAGAAAGTGTCAAAACATGTTTTTCAGCAGAAATAAACATGTTTCTGCAAGTTTGGTCACCCCCATGTAAGTTATGGGGCAGTAACAGCACACTTTTTAAAACTTGTTTTTCAGCCCGAAATAAACGCGTTTTTTCAGACAACTGAATCCCTATGTAACTGCAAGGCTCAAAAGAGCCCACACACTCAGCTCTTAACCCCAGTGTGCAGAAAGTGTCAAAACATGATTTTCAGCAGAAATAAACATGTTTCTGCAAGTTTGGTCACCCCCATGTAAGTTATGGGGCAGTAACAGCACACTTTTGAAAACGTGTTTTTCAGCCCGAAATAAACGCGTTTTTTCAGACAACTGAATCCCTATGTAACTGCAAGACTCAGAAGAGCCCACACACTCAGCTCTTAACCCCAGTGTGCAGAAAGTGTCAAAACGTGTTTTTCAGCAGAAATAAACATGTTTCTGCAAGTTTGGTCACCCCCATGTAAGTTATGGGGCAGTAACAGCACACTTTTGAAAACGTGTTTTTCAGCCCGAAATAAACACGTTTTTTCAGACAACTGAATCCCTATGTAACTGCAAGGCTCAAAAGAGCCCACACACTCAGCTCTTAACCCCAGTGTGCAGAAAGTGTCAAAACATGTTTTTCAGCAGAAATAAACATGTTTCTGCAAGTTTGGTCACCCCCATGTAAGTTATGGGGCAGTAACAGCACACTTTTGAAAACGTGTTTTTCAGCCCGAAATAAACGCGTTTTTTCAGACAACTGAATCCCTATGTAACTGCAAGACTCAGAAGAGCCCACACACTCAGCTCTTAACCCCAGTGTGCAGAAAGTGACAAAACATGATTTTCAGCAGAAATAAACATGTTTCTGCAAGTTTGGTCACCCCCATGTAAGTTATGGGGCAGTAACAGCACACTTTTGAAAACGTGTTTTTCAGCCCGAAATAAACACGTTTTTTCAGACAACTGAATCCCTATGTAACTGCAAGGCTCAAAAGAGCCCACACACTCAGCTCTTAACCCCAGTGTGCAGAAAGTGTCAAAACATGATTTTCAGCAGAAATAAACATGTTTCTGCAAGTTTGGTCACCCCCATGTAAGTTATGGGGCAGTAACAGCACACTTTTTAAAACTTGTTTTTCAGCCCGAAATAAACGCGTTTTTTCAGACAACTGAATCCCTATGTAACTGCAAGGCTCAAAAGAGCCCACACACTCAGCTCTTAACCCCAGTGTGCAGAAAGTGTCAAAACATGATTTTCAGCAGAAATAAACATGTTTCTGCAAGTTTGGTCACCCCCATGTAAGTTATGGGGCAGTAACAGCACACTTTTGAAAACGTGTTTTTCAGCCCGAAATAAACGCGTTTTTTCAGACAACTGAATCTCTATGTAACTGCAAGACTCAGAAGAGCCCACACACTCAGCTCTTAACCCCAGTGTGCAGAAAGTGTCAAAACGTGTTTTTCAGCAGAAATAAACATGTTTCTGCAAGTTTGGTCAACCCCATGTAAGTTATGGGGCAGTAACAGCACACTTTTGAAAACGTGTTTTTCAGCCCGAAATAAACGCGTTTTTTCAGACAACTGAATCCCTATGTAACTGCAAGACTCAAAAGAGCCCACACACTCAGCTCTTAACCCCAGTGTGCAGAAAGTGTCAAAACATGATTTTCAGCAGAAATAAACATGTTTCTGCAAGTTTGGTCACCCCCATGTAAGTTATGGGGCAGTAACAGCACACTTTTGAAAACGTGTTTTTCAGCCCGAAATAAACGCGTTTTTTCAGACAACTGAATCCCTATGTAACTGCAAGACTCAGAAGAGCCCACACACTCAGCTCTTAACCCCAGTGTGCAGAAAGTGTCAAAACGTGTTTTTCAGCAGAAATAAACATGTTTCTGCAAGTTTGGTCACCCCCATGTAAGTTATGGGGCAGTAACAGCACACTTTTGAAAACGTGTTTTTCAGCCCGAAATAAACACGTTTTTTCAGACAACTGAATCCCTATGTAACTGCAAGGCTCAAAAGAGCCCACACACTCAGCTCTTAACCCCAGTGTGCAGAAAGTGTCAAAACATGTTTTTCAGCAGAAATAAACATGTTTCTGCAAGTTTGGTCACCCCCATGTAAGTTATGGGGCAGTAACAGCACACTTTTGAAAACGTGTTTTTCAGCCCGAAATAAACGCGTTTTTTCAGACAACTGAATCCCTATGTAACTGCAAGACTCAGAAGAGCCCACACACTCAGCTCTTAACCCCAGTGTGCAGAAAGTGACAAAACATGATTTTCAGCAGAAATAAACATGTTTCTGCAAGTTTGGTCACCCCCATGTAAGTTATGGGGCAGTAACAGCACACTTTTGAAAACGTGTTTTTCAGCCCGAAATAAACACGTTTTTTCAGACAACTGAATCCCTATGTAACTGCAAGGCTCAAAAGAGCCCACACACTCAGCTCTTAACCCCAGTGTGCAGAAAGTGTCAAAACATGATTTTCAGCAGAAATAAACATGTTTCTGCAAGTTTGGTCACCCCCATGTAAGTTATGGGGCAGTAACAGCACACTTTTTAAAACTTGTTTTTCAGCCCGAAATAAACGCGTTTTTTCAGACAACTGAATCCCTATGTAACTGCAAGGCTCAAAAGAGCCCACACACTCAGCTCTTAACCCCAGTGTGCAGAAAGTGTCAAAACATGATTTTCAGCAGAAATAAACATGTTTCTGCAAGTTTGGTCACCCCCATGTAAGTTATGGGGCAGTAACAGCACACTTTTGAAAACGTGTTTTTCAGCCCGAAATAAACGCGTTTTTTCAGACAACTGAATCTCTATGTAACTGCAAGACTCAGAAGAGCCCACACACTCAGCTCTTAACCCCAGTGTGCAGAAAGTGTCAAAACGTGTTTTTCAGCAGAAATAAACATGTTTCTGCAAGTTTGGTCACCCCCATGTAAGTTATGGGGGCAGTAACAGCACACTTTTGAAAACGTGTTTTTCAGCCCGAAATAAACGCGTTTTTTCAGACAACTGAATCCCTATGTAACTGCAAGGCTCAAAAGAGCCCACACACTCAGCTCTTAACCCCAGTGTGCAGAAAGTGTCAAAACATGTTTTTCAGCAGAAATAAACATGTTTCTGCAAGTTTGGTCACCCCCATGTAAGTTATGGGGCAGTAACAGCACACTTTTGAAAACGTGTTTTTCAGCCCGAAATAAACGCGTTTTTTCAGACAACTGAATTCCTATGTAACTGCAAGACTCAGAAGAGCCCACACACTCAGCTCTTAACCCCAGTGTGCAGAAAGTGACAAAACATGATTTTCAGCAGAAATAAACATGTTTCTGCAAGTTTGGTCACCCCCATGTAAGTTATGGGGCAGTAACAGCACACTTTTGAAAACGTGTTTTTCAGCCCGAAATAAACGCGTTTTTTCAGACAACTGAATCCCTATGTAACTGCAAGACTCAGAAGAGCCCACACACTCAGCTCTTAACCCCAGTGTGCAGAAAGTGTCAAAACGTGTTTTTCAGCAGAAATAAACATGTTTCTGCAAGTTTGGTCACCCCCATGTAAGTTATGGGGCAGTAACAGCACACTTTTGAAAACGTGTTTTTCAGCCTGAAATAAACACGTTTTTTCAGACAACTGAATCCCTATGTAACTGCAAGACTCAGAAGAGCCCACACACTCAGCTCTTAACCCCAGTGTGCAGAAAGTGTCAAAACATGATTTTCAGCAGAAATAAACATGTTTCTGCAAGTTTGGTCAACCCCATGTAAGTTATGGGGCAGTAACAGCACACTTTTGAAAACGTGTTTTTCAGCCCGAAATAAACGCGTTTTTTCAGACAACTGAATCCCTAAGTAACTGCAAGGCTCAAAAGAGCCCACACACTCAGCTCTTAACCCCAGTGTGCAGAAAGTGTCAAAACATGTTTTTCAGCAGAAATAAACATGTTTCTGCAAGTTTGGTCACCCCCATGTAAGTTATGGGGCAGTAACAGCACACTTTTGAAAACGTGTTTTTCAGCCCGAAATAAACGCGTTTTTTCAGACAACTGAATCCCTATGTAACTGCAAGACTCAGAAGAGCCCACACACTCAGCTCTTAACCCCAGTGTGCAGAAAGTGTCAAAACATGATTTTCAGCAGAAATAAACATGTTTCTGCAAGTTTGGTCACCCCCATGTAAGTTATGGGGCAGTAACAGCACACGTTTGAAAACGTGTTTTTCAGCCCGAAATAAACGCGTTTTTTCAGACAACTGAATCCCTATGTAACTGCAAGACTCAGAAGAGCCCACACACTCAGCTCTTAACCCCAGTGTGCAGAAAGTGTCAAAACATGTTTTTCAGCAGAAATAAACATGTTTCTGCAAGTTTGGTCAACCCCATGTAAGTTATGGGGCAGTAACAGCACACTTTTGAAAACGTGTTTTTCAGCCCGAAATAAACGCGTTTTTTCAGACAACTGAATCCCTATGTAACTGCAAGGCTCAAAAGAGCCCACACACTCAGCTCTTAACCCCAGTGTGCAGAAAGTGTCAAAACGTGTTTTTCAGCAGAAATAAACATGTTTCTGCAAGTTTGGTCACCCCCATGTAAGTTATGGGGCAGTAACAGCACACTTTTGAAAACGTGTTTTTCAGCCTGAAATAAACACGTTTTTTCAGACAACTGAATCCCTATGTAACTGCAAGACTCAGAAGAGCCCACACACTCAGCTCTTAACCCCAGTGTGCAGAAAGTGTCAAAACATGATTTTCAGCAGAAATAAACATGTTTCTGCAAGTTTGGTCAACCCCATGTAAGTTATGGGGCAGTAACAGCACACTTTTGAAAACGTGTTTTTCAGCCCGAAATAAACGCGTTTTTTCAGACAACTGAATCCCTAAGTAACTGCAAGGCTCAAAAGAGCCCACACACTCAGCTCTTAACCCCAGTGTGCAGAAAGTGTCAAAACATGTTTTTCAGCAGAAATAAACATGTTTCTGCAAGTTTGGTCACCCCCATGTAAGTTATGGGGCAGTAACAGCACACTTTTGAAAACGTGTTTTTCAGCCCGAAATAAACGCGTTTTTTCAGACAACTGAATCCCTATGTAACTGCAAGACTCAGAAGAGCCCACACACTCAGCTCTTAACCCCAGTGTGCAGAAAGTGTCAAAACATGATTTTCAGCAGAAATAAACATGTTTCTGCAAGTTTGGTCACCCCCATGTAAGTTATGGGGCAGTAACAGCACACGTTTGAAAACGTGTTTTTCAGCCCGAAATAAACGCGTTTTTTCAGACAACTGAATCCCTATGTAACTGCAAGACTCAGAAGAGCCCACACACTCAGCTCTTAACCCCAGTGTGCAGAAAGTGTCAAAACATGTTTTTCAGCAGAAATAAACATGTTTCTGCAAGTTTGGTCAACCCCATGTAAGTTATGGGGCAGTAACAGCACACTTTTGAAAACGTGTTTTTCAGCCCGAAATAAACGCGTTTTTTCAGACAACTGAATCCCTATGTAACTGCAAGGCTCAAAAGAGCCCACACACTCAGCTCTTAACCCCAGTGTGCAGAAAGTGTCAAAACGTGTTTTTCAGCAGAAATAAACATGTTTCTGCAAGTTTGGTCACCCCCATGTAAGTTATGGGGCAGTAACAGCACACTTTTGAAAACGTGTTTTTCAGCCCGAAATAAACGCGTTTTTTCAGACAACTGAATCCCTATGTAACTGCAAGGCTCAAAAGAGCCCACACACTCAGCTCTTAACCCCAGTGTGCAGAAAGTGTCAAAACGTGTTTTTCAGCAGAAATAAACATGTTTCTGCAAGTTTGGTCACCCCCATGTAAGTTATGGGGCAGTAACAGCACACTTTTGAAAACGTGTTTTTCAGCCCGAAATAAACGCGTTTTTTCAGACAACTGAATCCCTATGTAACTGCAAGACTCAGAAGAGCCCACACACTCAGCTCTTAACCCCAGTGTGCAGAAAGTGACAAAACATGATTTTCTGCAGAAATAAACATGTTTCTGCAAGTTTGGTCACCCCCATGTAAGTTATGGGGCAGTAACAGCACACTTTTGAAAACGTGTTTTTCAGCCCGAAATAAACGCGTTTTTTCAGACAACTGAATCCCTATGTAACTGCAAGACTCAGAAGAGCCCACACACTCAGCTCTTAACCCCAGTGTGCAGAAAGTGTCAAAACATGATTTTCAGCAGAAATAAACATGTTTCTGCAAGTTTGGTCAACCCCATGTAAGTTATGGGGCAGTAACAGCACACTTTTGAAAACGTGTTTTTCAGCCCGAAATAAACGCGTTTTTTCAGACAACTGAATCCCTATGTAACTGCAAGACTCAGAAGAGCCCACACACTCAGCTCTTAACCCCAGTGTGCAGAAAGTGTCAAAACGTGTTTTTCAGCAGAAATAAACATGTTTCTGCAAGTTTGGTCACCCCCATGTAAGTTATGGGGCAGTAACAGCACACTTTTGAAAACGTGTTTTTCAGCCCGAAATAAACGCGTTTTTTCAGACAACTGAATCCCTATGTAACTGCAAGACTCAGAAGAGCCCACACACTCAGCTCTTAACCCCAGTGTGCAGAAAGTGTCAAAACATGATTTTCAGCAGAAATAAACATGTTTCTGCAAGTTTGGTCACCCCCATGTAAGTTATGGGGCAGTAACAGCACACTTTTGAAAACGTGTTTTTCAGCCCGAAATAAACGCGTTTTTTCAGACAACTGAATCCCTATGTAACTGCAAGACTCAGAAGAGCCCACACACTCAGCTCTTAACCCCAGTGTGCAGAAAGTGTCAAAACATGTTTTTCAGCAGAAATAAACATGTTTCTGCAAGTTTGGTCACCCCCATGTAAGTTATGGGGCAGTAACAGCACACTTTTGAAAACGTGTTTTTCAGCCTGAAATAAACACGTTTTTTCAGACAACTGAATCCCTATGTAACTGCAAGACTCAGAAGAGTCCACACACTCAGCTCTTAACCCCAGTGTGCAGAAAGTGTCAAAACATGATTTTCAGCAGAAATAAACATGTTTCTGCAAGTTTGGTCAACCCCATGTAAGTTATGGGGCAGTAACAGCACACTTTTGAAAACGTGTTTTTCAGCCCGAAATAAACGCGTTTTTTCAGACAACTGAATCCCTATGTAACTGCAAGGCTCAAAAGAGCCCACACACTCAGCTCTTAACCCCAGTGTGCAGAAAGTGTCAAAACATGTTTTTCAGCAGAAATAAACATGTTTCTGCAAGTTTGGTCACCCCCATGTAAGTTATGGGGCAGTAACAGCACACTTTTGAAAACGTGTTTTTCAGCCCGAAATAAACGCGTTTTTTCAGACAACTGAATCCCTATGTAACTGCAAGACTCAGAAGAGCCCACACACTCAGCTCTTAACCCCAGTGTGCAGAAAGTGTCAAAACGTGATTTTCAGCAGAAATAAACATGTTTCTGCAAGTTTGGTCACCCCCATGTAAGTTATGGGGCAGTAACAGCACACTTTTGAAAACGTGTTTTTCAGCCCGAAATAAACGCGTTTTTTCAGACAACTGAATCCCTATGTAACTGCAAGACTCAGAAGAGCCCACACACTCAGCTCTTAACCCCAGTGTGCAGAAAGTGTCAAAACGTGTTTTTCAGCAGAAATAAACGTTTCTGCAAGTTTGGTCACCCCCATGTAAGTTATGGGGCAGTAACAGCACACTTTTGAAAACGTGTTTTTCAGCCTGAAATAAACACGTTTTTTCAGACAACTGAATCCCTATGTAACTGCAAGACTCAGAAGAGCCCACACACTCAGCAATTAACCCCAGTGTGCAGAAAGTGTCAAAACATGATTTTCAGCAGAAATAAACATGTTTCTGCAAGTTTGGTCACCCCCATGTAAGTTATGGGGCAGTAACAGCACACTTTTGAAAACGTGTTTTTCAGCCCGAAATAAACGCGTTTTTTCAGACAACTGAATCCCTATGTAACTGCAAGACTCAGAAGAGCCCACACACTCAGCTCTTAACCCCAGTGTGCAGAAAGTGTCAAAACGTGTTTTTCAGCAGAAATAAACATGTTTCTGCAAGTTTGGTCACCCCCATGTAAGTTATGGGGCAGTAACAGCACACTTTTGAAAACGTGTTTTTCAGCCCGAAATAAACGCGTTTTTTCAGACAACTGAATCCCTATGTAACTGCAAGACTCAGAAGAGCCCACACACTCAGCTCTTAACCCCAGTGTGCAGAAAGTGTCAAAACGTGTTTTTCAGCAGAAATAAACATGTTTCTGCAAGTTTGGTCACCCCCATGTAAGTTATGGGGCAGTAACAGCACACTTTTGAAAACGTGTTTTTCAGCCTGAAATAAACACGTTTTTTCAGACAACTGAATCCCTATGTAACTGCAAGACTCAGAAGAGCCCACACACTCAGCTCTTAACCCCAGTGTGCAGAAAGTGTCAAAACATGATTTTCAGCAGAAATAAACATGTTTCTGCAAGTTTGGTCAACCCCATGTAAGTTATGGGGCAGTAACAGCACACTTTTGAAAACGTGTTTTTCAGCCCGAAATAAACGCGTTTTTTCAGACAACTGAATCCCTATGTAACTGCAAGGCTCAAAAGAGCCCACACACTCAGCTCTTAACCCCAGTGTGCAGAAAGTGTCAAAACATGTTTTTCAGCAGAAATAAACATGTTTCTGCAAGTTTGGTCACCCCCATGTAAGTTATGGGGCAGTAACAGCACACTTTTGAAAACGTGTTTTTCAGCCCGAAATAAACGCGTTTTTTCAGACAACTGAATCCCTATGTAACTGCAAGGCTCAAAAGAGCCCACACACTCAGCTCTTAACCCCAGTGTGCAGAAAGTGTCAAAACATGATTTTCAGCAGAAATAAACATGTTTCTGCAAGTTTGGTCACCCCCATGTAAGTTATGGGGCAGTAACAGCACACTTTTGAAAACGTGTTTTTCAGCCCGAAATAAACGCGTTTTTTCAGACAACTGAATCCCTATGTAACTGCAAGACTCAGAAGAGCCCACACACTCAGCTCTTAACCCCAGTGTGCAGAAAGAGTCAAAACATGATTTTCAGCAGAAATAAACATGTTTCTGCAAGTTTGGTCACCCCCATGTAAGTTATGGGGCAGTAACAGCACACTTTTTAAAACGTGTTTTTCAGCCCGAAATAAACGCGTTTTTTCAGACAACTGAATCCCTATGTAACTGCAAGGCTCAAAAGAGCCCACACACTCAGCTCTTAACCCCAGTGTGCAGAAAGTGTCAAAACATGATTTTCAGCAGAAATAAACATGTTTCTGCAAGTTTGGTCACCCCCATGTAAGTTATGGGGCAGTAACAGCACACTTTTGAAAACGTGTTTTTCAGCCCGAAATAAACGCGTTTTTTCAGACAACTGAATCCCTATGTAACTGCAAGACTCAGAAGAGCCCACACACTCAGCTCTTAACCCCAGTGTGCAGAAAGTGTCAAAACGTGTTTTTCAGCAGAAATAAACATGTTTCTGCAAGTTTGGTCACCCCCATGTAAGTTATGGGGCAGTAACAGCACACTTTTGAAAACGTGTTTTTCAGCCCGAAATAAACACGTTTTTTCAGACAACTGAATCCCTATGTAACTGCAAGGCTCAAAAGAGCCCACACACTCAGCTCTTAACCCCAGTGTGCAGAAAGTGTCAAAACATGATTTTCAGCAGAAATAAACATGTTTCTGCAAGTTTGGTCACCCCCATGTAAGTTATGGGGCAGTAACAGCACACTTTTTAAAACTTGTTTTTCAGCCCGAAATAAACGCGTTTTTTCAGACAACTGAATCCCTATGTAACTGCAAGACTCAGAAGAGCCCACACACTCAGCTCTTAACCCCAGTGTGCAGAAAGTGTCAAAACATGTTTTTCAGCAGAAATAAACATGTTTCTGCAAGTTTGGTCACCCCCATGTAAGTTATGGGGCAGTAACAGCACACTTTTGAAAACGTGTTTTTCAGCCTGAAATAAACACGTTTTTTCAGACAACTGAATCCCTATGTAACTGCAAGACTCAGAAGAGCCCACACACTCAGCTCTTAACCCCAGTGTGCAGAAAGTGTCAAAACATGTTTTTCAGCAGAAATAAACATGTTTCTGCAAGTTTGGTCACCCCCATGTAAGTTATGGGGCAGTAACAGCACACTTTTGAAAACGTGTTTTTCAGCCCGAAATAAACACGTTTTTTCAGACAACTGAATCCCTATGTAACTGCAAGGCTCAAAAGAGCCCACACACTCAGCTCTTAACCCCAGTGTGCAGAAAGTGTCAAAACATGATTTTCAGCAGAAATAAACATGTTTCTGCAAGTTTGGTCACCCCCATGTAAGTTATGGGGCAGTAACAGCACACTTTTGAAATCGTGTTTTTCAGCCCGAAATAAACGCGTTTTTTCAGACAACTGAATCCCTATGTAACTGCAAGACTCAGAAGAGCCCACACACTCAGCTCTTAACCCCAGTGTGCAGAAAGTGTCAAAACGTGTTTTTCAGCAGAAATAAACATGTTTCTGCAAGTTTGGTCACCCCCATGTAAGTTATGGGGCAGTAACAGCACACTTTTGAAAACGTGTTTTTCAGCCTGAAATAAACACGTTTTTTCAGACAACTGAATCCCTATGTAACTGCAAGACTCAGAAGAGCCCACACACTCAGCTCTTAACCCCAGTGTGCAGAAAGTGTCAAAACATGATTTTCAGCAGAAATAAACATGTTTCTGCAAGTTTGGTCAACCCCATGTAAGTTATGGGGCAGTAACAGCACACTTTTGAAAACGTGTTTTTCAGCCCGAAATAAACGCGTTTTTTCAGACAACTGAATCCCTATGTAACTGCAAGGCTCAAAAGAGCCCACACACTCAGCTCTTAACCCCAGTGTGCAGAAAGTGTCAAAACATGTTTTTCAGCAGAAATAAACATGTTTCTGCAAGTTTGGTCACCCCCATGTAAGTTATGGGGCAGTAACAGCACACTTTTGAAAACGTGTTTTTCAGCCCGAAATAAACGCGTTTTTTCAGACAACTGAATCCCTATGTAACTGCAAGGCTCAAAAGAGCCCACACACTCAGCTCTTAACCCCAGTGTGCAGAAAGTGTCAAAACATGATTTTCAGCAGAAATAAACATGTTTCTGCAAGTTTGGTCACCCCCATGTAAGTTATGGGGCAGTAACAGCACACTTTTGAAAACGTGTTTTTCAGCCCGAAATAAACGCGTTTTTTCAGACAACTGAATCCCTATGTAACTGCAAGGCTCAAAAGAGCCCACACACTCAGCTCTTAACCCCAGTGTGCAGAAAGTGTCAAAACATGATTTTCAGCAGAAATAAACATGTTTCTGCAAGTTTGGTCACCCCCATGTAAGTTATGGGGCAGTAACAGCACACTTTTTAAAACGTGTTTTTCAGCCCGAAATAAACGCGTTTTTTCAGACAACTGAATCCCTATGTAACTGCAAGACTCAGAAGAGCCCACACACTCAGCTCTTAACCCCAGTGTGCAGAAAGTGTCAAAACGTGTTTTTCAGCAGAAATAAACATGTTTCTGCAAGTTTGGTCAACCCCATGTAAGTTATGGGGCAGTAACAGCACACTTTTGAAAACGTGTTTTTCAGCCCGAAATAAACGCGTTTTTTCAGACAACTGAATCCCTATGTAACTGCAAGACTCAGAAGAGCCCACACACTCAGCTCTTAACCCCAGTGTGCAGAAAGTGTCAAAACGTGTTTTTCAGCAGAAATAAACATGTTTCTGCAAGTTTGGTCACCCCCATGTAAGTTATGGGGCAGTAACAGCACACTTTTGAAAACGTGTTTTTCAGCCCGAAATAAACGCGTTTTTTCAGACAACTGAATCCCTATGTAACTGCAAGACTCAGAAGAGCCCACACACTCAGCTCTTAACCCCAGTGTGCAGAAAGTGTCAAAACATGATTTTCAGCAGAAATAAACATGTTTCTGCAAGTTTGGTCACCCCCATGTAAGTTATGGGGCAGTAACAGCACACTTTTGAAAACGTGTTTTTCAGCCCGAAATAAACGCGTTTTTTCAGACAACTGAATCCCTATGTAACTGCAAGACTCAGAAGAGCCCACACACTCAGCTCTTAACCCCAGTGTGCAGAAAGTGTCAAAACATGTTTTTCAGCAGAAATAAACATGTTTCTGCAAGTTTGGTCACCCCCATGTAAGTTATGGGGCAGTAACAGCACACTTTTGAAAACGTGTTTTTCAGCCTGAAATAAACACGTTTTTTCAGACAACTGAATCCCTATGTAACTGCAAGACTCAGAAGAGTCCACACACTCAGCTCTTAACCCCAGTGTGCAGAAAGTGTCAAAACATGATTTTCAGCAGAAATAAACATGTTTCTGCAAGTTTGGTCAACCCCATGTAAGTTATGGGGCAGTAACAGCACACTTTTGAAAACGTGTTTTTCAGCCCGAAATAAACGCGTTTTTTCAGACAACTGAATCCCTATGTAACTGCAAGGCTCAAAAGAGCCCACACACTCAGCTCTTAACCCCAGTGTGCAGAAAGTGTCAAAACATGTTTTTCAGCAGAAATAAACATGTTTCTGCAAGTTTGGTCACCCCCATGTAAGTTATGGGGCAGTAACAGCACACTTTTGAAAACGTGTTTTTCAGCCCGAAATAAACGCGTTTTTTCAGACAACTGAATCCCTATGTAACTGCAAGACTCAGAAGAGCCCACACACTCAGCTCTTAACCCCAGTGTGCAGAAAGTGTCAAAACGTGATTTTCAGCAGAAATAAACATGTTTCTGCAAGTTTGGTCACCCCCATGTAAGTTATGGGGCAGTAACAGCACACTTTTGAAAACGTGTTTTTCAGCCCGAAATAAACGCGTTTTTTCAGACAACTGAATCCCTATGTAACTGCAAGACTCAGAAGAGCCCACACACTCAGCTCTTAACCCCAGTGTGCAGAAAGTGTCAAAACGTGTTTTTCAGCAGAAATAAACATGTTTCTGCAAGTTTGGTCACCCCCATGTAAGTTATGGGGCAGTAACAGCACACTTTTGAAAACGTGTTTTTCAGCCTGAAATAAACACGTTTTTTCAGACAACTGAATCCCTATGTAACTGCAAGACTCAGAAGAGCCCACACACTCAGCAATTAACCCCAGTGTGCAGAAAGTGTCAAAACATGATTTTCAGCAGAAATAAACATGTTTCTGCAAGTTTGGTCACCCCCATGTAAGTTATGGGGCAGTAACAGCACACTTTTGAAAACGTGTTTTTCAGCCCGAAATAAACGCGTTTTTTCAGACAACTGAATCCCTATGTAACTGCAAGACTCAGAAGAGCCCACACACTCAGCTCTTAACCCCAGTGTGCAGAAAGTGTCAAAACGTGTTTTTCAGCAGAAATAAACATGTTTCTGCAAGTTTGGTCACCCCCATGTAAGTTATGGGGCAGTAACAGCACACTTTTGAAAACGTGTTTTTCAGCCCGAAATAAACGCGTTTTTTCAGACAACTGAATCCCTATGTAACTGCAAGACTCAGAAGAGCCCACACACTCAGCTCTTAACCCCAGTGTGAAGAAAGTGTCAAAACATGATTTTCAGCAGAAATAAACATGTTTCTGCAAGTTTGGTCACCCCCATGTAAGTTATGGGGCAGTAACAGCACACTTTTGAAAACGTGTTTTTCAGCCCGAAATAAACGCGTTTTTTCAGACAACTGAATCCCTATGTAACTGCAAGACTCAGAAGAGCCCACACACTCAGCTCTTAACCCCAGTGTGCAGAAAGTGTCAAAACATGATTTTCAGCAGAAATAAACATGTTTCTGCAAGTTTGGTCACCCCCATGTAAGTTATGGGGCAGTAACAGCACACTTTTGAAAACGTGTTTTTCAGCCTGAAATAAACACGTTTTTTCAGACAACTGAATCCCTATGTAACTGCAAGACTCAGAAGAGCCCACACACTCAGCTCTTAACCCCAGTGTGCAGAAAGTGTCAAAACATGTTTTTCAGCAGAAATAAACATGTTTCTGCAAGTTTGGTCACCCCCATGTAAGTTATGGGGCAGTAACAGCACACTTTTGAAAACGTGTTTTTCAGCCTGAAATAAACACGTTTTTTCAGACAACTGAATCCCTATGTAACTGCAAGACTCAGAAGAGCCCACACACTCAGCTCTTAACCCCAGAGTGCAGAAAGTGTCAAAACATGTTTTTCAGCAGAAATAAACATGTTTCTGCAAGTTTGGTCACCCCCATGTAAGTTATGGGGCAGTAACAGCACACTTTTGAAAACGTGTTTTTCAGCCTGAAATAAACACGTTTTTTCAGACAACTGAATCCCTATGTAACTGCAAGACTCAGAAGAGCCCACACACTCAGCTCTTAACCCCAGTGTGCAGAAAGTGACAAAACATGATTTTCAGCAGAAATAAACATGTTTCTGCAAGTTTGGTCACCCCCATGTAAGTTATGGGGCAGTAACAGCACACTTTTGAAAACGTGTTTTTCAGCCCGAAATAAACGCGTTTTTTCAGACAACTGAATCCCTATGTAACTGCAAGACTCAGAAGAGCCCACACACTCAGCTCTTAACCCCAGTGTGCAGAAAGTGTCAAAACATGATTTTCAGCAGAAATAAACATGTTTCTGCAAGTTTGGTCACCCCCATGTAAGTTATGGGGCAGTAACAGCACACTTTTGAAAACGTGTTTTTCAGCCCGAAATAAACGCGTTTTTTCAGACAACTGAATCCCTATGTAACTGCAAGACTCAGAAGAGCCCACACACTCAGCTCTTAACCCCAGTGTGCAGAAAGTGTCAAAACATGTTTTTCAGCAGAAATAAACATGTTTCTGCAAGTTTGGTCACCCCCATGTAAGTTATGGGGCAGTAACAGCACACTTTTGAAAACGTGTTTTTCAGCCTGAAATAAACACGTTTTTTCAGACAACTGAATCCCTATGTAACTGCAAGACTCAGAAGAGTCCACACACTCAGCTCTTAACCCCAGTGTGCAGAAAGTGTCAAAACATGATTTTCAGCAGAAATAAACATGTTTCTGCAAGTTTGGTCAACCCCATGTAAGTTATGGGGCAGTAACAGCACACTTTTGAAAACGTGTTTTTCAGCCCGAAATAAACGCGTTTTTTCAGACAACTGAATCCCTATGTAACTGCAAGGCTCAAAAGAGCCCACACACTCAGCTCTTAACCCCAGTGTGCAGAAAGTGTCAAAACATGTTTTTCAGCAGAAATAAACATGTTTCTGCAAGTTTGGTCACCCCCATGTAAGTTATGGGGCAGTAACAGCACACTTTTGAAAACGTGTTTTTCAGCCCGAAATAAACGCGTTTTTTCAGACAACTGAATCCCTATGTAACTGCAAGACTCAGAAGAGCCCACACACTCAGCTCTTAACCCCAGTGTGCAGAAAGTGTCAAAACGTGATTTTCAGCAGAAATAAACATGTTTCTGCAAGTTTGGTCACCCCCATGTAAGTTATGGGGCAGTAACAGCACACTTTTGAAAACATGTTTTTCAGCCCGAAATAAACGCGTTTTTTCAGACAACTGAATCCCTATGTAACTGCAAGACTCAGAAGAGCCCACACACTCAGCTCTTAACCCCAGTGTGCAGAAAGTGTCAAAACGTGTTTTTCAGCAGAAATAAACATGTTTCTGCAAGTTTGGTCACCCCCATGTAAGTTATGGGGCAGTAACAGCACACTTTTGAAAACGTGTTTTTCAGCCTGAAATAAACACGTTTTTTCAGACAACTGAATCCCTATGTAACTGCAAGACTCAGAAGAGCCCACACACTCAGCTCTTAACCCCAGTGTGCAGAAAGTGTCAAAACATGATTTTCAGCAGAAATAAACATGTTTCTGCAAGTTTGGTCACCCCCATGTAAGTTATGGGGCAGTAACAGCACACTTTTGAAAACGTGTTTTTCAGCCCGAAATAAACGCGTTTTTTCAGACAACTGAATCCCTATGTAACTGCAAGACTCAGAAGAGCCCACACACTCAGCTCTTAACCCCAGTGTGCAGAAAGTGTCAAAACGTGTTTTTCAGCAGAAATAAACATGTTTCTGCAAGTTTGGTCACCCCCATGTAAGTTATGGGGCAGTAACAGCACACTTTTGAAAACGTGTTTTTCAGCCCGAAATAAACGCGTTTTTTCAGACAACTGAATCCCTATGTAACTGCAAGACTCAGAAGAGCCCACACACTCAGCTCTTAACCCCAGTGTGCAGAAAGTGTCAAAACATGATTTTCAGCAGAAATAAACATGTTTCTGCAAGTTTGGTCACCCCCATGTAAGTTATGGGGCAGTAACAGCACACTTTTGAAAACGTGTTTTTCAGCCCGAAATAAACGCGTTTTTTCAGACAACTGAATCCCTATGTAACTGCAAGACTCAGAAGAGCCCACACACTCAGCTCTTAACCCCAGTGTGCAGAAAGTGTCAAAACATGTTTTTCAGCAGAAATAAACATGTTTCTGCAAGTTTGGTCACCCCCATGTAAGTTATGGGGCAGTAACAGCACACTTTTGAAAACGTGTTTTTCAGCCTGAAATAAACACGTTTTTTCAGACAACTGAATCCCTATGTAACTGCAAGACTCAGAAGAGCCCACACACTCAGCTCTTAACCCCAGTGTGCAGAAAGTGTCAAAACATGTTTTTCAGCAGAAATAAACATGTTTCTGCAAGTTTGGTCACCCCCATGTAAGTTATGGGGCAGTAACAGCACACTTTTGAAAACGTGTTTTTCAGCCTGAAATAAACACGTTTTTTCAGACAACTGAATCCCTATGTAACTGCAAGACTCAGAAGAGCCCACACACTCAGCTCTTAACCCCAGTGTGCAGAAAGTGTCAAAACATGTTTTTCAGCAGAAATAAACATGTTTCTGCAAGTTTGGTCACCCCCATGTAAGTTATGGGGCAGTAACAGCACACTTTTGAAAACGTGTTTTTCAGCCTGAAATAAACACGTTTTTTCAGACAACTGAATCCCTATGTAACTGCAAGGCTCAAAAGAGCCCACACACTCAGCTCTTAACCCCAGTGTGCAGAAAGTGTCAAAACATGTTTTTCAGCAGAAATAAACATGTTTCTGCAAGTTTGGTCACCCCCATGTAAGTTATGGGGCAGTAACAGCACACTTTTGAAAACGTGTTTTTCAGCCCGAAATAAACGCGTTTTTTCAGACAACTGAATCCCTATGTAACTGCAAGACTCAGAAGAGCCCACACACTCAGCTCTTAACCCCAGTGTGCAGAAAGTGACAAAACATGATTTTCAGCAGAAATAAACATGTTTCTGCAAGTTTGGTCACCCCCATGTAAGTTATGGGGCAGTAACAGCACACTTTTGAAAACGTGTTTTTCAGCCCGAAATAAACGCGTTTTTTCAGACAACTGAATCCCTATGTAACTGCAAGACTCAGAAGAGCCCACACACTCAGCTCTTAACCCCAGTGTGCAGAAAGTGTCAAAACGTGTTTTTCAGCAGAAATAAACATGTTTCTGCAAGTTTGGTCACCCCCATGTAAGTTATGGGGCAGTAACAGCACACTTTTGAAAACGTGTTTTTCAGCCCGAAATAAACGCGTTTTTTCAGACAACTGAATCCCTATGTAACTGCAAGACTCAGAAGAGCCCACACACTCAGCTCTTAACCCCAGTGTGCAGAAAGTGTCAAAACATGATTTTCAGCAGAAATAAACATGTTTCTGCAAGTTTGGTCACCCCCATGTAAGTTATGGGGCAGTAACAGCACACTTTTGAAAACGTGTTTTTCAGCCCGAAATAAACGCGTTTTTTCAGACAACTGAATCCCTATGTAACTGCAAGACTCAGAAGAGCCCACACACTCAGCTCTTAACCCCAGTGTGCAGAAAGTGTCAAAACATGTTTTTCAGCAGAAATAAACATGTTTCTGCAAGTTTGGTCACCCCCATGTAAGTTATGGGGCAGTAACAGCACACTTTTGAAAACGTGTTTTTCAGCCTGAAATAAACACGTTTTTTCAGACAACTGAATCCCTATGTAACTGCAAGACTCAGAAGAGCCCACACACTCAGCTCTTAACCCCAGTGTGCAGAAAGTGTCAAAACATGTTTTTCAGCAGAAATAAACATGTTTCTGCAAGTTTGGTCACCCCCATGTAAGTTATGGGGCAGTAACAGCACACTTTTGAAAACGTGTTTTTCAGCCTGAAATAAACACGTTTTTTCAGACAACTGAATCCCTATGTAACTGCAAGACTCAGAAGAGCCCACACACTCAGCTCTTAACCCCAGTGTGCAGAAAGTGTCAAAACATGTTTTTCAGCAGAAATAAACATGTTTCTGCAAGTTTGGTCACCCCCATGTAAGTTATGGGGCAGTAACAGCACACTTTTGAAAACGTGTTTTTCAGCCTGAAATAAACACGTTTTTTCAGACAACTGAATCCCTATGTAACTGCAAGGCTCAAAAGAGCCCACACACTCAGCTCTTAACCCCAGTGTGCAGAAAGTGTCAAAACATGATTTTCAGCAGAAATAAACATGTTTCTGCAAGTTTGGTCACCCCCATGTAAGTTATGGGGCAGTAACAGCACACTTTTGAAAACGTGTTTTTCAGCCCGAAATAAACGCGTTTTTTCAGACAACTGAATCCCTATGTAACTGCAAGACTCAGAAGAGCCCACACACTCAGCTCTTAACCCCAGTGTGCAGAAAGTGTCAAAACGTGTTTTTCAGCAGAAATAAACATGTTTCTGCAAGTTTGGTCACCCCCATGTAAGTTATGGGGCAGTAACAGCACACTTTTGAAAACGTGTTTTTCAGCCCGAAATAAACACGTTTTTTCAGACAACTGAATCCCTATGTAACTGCAAGGCTCAAAAGAGCCCACACACTCAGCTCTTAACCCCAGTGTGCAGAAAGTGTCAAAACATGATTTTCAGCAGAAATAAACATGTTTCTGCAAGTTTGGTCACCCCCATGTAAGTTATGGGGCAGTAACAGCACACTTTTTAAAACTTGTTTTTCAGCCCGAAATAAACGCGTTTTTTCAGACAACTGAATCCCTATGTAACTGCAAGGCTCAAAAGAGCCCACACACTCAGCTCTTAACCCCAGTGTGCAGAAAGTGTCAAAACATGATTTTCAGCAGAAATAAACATGTTTCTGCAAGTTTGGTCACCCCCATGTAAGTTATGGGGCAGTAACAGCACACTTTTGAAAACGTGTTTTTCAGCCCGAAATAAACGCGTTTTTTCAGACAACTGAATCCCTATGTAACTGCAAGACTCAGAAGAGCCCACACACTCAGCTCTTAACCCCAGTGTGCAGAAAGTGTCAAAACATGATTTTCAGCAGAAATAAACATGTTTCTGCAAGTTTGGTCACCCCCATGTAAGTTATGGGGCAGTAACAGCACACTTTTGAAAACGTGTTTTTCAGCCCGAAATAAACGCGTTTTTTCAGACAACTGAATCCCTATGTAACTGCAAGACTCAGAAGAGCCCACACACTCAGCTCTTAACCCCAGTGTGCAGAAAGTGTCAAAACGTGTTTTTCAGCAGAAATAAACATGTTTCTGCAAGTTTGGTCACCCCCATGTAAGTTATGGGGCAGTAACAGCACACTTTTGAAAACGTGTTTTTCAGCCCGAAATAAACGCGTTTTTTCAGACAACTGAATCCCTATGTAACTGCAAGACTCAGAAGAGCCCACACACTCAGCTCTTAACCCCAGTGTGCAGAAAGTGTCAAAACGTGTTTTTCAGCAGAAATAAACATGTTTCTGCAAGTTTGGTCACCCCCATGTAAGTTATGGGGCAGTAACAGCACACTTTTGAAAACGTGTTTTTCAGCCCGAAATAAACGCGTTTTTTCAGACAACTGAATCCCTATGTAACTGCAAGACTCAGAAGAGCCCACACACTCAGCTCTTAACCCCAGTGTGCAGAAAGTGTCAAAACATGATTTTCAGCAGAAATAAACATGTTTCTGCAAGTTTGGTCACCCCCATGTAAGTTATGGGGCAGTAACAGCACACTTTTGAAAACGTGTTTTTCAGCCCGAAATAAACGCGTTTTTTCAGACAACTGAATCCCTATGTAACTGCAAGACTCAGAAGAGCCCACACACTCAGCTCTTAACCCCAGTGTGCAGAAAGTGTCAAAACATGTTTTTCAGCAGAAATAAACATGTTTCTGCAAGTTTGGTCACCCCCATGTAAGTTATGGGGCAGTAACAGCACACTTTTTAAAACTTGTTTTTCAGCCCGAAATAAACGCGTTTTTTCAGACAACTGAATCCCTATGTAACTGCAAGGCTCAAAAGAGCCCACACACTCAGCTCTTAACCCCAGTGTGCAGAAAGTGTCAAAACATGATTTTCAGCAGAAATAAACATGTTTCTGCAAGTTTGGTCACCCCCATGTAAGTTATGGGGCAGTAACAGCACACTTTTGAAAACGTGTTTTTCAGCCCGAAATAAACGCGTTTTTTCAGACAACTGAATCCCTATGTAACTGCAAGACTCAGAAGAGCCCACACACTCAGCTCTTAACCCCAGTGTGCAGAAAGTGTCAAAACGTGTTTTTCAGCAGAAATAAACATGTTTCTGCAAGTTTGGTCACCCCCATGTAAGTTATGGGGCAGTAACAGCACACTTTTGAAAACGTGTTTTTCAGCCCGAAATAAACACGTTTTTTCAGACAACTGAATCCCTATGTAACTGCAAGGCTCAAAAGAGCCCACACACTCAGCTCTTAACCCCAGTGTGCAGAAAGTGTCAAAACATGTTTTTCAGCAGAAATAAACATGTTTCTGCAAGTTTGGTCACCCCCATGTAAGTTATGGGGCAGTAACAGCACACTTTTGAAAACGTGTTTTTCAGCCCGAAATAAACGCGTTTTTTCAGACAACTGAATCCCTATGTAACTGCAAGACTCAGAAGAGCCCACACACTCAGCTCTTAACCCCAGTGTGCAGAAAGTGACAAAACATGATTTTCAGCAGAAATAAACATGTTTCTGCAAGTTTGGTCACCCCCATGTAAGTTATGGGGCAGTAACAGCACACTTTTGAAAACGTGTTTTTCAGCCCGAAATAAACACGTTTTTTCAGACAACTGAATCCCTATGTAACTGCAAGGCTCAAAAGAGCCCACACACTCAGCTCTTAACCCCAGTGTGCAGAAAGTGTCAAAACATGATTTTCAGCAGAAATAAACATGTTTCTGCAAGTTTGGTCACCCCCATGTAAGTTATGGGGCAGTAACAGCACACTTTTTAAAACTTGTTTTTCAGCCCGAAATAAACGCGTTTTTTCAGACAACTGAATCCCTATGTAACTGCAAGGCTCAAAAGAGCCCACACACTCAGCTCTTAACCCCAGTGTGCAGAAAGTGTCAAAACATGATTTTCAGCAGAAATAAACATGTTTCTGCAAGTTTGGTCACCCCCATGTAAGTTATGGGGCAGTAACAGCACACTTTTGAAAACGTGTTTTTCAGCCCGAAATAAACGCGTTTTTTCAGACAACTGAATCTCTATGTAACTGCAAGACTCAGAAGAGCCCACACACTCAGCTCTTAACCCCAGTGTGCAGAAAGTGTCAAAACGTGTTTTTCAGCAGAAATAAACATGTTTCTGCAAGTTTGGTCAACCCCATGTAAGTTATGGGGCAGTAACAGCACACTTTTGAAAACGTGTTTTTCAGCCCGAAATAAACGCGTTTTTTCAGACAACTGAATCCCTATGTAACTGCAAGACTCAAAAGAGCCCACACACTCAGCTCTTAACCCCAGTGTGCAGAAAGTGTCAAAACATGATTTTCAGCAGAAATAAACATGTTTCTGCAAGTTTGGTCACCCCCATGTAAGTTATGGGGCAGTAACAGCACACTTTTGAAAACGTGTTTTTCAGCCCGAAATAAACGCGTTTTTTCAGACAACTGAATCCCTATGTAACTGCAAGACTCAGAAGAGCCCACACACTCAGCTCTTAACCCCAGTGTGCAGAAAGTGTCAAAACGTGTTTTTCAGCAGAAATAAACATGTTTCTGCAAGTTTGGTCACCCCCATGTAAGTTATGGGGCAGTAACAGCACACTTTTGAAAACGTGTTTTTCAGCCCGAAATAAACACGTTTTTTCAGACAACTGAATCCCTATGTAACTGCAAGGCTCAAAAGAGCCCACACACTCAGCTCTTAACCCCAGTGTGCAGAAAGTGTCAAAACATGTTTTTCAGCAGAAATAAACATGTTTCTGCAAGTTTGGTCACCCCCATGTAAGTTATGGGGCAGTAACAGCACACTTTTGAAAACGTGTTTTTCAGCCCGAAATAAACGCGTTTTTTCAGACAACTGAATCCCTATGTAACTGCAAGACTCAGAAGAGCCCACACACTCAGCTCTTAACCCCAGTGTGCAGAAAGTGACAAAACATGATTTTCAGCAGAAATAAACATGTTTCTGCAAGTTTGGTCACCCCCATGTAAGTTATGGGGCAGTAACAGCACACTTTTGAAAACGTGTTTTTCAGCCCGAAATAAACACGTTTTTTCAGACAACTGAATCCCTATGTAACTGCAAGGCTCAAAAGAGCCCACACACTCAGCTCTTAACCCCAGTGTGCAGAAAGTGTCAAAACATGATTTTCAGCAGAAATAAACATGTTTCTGCAAGTTTGGTCACCCCCATGTAAGTTATGGGGCAGTAACAGCACACTTTTTAAAACTTGTTTTTCAGCCCGAAATAAACGCGTTTTTTCAGACAACTGAATCCCTATGTAACTGCAAGGCTCAAAAGAGCCCACACACTCAGCTCTTAACCCCAGTGTGCAGAAAGTGTCAAAACATGATTTTCAGCAGAAATAAACATGTTTCTGCAAGTTTGGTCACCCCCATGTAAGTTATGGGGCAGTAACAGCACACTTTTGAAAACGTGTTTTTCAGCCCGAAATAAACGCGTTTTTTCAGACAACTGAATCTCTATGTAACTGCAAGACTCAGAAGAGCCCACACACTCAGCTCTTAACCCCAGTGTGCAGAAAGTGTCAAAACGTGTTTTTCAGCAGAAATAAACATGTTTCTGCAAGTTTGGTCACCCCCATGTAAGTTATGGGGGCAGTAACAGCACACTTTTGAAAACGTGTTTTTCAGCCCGAAATAAACGCGTTTTTTCAGACAACTGAATCCCTATGTAACTGCAAGGCTCAAAAGAGCCCACACACTCAGCTCTTAACCCCAGTGTGCAGAAAGTGTCAAAACATGTTTTTCAGCAGAAATAAACATGTTTCTGCAAGTTTGGTCACCCCCATGTAAGTTATGGGGCAGTAACAGCACACTTTTGAAAACGTGTTTTTCAGCCCGAAATAAACGCGTTTTTTCAGACAACTGAATTCCTATGTAACTGCAAGACTCAGAAGAGCCCACACACTCAGCTCTTAACCCCAGTGTGCAGAAAGTGACAAAACATGATTTTCAGCAGAAATAAACATGTTTCTGCAAGTTTGGTCACCCCCATGTAAGTTATGGGGCAGTAACAGCACACTTTTGAAAACGTGTTTTTCAGCCCGAAATAAACGCGTTTTTTCAGACAACTGAATCCCTATGTAACTGCAAGACTCAGAAGAGCCCACACACTCAGCTCTTAACCCCAGTGTGCAGAAAGTGTCAAAACGTGTTTTTCAGCAGAAATAAACATGTTTCTGCAAGTTTGGTCACCCCCATGTAAGTTATGGGGCAGTAACAGCACACTTTTGAAAACGTGTTTTTCAGCCTGAAATAAACACGTTTTTTCAGACAACTGAATCCCTATGTAACTGCAAGACTCAGAAGAGCCCACACACTCAGCTCTTAACCCCAGTGTGCAGAAAGTGTCAAAACATGATTTTCAGCAGAAATAAACATGTTTCTGCAAGTTTGGTCAACCCCATGTAAGTTATGGGGCAGTAACAGCACACTTTTGAAAACGTGTTTTTCAGCCCGAAATAAACGCGTTTTTTCAGACAACTGAATCCCTAAGTAACTGCAAGGCTCAAAAGAGCCCACACACTCAGCTCTTAACCCCAGTGTGCAGAAAGTGTCAAAACATGTTTTTCAGCAGAAATAAACATGTTTCTGCAAGTTTGGTCACCCCCATGTAAGTTATGGGGCAGTAACAGCACACTTTTGAAAACGTGTTTTTCAGCCCGAAATAAACGCGTTTTTTCAGACAACTGAATCCCTATGTAACTGCAAGACTCAGAAGAGCCCACACACTCAGCTCTTAACCCCAGTGTGCAGAAAGTGTCAAAACATGATTTTCAGCAGAAATAAACATGTTTCTGCAAGTTTGGTCACCCCCATGTAAGTTATGGGGCAGTAACAGCACACGTTTGAAAACGTGTTTTTCAGCCCGAAATAAACGCGTTTTTTCAGACAACTGAATCCCTATGTAACTGCAAGACTCAGAAGAGCCCACACACTCAGCTCTTAACCCCAGTGTGCAGAAAGTGTCAAAACATGTTTTTCAGCAGAAATAAACATGTTTCTGCAAGTTTGGTCAACCCCATGTAAGTTATGGGGCAGTAACAGCACACTTTTGAAAACGTGTTTTTCAGCCCGAAATAAACGCGTTTTTTCAGACAACTGAATCCCTATGTAACTGCAAGGCTCAAAAGAGCCCACACACTCAGCTCTTAACCCCAGTGTGCAGAAAGTGTCAAAACGTGTTTTTCAGCAGAAATAAACATGTTTCTGCAAGTTTGGTCACCCCCATGTAAGTTATGGGGCAGTAACAGCACACTTTTGAAAACGTGTTTTTCAGCCTGAAATAAACACGTTTTTTCAGACAACTGAATCCCTATGTAACTGCAAGACTCAGAAGAGCCCACACACTCAGCTCTTAACCCCAGTGTGCAGAAAGTGTCAAAACATGATTTTCAGCAGAAATAAACATGTTTCTGCAAGTTTGGTCAACCCCATGTAAGTTATGGGGCAGTAACAGCACACTTTTGAAAACGTGTTTTTCAGCCCGAAATAAACGCGTTTTTTCAGACAACTGAATCCCTAAGTAACTGCAAGGCTCAAAAGAGCCCACACACTCAGCTCTTAACCCCAGTGTGCAGAAAGTGTCAAAACATGTTTTTCAGCAGAAATAAACATGTTTCTGCAAGTTTGGTCACCCCCATGTAAGTTATGGGGCAGTAACAGCACACTTTTGAAAACGTGTTTTTCAGCCCGAAATAAACGCGTTTTTTCAGACAACTGAATCCCTATGTAACTGCAAGACTCAGAAGAGCCCACACACTCAGCTCTTAACCCCAGTGTGCAGAAAGTGTCAAAACATGATTTTCAGCAGAAATAAACATGTTTCTGCAAGTTTGGTCACCCCCATGTAAGTTATGGGGCAGTAACAGCACACGTTTGAAAACGTGTTTTTCAGCCCGAAATAAACGCGTTTTTTCAGACAACTGAATCCCTATGTAACTGCAAGACTCAGAAGAGCCCACACACTCAGCTCTTAACCCCAGTGTGCAGAAAGTGTCAAAACATGTTTTTCAGCAGAAATAAACATGTTTCTGCAAGTTTGGTCAACCCCATGTAAGTTATGGGGCAGTAACAGCACACTTTTGAAAACGTGTTTTTCAGCCCGAAATAAACGCGTTTTTTCAGACAACTGAATCCCTATGTAACTGCAAGGCTCAAAAGAGCCCACACACTCAGCTCTTAACCCCAGTGTGCAGAAAGTGTCAAAACGTGTTTTTCAGCAGAAATAAACATGTTTCTGCAAGTTTGGTCACCCCCATGTAAGTTATGGGGCAGTAACAGCACACTTTTGAAAACGTGTTTTTCAGCCCGAAATAAACGCGTTTTTTCAGACAACTGAATCCCTATGTAACTGCAAGGCTCAAAAGAGCCCACACACTCAGCTCTTAACCCCAGTGTGCAGAAAGTGTCAAAACGTGTTTTTCAGCAGAAATAAACATGTTTCTGCAAGTTTGGTCACCCCCATGTAAGTTATGGGGCAGTAACAGCACACTTTTGAAAACGTGTTTTTCAGCCCGAAATAAACGCGTTTTTTCAGACAACTGAATCCCTATGTAACTGCAAGACTCAGAAGAGCCCACACACTCAGCTCTTAACCCCAGTGTGCAGAAAGTGACAAAACATGATTTTCTGCAGAAATAAACATGTTTCTGCAAGTTTGGTCACCCCCATGTAAGTTATGGGGCAGTAACAGCACACTTTTGAAAACGTGTTTTTCAGCCCGAAATAAACGCGTTTTTTCAGACAACTGAATCCCTATGTAACTGCAAGACTCAGAAGAGCCCACACACTCAGCTCTTAACCCCAGTGTGCAGAAAGTGTCAAAACATGATTTTCAGCAGAAATAAACATGTTTCTGCAAGTTTGGTCAACCCCATGTAAGTTATGGGGCAGTAACAGCACACTTTTGAAAACGTGTTTTTCAGCCCGAAATAAACGCGTTTTTTCAGACAACTGAATCCCTATGTAACTGCAAGACTCAGAAGAGCCCACACACTCAGCTCTTAACCCCAGTGTGCAGAAAGTGTCAAAACGTGTTTTTCAGCAGAAATAAACATGTTTCTGCAAGTTTGGTCACCCCCATGTAAGTTATGGGGCAGTAACAGCACACTTTTGAAAACGTGTTTTTCAGCCCGAAATAAACGCGTTTTTTCAGACAACTGAATCCCTATGTAACTGCAAGACTCAGAAGAGCCCACACACTCAGCTCTTAACCCCAGTGTGCAGAAAGTGTCAAAACATGATTTTCAGCAGAAATAAACATGTTTCTGCAAGTTTGGTCACCCCCATGTAAGTTATGGGGCAGTAACAGCACACTTTTGAAAACGTGTTTTTCAGCCCGAAATAAACGCGTTTTTTCAGACAACTGAATCCCTATGTAACTGCAAGACTCAGAAGAGCCCACACACTCAGCTCTTAACCCCAGTGTGCAGAAAGTGTCAAAACATGTTTTTCAGCAGAAATAAACATGTTTCTGCAAGTTTGGTCACCCCCATGTAAGTTATGGGGCAGTAACAGCACACTTTTGAAAACGTGTTTTTCAGCCTGAAATAAACACGTTTTTTCAGACAACTGAATCCCTATGTAACTGCAAGACTCAGAAGAGTCCACACACTCAGCTCTTAACCCCAGTGTGCAGAAAGTGTCAAAACATGATTTTCAGCAGAAATAAACATGTTTCTGCAAGTTTGGTCAACCCCATGTAAGTTATGGGGCAGTAACAGCACACTTTTGAAAACGTGTTTTTCAGCCCGAAATAAACGCGTTTTTTCAGACAACTGAATCCCTATGTAACTGCAAGGCTCAAAAGAGCCCACACACTCAGCTCTTAACCCCAGTGTGCAGAAAGTGTCAAAACATGTTTTTCAGCAGAAATAAACATGTTTCTGCAAGTTTGGTCACCCCCATGTAAGTTATGGGGCAGTAACAGCACACTTTTGAAAACGTGTTTTTCAGCCCGAAATAAACGCGTTTTTTCAGACAACTGAATCCCTATGTAACTGCAAGACTCAGAAGAGCCCACACACTCAGCTCTTAACCCCAGTGTGCAGAAAGTGTCAAAACGTGATTTTCAGCAGAAATAAACATGTTTCTGCAAGTTTGGTCACCCCCATGTAAGTTATGGGGCAGTAACAGCACACTTTTGAAAACGTGTTTTTCAGCCCGAAATAAACGCGTTTTTTCAGACAACTGAATCCCTATGTAACTGCAAGACTCAGAAGAGCCCACACACTCAGCTCTTAACCCCAGTGTGCAGAAAGTGTCAAAACGTGTTTTTCAGCAGAAATAAACGTTTCTGCAAGTTTGGTCACCCCCATGTAAGTTATGGGGCAGTAACAGCACACTTTTGAAAACGTGTTTTTCAGCCTGAAATAAACACGTTTTTTCAGACAACTGAATCCCTATGTAACTGCAAGACTCAGAAGAGCCCACACACTCAGCAATTAACCCCAGTGTGCAGAAAGTGTCAAAACATGATTTTCAGCAGAAATAAACATGTTTCTGCAAGTTTGGTCACCCCCATGTAAGTTATGGGGCAGTAACAGCACACTTTTGAAAACGTGTTTTTCAGCCCGAAATAAACGCGTTTTTTCAGACAACTGAATCCCTATGTAACTGCAAGACTCAGAAGAGCCCACACACTCAGCTCTTAACCCCAGTGTGCAGAAAGTGTCAAAACATGTTTTTCAGCAGAAATAAACATGTTTCTGCAAGTTTGGTCACCCCCATGTAAGTTATGGGGCAGTAACAGCACACTTTTGAAAACGTGTTTTTCAGCCCGAAATAAACACGTTTTTTCAGACAACTCAATCCCTATGTAACTGCAAGGCTCAAAAGAGCCCACACACTCAGCTCTTAACCCCAGTGTGCAGAAAGTGTCAAAACATGATTTTCAGCAGAAATAAACATGTTTCTGCAAGTTTGGTCACCCCCATGTAAGTTATGGGGCAGTAACAGCACACTTTTTAAAACTTGTTTTTCAGCCCGAAATAAACGCGTTTTTTCAGACAACTGAATCCCTATGTAACTGCAAGGCTCAAAAGAGCCCACACACTCAGCTCTTAACCCCAGTGTGCAGAAAGTGTCAAAACATGATTTTCAGCAGAAATAAACATGTTTCTGCAAGTTTGGTCACCCCCATGTAAGTTATGGGGCAGTAACAGCACACTTTTGAAAACGTGTTTTTCAGCCCGAAATAAACGCGTTTTTTCAGACAACTGAATCTCTATGTAACTGCAAGACTCAGAAGAGCCCACACACTCAGCTCTTAACCCCAGTGTGCAGAAAGTGTCAAAACGTGTTTTTCAGCAGAAATAAACATGTTTCTGCAAGTTTGGTCACCCCCATGTAAGTTATGGGGGCAGTAACAGCACACTTTTGAAAACGTGTTTTTCAGCCCGAAATAAACGCGTTTTTTCAGACAACTGAATCCCTATGTAACTGCAAGGCTCAAAAGAGCCCACACACTCAGCTCTTAACCCCAGTGTGCAGAAAGTGTCAAAACATGTTTTTCAGCAGAAATAAACATGTTTCTGCAAGTTTGGTCACCCCCATGTAAGTTATGGGGCAGTAACAGCACACTTTTGAAAACGTGTTTTTCAGCCCGAAATAAACGCGTTTTTTCAGACAACTGAATTCCTATGTAACTGCAAGACTCAGAAGAGCCCACACACTCAGCTCTTAACCCCAGTGTGCAGAAAGTGACAAAACATGATTTTCAGCAGAAATAAACATGTTTCTGCAAGTTTGGTCACCCCCATGTAAGTTATGGGGCAGTAACAGCACACTTTTGAAAACGTGTTTTTCAGCCCGAAATAAACGCGTTTTTTCAGACAACTGAATCCCTATGTAACTGCAAGACTCAGAAGAGCCCACACACTCAGCTCTTAACCCCAGTGTGCAGAAAGTGTCAAAACGTGTTTTTCAGCAGAAATAAACATGTTTCTGCAAGTTTGGTCACCCCCATGTAAGTTATGGGGCAGTAACAGCACACTTTTGAAAACGTGTTTTTCAGCCTGAAATAAACACGTTTTTTCAGACAACTGAATCCCTATGTAACTGCAAGACTCAGAAGAGCCCACACACTCAGCTCTTAACCCCAGTGTGCAGAAAGTGTCAAAACATGATTTTCAGCAGAAATAAACATGTTTCTGCAAGTTTGGTCAACCCCATGTAAGTTATGGGGCAGTAACAGCACACTTTTGAAAACGTGTTTTTCAGCCCGAAATAAACGCGTTTTTTCAGACAACTGAATCCCTAAGTAACTGCAAGGCTCAAAAGAGCCCACACACTCAGCTCTTAACCCCAGTGTGCAGAAAGTGTCAAAACATGTTTTTCAGCAGAAATAAACATGTTTCTGCAAGTTTGGTCACCCCCATGTAAGTTATGGGGCAGTAACAGCACACTTTTGAAAACGTGTTTTTCAGCCCGAAATAAACGCGTTTTTTCAGACAACTGAATCCCTATGTAACTGCAAGACTCAGAAGAGCCCACACACTCAGCTCTTAACCCCAGTGTGCAGAAAGTGTCAAAACATGATTTTCAGCAGAAATAAACATGTTTCTGCAAGTTTGGTCACCCCCATGTAAGTTATGGGGCAGTAACAGCACACGTTTGAAAACGTGTTTTTCAGCCCGAAATAAACGCGTTTTTTCAGACAACTGAATCCCTATGTAACTGCAAGACTCAGAAGAGCCCACACACTCAGCTCTTAACCCCAGTGTGCAGAAAGTGTCAAAACATGTTTTTCAGCAGAAATAAACATGTTTCTGCAAGTTTGGTCAACCCCATGTAAGTTATGGGGCAGTAACAGCACACTTTTGAAAACGTGTTTTTCAGCCCGAAATAAACGCGTTTTTTCAGACAACTGAATCCCTATGTAACTGCAAGGCTCAAAAGAGCCCACACACTCAGCTCTTAACCCCAGTGTGCAGAAAGTGTCAAAACGTGTTTTTCAGCAGAAATAAACATGTTTCTGCAAGTTTGGTCACCCCCATGTAAGTTATGGGGCAGTAACAGCACACTTTTGAAAACGTGTTTTTCAGCCTGAAATAAACACGTTTTTTCAGACAACTGAATCCCTATGTAACTGCAAGACTCAGAAGAGCCCACACACTCAGCTCTTAACCCCAGTGTGCAGAAAGTGTCAAAACATGATTTTCAGCAGAAATAAACATGTTTCTGCAAGTTTGGTCAACCCCATGTAAGTTATGGGGCAGTAACAGCACACTTTTGAAAACGTGTTTTTCAGCCCGAAATAAACGCGTTTTTTCAGACAACTGAATCCCTAAGTAACTGCAAGGCTCAAAAGAGCCCACACACTCAGCTCTTAACCCCAGTGTGCAGAAAGTGTCAAAACATGTTTTTCAGCAGAAATAAACATGTTTCTGCAAGTTTGGTCACCCCCATGTAAGTTATGGGGCAGTAACAGCACACTTTTGAAAACGTGTTTTTCAGCCCGAAATAAACGCGTTTTTTCAGACAACTGAATCCCTATGTAACTGCAAGACTCAGAAGAGCCCACACACTCAGCTCTTAACCCCAGTGTGCAGAAAGTGTCAAAACATGATTTTCAGCAGAAATAAACATGTTTCTGCAAGTTTGGTCACCCCCATGTAAGTTATGGGGCAGTAACAGCACACGTTTGAAAACGTGTTTTTCAGCCCGAAATAAACGCGTTTTTTCAGACAACTGAATCCCTATGTAACTGCAAGACTCAGAAGAGCCCACACACTCAGCTCTTAACCCCAGTGTGCAGAAAGTGTCAAAACATGTTTTTCAGCAGAAATAAACATGTTTCTGCAAGTTTGGTCAACCCCATGTAAGTTATGGGGCAGTAACAGCACACTTTTGAAAACGTGTTTTTCAGCCCGAAATAAACGCGTTTTTTCAGACAACTGAATCCCTATGTAACTGCAAGGCTCAAAAGAGCCCACACACTCAGCTCTTAACCCCAGTGTGCAGAAAGTGTCAAAACGTGTTTTTCAGCAGAAATAAACATGTTTCTGCAAGTTTGGTCACCCCCATGTAAGTTATGGGGCAGTAACAGCACACATTTGAAAACGTGATTTTCAGCCCGAAATAAACGCGTTTTTTCAGACAACTGAATCCCTATGTAACTGCAAGGCTCAAAAGAGCCCACACACTCAGCTCTTAACCGCAGTGTGCAGAAAGTGTCAAAACGTGTTTTTCAGCAGAAATAAACATGTTTCTGCAAGTTTGGTCACCCCCATGTAAGTTATGGGGCAGTAACAGCACACTTTTGAAAACGTGTTTTTCAGCCCGAAATAAACGCGTTTTTTCAGACAACTGAATCCCTATGTAACTGCAAGACTCAGAAGAGCCCACACACTCAGCTCTTAACCCCAGTGTGCAGAAAGTGACAAAACATGATTTTCTGCAGAAATAAACATGTTTCTGCAAGTTTGGTCACCCCCATGTAAGTTATGGGGCAGTAACAGCACACTTTTGAAAACGTGTTTTTCAGCCCGAAATAAACGCGTTTTTTCAGACAACTGAATCCCTATGTAACTGCAAGACTCAGAAGAGCCCACACACTCAGCTCTTAACCCCAGTGTGCAGAAAGTGTCAAAACATGATTTTCAGCAGAAATAAACATGTTTCTGCAAGTTTGGTCAACCCCATGTAAGTTATGGGGCAGTAACAGCACACTTTTGAAAACGTGTTTTTCAGCCCGAAATAAACGCGTTTTTTCAGACAACTGAATCCCTATGTAACTGCAAGACTCAGAAGAGCCCACACACTCAGCTCTTAACCCCAGTGTGCAGAAAGTGTCAAAACGTGTTTTTCAGCAGAAATAAACATGTTTCTGCAAGTTTGGTCACCCCCATGTAAGTTATGGGGCAGTAACAGCACACTTTTGAAAACGTGTTTTTCAGCCCGAAATAAACGCGTTTTTTCAGACAACTGAATCCCTATGTAACTGCAAGACTCAGAAGAGCCCACACACTCAGCTCTTAACCCCAGTGTGCAGAAAGTGTCAAAACATGATTTTCAGCAGAAATAAACATGTTTCTGCAAGTTTGGTCACCCCCATGTAAGTTATGGGGCAGTAACAGCACACTTTTGAAAACGTGTTTTTCAGCCCGAAATAAACGCGTTTTTTCAGACAACTGAATCCCTATGTAACTGCAAGACTCAGAAGAGCCCACACACTCAGCTCTTAACCCCAGTGTGCAGAAAGTGTCAAAACATGTTTTTCAGCAGAAATAAACATGTTTCTGCAAGTTTGGTCACCCCCATGTAAGTTATGGGGCAGTAACAGCACACTTTTGAAAACGTGTTTTTCAGCCTGAAATAAACACGTTTTTTCAGACAACTGAATCCCTATGTAACTGCAAGACTCAGAAGAGTCCACACACTCAGCTCTTAACCCCAGTGTGCAGAAAGTGTCAAAACATGATTTTCAGCAGAAATAAACATGTTTCTGCAAGTTTGGTCAACCCCATGTAAGTTATGGGGCAGTAACAGCACACTTTTGAAAACGTGTTTTTCAGCCCGAAATAAACGCGTTTTTTCAGACAACTGAATCCCTATGTAACTGCAAGGCTCAAAAGAGCCCACACACTCAGCTCTTAACCCCAGTGTGCAGAAAGTGTCAAAACATGTTTTTCAGCAGAAATAAACATGTTTCTGCAAGTTTGGTCACCCCCATGTAAGTTATGGGGCAGTAACAGCACACTTTTGAAAACGTGTTTTTCAGCCCGAAATAAACGCGTTTTTTCAGACAACTGAATCCCTATGTAACTGCAAGACTCAGAAGAGCCCACACACTCAGCTCTTAACCCCAGTGTGCAGAAAGTGTCAAAACGTGATTTTCAGCAGAAATAAACATGTTTCTGCAAGTTTGGTCACCCCCATGTAAGTTATGGGGCAGTAACAGCACACTTTTGAAAACGTGTTTTTCAGCCCGAAATAAACGCGTTTTTTCAGACAACTGAATCCCTATGTAACTGCAAGACTCAGAAGAGCCCACACACTCAGCTCTTAACCCCAGTGTGCAGAAAGTGTCAAAACGTGTTTTTCAGCAGAAATAAACGTTTCTGCAAGTTTGGTCACCCCCATGTAAGTTATGGGGCAGTAACAGCACACTTTTGAAAACGTGTTTTTCAGCCTGAAATAAACACGTTTTTTCAGACAACTGAATCCCTATGTAACTGCAAGACTCAGAAGAGCCCACACACTCAGCAATTAACCCCAGTGTGCAGAAAGTGTCAAAACATGATTTTCAGCAGAAATAAACATGTTTCTGCAAGTTTGGTCACCCCCATGTAAGTTATGGGGCAGTAACAGCACACTTTTGAAAACGTGTTTTTCAGCCCGAAATAAACGCGTTTTTTCAGACAACTGAATCCCTATGTAACTGCAAGACTCAGAAGAGCCCACACACTCAGCTCTTAACCCCAGTGTGCAGAAGGTGTCAAAACGTGTTTTTCAGCAGAAATAAACATGTTTCTGCAAGTTTGGTCACCCCCATGTAAGTTATGGGGCAGTAACAGCACACTTTTGAAAACGTGTTTTTCAGCCCGAAATAAACGCGTTTTTTCAGACAACTGAATCCCTATGTAACTGCAAGACTCAGAAGAGCCCACACACTCAGCTCTTAACCCCAGTGTGCAGAAAGTGTCAAAACATGTTTTTCAGCAGAAATAAACATGTTTCTGCAAGTTTGGTCACCCCCATGTAAGTTATGGGGCAGTAACAGCACACTTTTGAAAACGTGTTTTTCAGCCTGAAATAAACACGTTTTTTCAGACAACTGAATCCCTATGTAACTGCAAGACTCAGAAGAGCCCACACACTCAGCTCTTAACCCCAGTGTGCAGAAAGTGTCAAAACATGTTTTTCAGCAGAAATAAACATGTTTCTGCAAGTTTGGTCACCCCCATGTAAGTTATGGGGCAGTAACAGCACACTTTTGAAAACGTGTTTTTCAGCCTGAAATAAACACGTTTTTTCAGACAACTGAATCCCTATGTAACTGCAAGACTCAGAAGAGCCCACACACTCAGCTCTTAACCCCAGTGTGCAGAAAGTGTCAAAACATGTTTTTCAGCAGAAATAAACATGTTTCTGCAAGTTTGGTCACCCCCATGTAAGTTATGGGGCAGTAACAGCACACTTTTGAAAACGTGTTTTTCAGCCTGAAATAAACACGTTTTTTCAGACAACTGAATCCCTATGTAACTGCAAGACTCAGAAGAGCCCACACACTCAGCTCTTAACCCCAGTGTGCAGAAAGTGTCAAAACATGATTTTCAGCAGAAATAAACATGTTTCTGCAAGTTTGGTCAACCCCATGTAAGTTATGGGGCAGTAACAGCACACTTTTGAAAACGTGTTTTTCAGCCCGAAATAAACGCGTTTTTTCAGACAACTGAATCCCTATGTAACTGCAAGGCTCAAAAGAGCCCACACACTCAGCTCTTAACCCCAGTGTGCAGAAAGTGTCAAAACATGTTTTTCAGCAGAAATAAACATGTTTCTGCAAGTTTGGTCACCCCCATGTAAGTTATGGGGCAGTAACAGCACACTTTTGAAAACGTGTTTTTCAGCCCGAAATAAACGCGTTTTTTCAGACAACTGAATCCCTATGTAACTGCAAGACTCAGAAGAGCCCACACACTCAGCTCTTAACCCCAGTGTGCAGAAAGTGACAAAACATGATTTTCAGCAGAAAAAAACATGTTTCTGCAAGTTTGGTCACCCCCATGTAAGTTATGGGGCAGTAACAGCACACTTTTGAAAACGTGTTTTTCAGCCCGAAATAAACGCGTTTTTTCAGACAACTGAATCCCTATGTAACTGCAAGACTCAGAAGAGCCCACACACTCAGCTCTTAACCCCAGTGTGCAGAAAGTGTCAAAACATGATTTTCAGCAGAAATAAACATGTTTCTGCAAGTTTGGTCACCACCATGTAAGTTATGGGGCAGTAACAGCACACTTTTGAAAACGTGTTTTTCAGCCCGAAATAAACGCGTTTTTTCAGACAACTGAATCCCTATGTAACTGCAAGACTCAGAAGAGCCCACACACTCAGCTCTTAACCCCAGTGTGCAGAAAGTGTCAAAACATGTTTTTCAGCAGAAATAAACATGTTTCTGCAAGTTTGGTCACCCCCATGTAAGTTATGGGGCAGTAACAGCACACTTTTGAAAACGTGTTTTTCAGCCTGAAATAAACACGTTTTTTCAGACAACTGAATCCCTATGTAACTGCAAGACTCAGAAGAGTCCACACACTCAGCTCTTAACCCCAGTGTGCAGAAAGTGTCAAAACATGATTTTCAGCAGAAATAAACATGTTTCTGCAAGTTTGGTCAACCCCATGTAAGTTATGGGGCAGTAACAGCACACTTTTGAAAACGTGTTTTTCAGCCCGAAATAAACGCGTTTTTTCAGACAACTGAATCCCTATGTAACTGCAAGGCTCAAAAGAGCCCACACACTCAGCTCTTAACCCCAGTGTGCAGAAAGTGTCAAAACATGTTTTTCAGCAGAAATAAACATGTTTCTGCAAGTTTGGTCACCCCCATGTAAGTTATGGGGCAGTAACAGCACACTTTTGAAAACGTGTTTTTCAGCCTGAAATAAACACGTTTTTTCAGACAACTGAATCCCTATGTAACTGCAGGACTCAGAAGAGCCCACACACTCAGCTCTTAACCCCAGTGTGCAGAAAGTGTCAAAACATGTTTTTCAGCAGAAATAAACATGTTTCTGCAAGTTTGGTCACCCCCATGTAAGTTATGGGGCAGTAACAGCACACTTTTGAAAACGTGTTTTTCAGCCTGAAATAAACACGTTTTTTCAGACAACTGAATCCCTATGTAACTGCAAGACTCAGAAGAGCCCACACACTCAGCTCTTAACCCCAGTGTGCAGAAAGTGTCAAAACATGATTTTCAGCAGAAATAAACATGTTTCTGCAAGTTTGGTCACCCCCATGTAAGTTATGGGGCAGTAACAGCACACTTTTGAAAACGTGTTTTTCAGCCCGAAATAAACGCGTTTTTTCAGACAACTGAATCCCTATGTAACTGCAAGACTCAGAAGAGCCCACACACACAGCTCTTAACCCCAGTGTGCAGAAAGTGTCAAAACATGTTTTTCAGCAGAAATAAACATGTTTCTGCAAGTTTGGTCACCCCCATGTAAGTTATGGGGCAGTAACAGCACACTTTTGAAAACGTGTTTTTCAGCCTGAAATAAACACGTTTTTTCAGACAACTGAATCCCTATGTAACTGCAAGACTCAGAAGAGTCCACACACTCAGCTCTTAACCCCAGTGTGCAGAAAGTGTCAAAACATGATTTTCAGCAGAAATAAACATGTTTCTGCAAGTTTGGTCAACCCCATGTAAGTTATGGGGCAGTAACAGCACACTTTTGAAAACGTGTTTTTCAGCCCGAAATAAACGCGTTTTTTCAGACAACTGAATCCCTATGTAACTGCAAGGCTCAAAAGAGCCCACACACTCAGCTCTTAACCCCAGTGTGCAGAAAGTGTCAAAACGTGTTTTTCAGCAGAAATAAACATGTTTCTGCAAGTTTGGTCACCCCCATGTAAGTTATGGGGCAGTAACAGCACACTTTTGAAAACGTGTTTTTCAGCCCGAAATAAACGCGTTTTTTCAGACAACTGAATCCCTATGTAACTGCAAGGCTCAAAAGAGCCCACACACTCAGCTCTTAACCCCAGTGTGCAGAAAGTGTCAAAACGTGTTTTTCAGCAGAAATAAACATGTTTCTGCAAGTTTGGTCACCCCCATGTAAGTTATGGGGCAGTAACAGCACACTTTTGAAAACGTGTTTTTCAGCCCGAAATAAACGCGTTTTTTCAGACAACTGAATCCCTATGTAACTGCAAGACTCAGAAGAGCCCACACACTCAGCTCTTAACCCCAGTGTGCAGAAAGTGACAAAACATGATTTTCAGCAGAAATAAACATGTTTCTGCAAGTTTGGTCACCCCCATGTAAGTTATGGGGCAGTAACAGCACACTTTTGAAAACGTGTTTTTCAGCCCGAAATAAACGCGTTTTTTCAGACAACTGAATCCCTATGTAACTGCAAGACTCAGAAGAGCCCACACACTCAGCTCTTAACCCCAGTGTGCAGAAAGTGTCAAAACATGATTTTCAGCAGAAATAAACATGTTTCTGCAAGTTTGGTCAACCCCATGTAAGTTATGGGGCAGTAACAGCACACTTTTGAAAACGTGTTTTTCAGCCCGAAATAAACGCGTTTTTTCAGACAACTGAATCCCTATGTAACTGCAAGACTCAGAAGAGCCCACACACTCAGCTCTTAACCCCAGTGTGCAGAAAGTGTCAAAACGTGTTTTTCAGCAGAAATAAACATGTTTCTGCAAGTTTGGTCACCCCCATGTAAGTTATGGGGCAGTAACAGCACACTTTTGAAAACGTGTTTTTCAGCCCGAAATAAACGCGTTTTTTCAGACAACTGAATCCCTATGTAACTGCAAGACTCAGAAGAGCCCACACACTCAGCTCTTAACCCCAGTGTGCAGAAAGTGTCAAAACATGATTTTCAGCAGAAATAAACATGTTTCTGCAAGTTTGGTCACCCCCATGTAAGTTATGGGGCAGTAACAGCACACTTTTGAAAACGTGTTTTTCAGCCCGAAATAAACGCGTTTTTTCAGACAACTGAATCCCTATGTAACTGCAAGACTCAGAAGAGCCCACACACTCAGCTCTTAACCCCAGTGTGCAGAAAGTGTCAAAACATGTTTTTCAGCAGAAATAAACATGTTTCTGCAAGTTTGGTCACCCCCATGTAAGTTATGGGGCAGTAACAGCACACTTTTGAAAACGTGTTTTTCAGCCTGAAATAAACACGTTTTTTCAGACAACTGAATCCCTATGTAACTGCAAGACTCAGAAGAGTCCACACACTCAGCTCTTAACCCCAGTGTGCAGAAAGTGTCAAAACATGATTTTCAGCAGAAATAAACATGTTTCTGCAAGTTTGGTCAACCCCATGTAAGTTATGGGGCAGTAACAGCACACTTTTGAAAACGTGTTTTTCAGCCCGAAATAAACGCGTTTTTTCAGACAACTGAATCCCTATGTAACTGCAAGGCTCAAAAGAGCCCACACACTCAGCTCTTAACCCCAGTGTGCAGAAAGTGTCAAAACATGTTTTTCAGCAGAAATAAACATGTTTCTGCAAGTTTGGTCACCCCCATGTAAGTTATGGGGCAGTAACAGCACACTTTTGAAAACGTGTTTTTCAGCCCGAAATAAACGCGTTTTTTCAGACAACTGAATCCCTATGTAACTGCAAGACTCAGAAGAGCCCACACACTCAGCTCTTAACCCCAGTGTGCAGAAAGTGTCAAAACGTGATTTTCAGCAGAAATAAACATGTTTCTGCAAGTTTGGTCACCCCCATGTAAGTTATGGGGCAGTAACAGCACACTTTTGAAAACGTGTTTTTCAGCCCGAAATAAACGCGTTTTTTCAGACAACTGAATCCCTATGTAACTGCAAGACTCAGAAGAGCCCACACACTCAGCTCTTAACCCCAGTGTGCAGAAAGTGTCAAAACATGTTTTTCAGCAGAAATAAACATGTTTCTGCAAGTTTGGTCACCCCCATGTAAGTTATGGGGCAGTAACAGCACACTTTTGAAAACGTGTTTTTCAGCCTGAAATAAACACGTTTTTTCAGACAACTGAATCCCTATGTAACTGCAAGACTCAGAAGAGCCCACACACTCAGCTCTTAACCCCAGTGTGCAGAAAGTGTCAAAACATGTTTTTCAGCAGAAATAAACATGTTTCTGCAAGTTTGGTCACCCCCATGTAAGTTATGGGGCAGTAACAGCACACTTTTGAAAACGTGTTTTTCAGCCCGAAATAAACGCGTTTTTTCAGACAACTGAATCCCTATGTAACTGCAAGGCTCAAAAGAGCCCACACACTCAGCTCTTAACCCCAGTGTGCAGAAAGAGTCAAAACGTGTTTTTCAGCAGAAATAAACATGTTTCTGCAAGTTTGGTCACCCCCATGTAAGTTATGGGGCAGTAACAGCACACTTTTGAAAACGTTTTTCAGCCCGAAATAAACGCGTTTTTTCAGACGACTGAATCCCTATGTAACTGAAAGACTCAGAAGAGCCCACACACTCAGCTCTTAACCCCAGTGTGCAGAAAGTGTCAAAACATGATTTTCAGCAGAAATAAACATGTTTCTGCAAGTTTGGTCACCCCCATGTAAGTTATGGGGCAGTAACAGCACACTTTTGAAAACGTGTTTTTCAGCCCGAAATAAACGCGTTTTTTCAGACAACTGAATCCCTATGCAACTGCAAGACTCAGAAGAGCCCACACACTCAGCTCTTAACCCCAGTGTGCAGAAAGTGTCAAAACGTGTTTTTCAGCAGAAATAAACATGTTTCTGCAAGTTTGGTCACCCCCATGTAAGTTATGGGGCAGTAATAGCACACTTTTGAAAACGTGTTTTTCAGCCCGAAATAAACGCGTTTTTTCAGACAACTGAATCCCTATGTAACTGCAAGACTCAGAAGAGCCCACACACTCAGCTCTTAACCCCAGTGTGCAGAAAGTGTCAAAACATGATTTTCAGCAGAAATAAACATGTTTCTGCAAGTTTGGTCACCCCCATGTAAGTTATGGGGCAGTAACAGCACACTTTTGAAAACGTGTTTTTCAGCCCGAAATAAACGCGTTTTTTCAGACAACTGAATCCCTATGTAACTGCAAGGCTCAAAAGAGCCCACACACTCAGCTCTTAACCCCAGTGTGCAGAAAGTGTCAAAACATGATTTTCAGCAGAAATAAACATGTTTCTGCAAGTTTGGTCACCCCCATGTAAGTTATGGGGCAGTAACAGCACACTTTTGAAAACGTGTTTTTCAGCCCGAAATAAACGCGTTTTTTCAGACAACTGAATCCCTATGTAACTGCAAGACTCAGAAGAGCCCACACACTCAGCTCTTAACCCCAGTTTGCAGAAAGAGTCAAAACATGATTTTCAGCAGAAATAAACATGTTTCTGCAAGTTTGGTCACCCCCATGTAAGTTATGGGGCAGTAACAGCACACTTTTTAAAACGTGTTTTTCAGCCCGAAATAAACGCGTTTTTTCAGACAACTGAATCCCTATGTAACTGCAAGGCTCAAAAGAGCCCACACACTCAGCTCTTAACCCCAGTGTGCAGAAAGTGTCAAAACATGATTTTCAGCAGAAATAAACATGTTTCTGCAAGTTTGGTCACCCCCATGTAAGTTATGGGGCAGTAACAGCACACTTTTGAAAACGTGTTTTTCAGCCCGAAATAAACGCGTTTTTTCAGACAACTGAATCCCTATGTAACTGCAAGACTCAGAAGAGCCCACACACTCAGCTCTTAACCCCAGTGTGCAGAAAGTGTCAAAACGTGTTTTTCAGCAGAAATAAACATGTTTCTGCAAGTTTGGTCACCCCCATGTAAGTTATGGGGCAGTAACAGCACACTTTTGAAAACGTGTTTTTCAGCCCGAAATAAACACGTTTTTTCAGACAACTGAATCCCTATGTAACTGCAAGGCTCAAAAGAGCCCACACACTCAGCTCTTAACCCCAGTGTGCAGAAAGTGTCAAAACATGATTTTCAGCAGAAATAAACATGTTTCTGCAAGTTTGGTCACCCCCATGTAAGTTATGGGGCAGTAACAGCACACTTTTTAAAACTTGTTTTTCAGCCCGAAATAAACGCGTTTTTTCAGACAACTGAATCCCAATGTAACTGCAAGACTCAGAAGAGCCCACACACTCAGCTCTTAACCCCAGTGTGCAGAAAGTGTCAAAACGTGTTTTTCAGCAGAAATAAACATGTTTCTGCAAGTTTGGTCACCCCCATGTAAGTTATGGGGCAGTAACAGCACACTTTTGAAAACGTGTTTTTCAGCCCGAAATAAACGCGTTTTTTCAGACAACTGAATCCCTATGTAACTGCAAGACTCAGAAGAGCCCACACACTCAGCTCTTAACCCCAGTGTGCAGAAAGTGTCAAAACGTGTTTTTCAGCAGAAATAAACATGTTTCTGCAAGTTTGGTCACCCCCATGTAAGTTATGGGGCAGTAACAGCACACTTTTGAAAACGTGTTTTTCAGCCTGAAATAAACACGTTTTTTCAGACAACTGAATCCCTATGTAACTGCAAGACTCAGAAGAGCCCACACACTCAGCTCTTAACCCCAGTGTGCAGAAAGTGTCAAAACATGTTTTTCAGCAGAAATAAACATGTTTCTGCAAGTTTGGTCACCCCCATGTAAGTTATGGGGCAGTAACAGCACACTTTTGAAAACGTGTTTTTCAGCCCGAAATAAACGCGTTTTTTCAGACAACTGAATCCCTATGTAACTGCAAGGCTCAAAAGAGCCCACACACTCAGCTCTTAACCCCAGTGTGCAGAAAGTGTCAAAACATGATTTTCAGCAGAAATAAACATGTTTCTGCAAGTTTGGTCACCCCCATGTAAGTTATGGGGCAGTAACAGCACACTTTTGAAAACGTGTTTTTCAGCCCGAAATAAACGCGTTTTTTCAGACAACTGAATCCCTATGTAACTGCAAGACTCAGAAGAGCCCACACACTCAGCTCTTAACCCCAGTGTGCAGAAAGAGTCAAAACATGATTTTCAGCAGAAATAAACATGTTTCTGCAAGTTTGGTCACCCCCATGTAAGTTATGGGGCAGTAACAGCACACTTTTTAAAACGTGTTTTTCAGCCCGAAATAAACGCGTTTTTTCAGACAACTGAATCCCTATGTAACTGCAAGGCTCAAAAGAGCCCACACACTCAGCTCTTAACCCCAGTGTGCAGAAAGTGTCAAAACATGATTTTCAGCAGAAATAAACATGTTTCTGCAAGTTTGGTCACCCCCATGTAAGTTATGGGGCAGTAACAGCACACTTTTGAAAACGTGTTTTTCAGCCCGAAATAAACGCGTTTTTTCAGACAACTGAATCCCTATGTAACTGCAAGACTCAGAAGAGCCCACACACTCAGCTCTTAACCCCAGTGTGCAGAAAGTGTCAAAACGTGATTTTCAGCAGAAATAAACATGTTTCTGCAAGTTTGGTCACCCCCATGTAAGTTATGGGGCAGTAACAGCACACTTTTGAAAACGTGTTTTTCAGCCCGAAATAAACGCGTTTTTTCAGACAACTGAATCCCTATGTAACTGCAAGACTCAGAAGAGCCCACACACTCAGCTCTTAACCCCAGTGTGCAGAAAGTGTCAAAACGTGTTTTTCAGCAGAAATAAACGTTTCTGCAAGTTTGGTCACCCCCATGTAAGTTATGGGGCAGTAACAGCACACTTTTGAAAACGTGTTTTTCAGCCTGAAATAAACACGTTTTTTCAGACAACTGAATCCCTATGTAACTGCAAGACTCAGAAGAGCCCACACACTCAGCAATTAACCCCAGTGTGCAGAAAGTGTCAAAACATGATTTTCAGCAGAAATAAACATGTTTCTGCAAGTTTGGTCACCCCCATGTAAGTTATGGGGCAGTAACAGCACACTTTTGAAAACGTGTTTTTCAGCCCGAAATAAACGCGTTTTTTCAGACAACTGAATCCCTATGTAACTGCAAGACTCAGAAGAGCCCACACACTCAGCTCTTAACCCCAGTGTGCAGAAGGTGTCAAAACGTGTTTTTCAGCAGAAATAAACATGTTTCTGCAAGTTTGGTCACCCCCATGTAAGTTATGGGGCAGTAACAGCACACTTTTGAAAACGTGTTTTTCAGCCCGAAATAAACGCGTTTTTTCAGACAACTGAATCCCTATGTAACTGCAAGACTCAGAAGAGCCCACACACTCAGCTCTTAACCCCAGTGTGCAGAAAGTGTCAAAACATGTTTTTCAGCAGAAATAAACATGTTTCTGCAAGTTTGGTCACCCCCATGTAAGTTATGGGGCAGTAACAGCACACTTTTGAAAACGTGTTTTTCAGCCTGAAATAAACACGTTTTTTCAGACAACTGAATCCCTATGTAACTGCAAGACTCAGAAGAGCCCACACACTCAGCTCTTAACCCCAGTGTGCAGAAAGTGTCAAAACATGTTTTTCAGCAGAAATAAACATGTTTCTGCAAGTTTGGTCACCCCCATGTAAGTTATGGGGCAGTAACAGCACACTTTTGAAAACGTGTTTTTCAGCCTGAAATAAACACGTTTTTTCAGACAACTGAATCCCTATGTAACTGCAAGACTCAGAAGAGCCCACACACTCAGCTCTTAACCCCAGTGTGCAGAAAGTGTCAAAACATGTTTTTCAGCAGAAATAAACATGTTTCTGCAAGTTTGGTCACCCCCATGTAAGTTATGGGGCAGTAACAGCACACTTTTGAAAACGTGTTTTTCAGCCTGAAATAAACACGTTTTTTCAGACAACTGAATCCCTATGTAACTGCAAGACTCAGAAGAGCCCACACACTCAGCTCTTAACCCCAGTGTGCAGAAAGTGTCAAAACATGATTTTCAGCAGAAATAAACATGTTTCTGCAAGTTTGGTCAACCCCATGTAAGTTATGGGGCAGTAACAGCACACTTTTGAAAACGTGTTTTTCAGCCCGAAATAAACGCGTTTTTTCAGACAACTGAATCCCTATGTAACTGCAAGGCTCAAAAGAGCCCACACACTCAGCTCTTAACCCCAGTGTGCAGAAAGTGTCAAAACATGTTTTTCAGCAGAAATAAACATGTTTCTGCAAGTTTGGTCACCCCCATGTAAGTTATGGGGCAGTAACAGCACACTTTTGAAAACGTGTTTTTCAGCCCGAAATAAACGCGTTTTTTCAGACAACTGAATCCCTATGTAACTGCAAGACTCAGAAGAGCCCACACACTCAGCTCTTAACCCCAGTGTGCAGAAAGTGACAAAACATGATTTTCAGCAGAAAAAAACATGTTTCTGCAAGTTTGGTCACCCCCATGTAAGTTATGGGGCAGTAACAGCACACTTTTGAAAACGTGTTTTTCAGCCCGAAATAAACGCGTTTTTTCAGACAACTGAATCCCTATGTAACTGCAAGACTCAGAAGAGCCCACACACTCAGCTCTTAACCCCAGTGTGCAGAAAGTGTCAAAACATGATTTTCAGCAGAAATAAACATGTTTCTGCAAGTTTGGTCACCACCATGTAAGTTATGGGGCAGTAACAGCACACTTTTGAAAACGTGTTTTTCAGCCCGAAATAAACGCGTTTTTTCAGACAACTGAATCCCTATGTAACTGCAAGACTCAGAAGAGCCCACACACTCAGCTCTTAACCCCAGTGTGCAGAAAGTGTCAAAACATGTTTTTCAGCAGAAATAAACATGTTTCTGCAAGTTTGGTCACCCCCATGTAAGTTATGGGGCAGTAACAGCACACTTTTGAAAACGTGTTTTTCAGCCTGAAATAAACACGTTTTTTCAGACAACTGAATCCCTATGTAACTGCAAGACTCAGAAGAGTCCACACACTCAGCTCTTAACCCCAGTGTGCAGAAAGTGTCAAAACATGATTTTCAGCAGAAATAAACATGTTTCTGCAAGTTTGGTCAACCCCATGTAAGTTATGGGGCAGTAACAGCACACTTTTGAAAACGTGTTTTTCAGCCCGAAATAAACGCGTTTTTTCAGACAACTGAATCCCTATGTAACTGCAAGGCTCAAAAGAGCCCACACACTCAGCTCTTAACCCCAGTGTGCAGAAAGTGTCAAAACATGTTTTTCAGCAGAAATAAACATGTTTCTGCAAGTTTGGTCACCCCCATGTAAGTTATGGGGCAGTAACAGCACACTTTTGAAAACGTGTTTTTCAGCCTGAAATAAACACGTTTTTTCAGACAACTGAATCCCTATGTAACTGCAGGACTCAGAAGAGCCCACACACTCAGCTCTTAACCCCAGTGTGCAGAAAGTGTCAAAACATGTTTTTCAGCAGAAATAAACATGTTTCTGCAAGTTTGGTCACCCCCATGTAAGTTATGGGGCAGTAACAGCACACTTTTGAAAACGTGTTTTTCAGCCTGAAATAAACACGTTTTTTCAGACAACTGAATCCCTATGTAACTGCAAGACTCAGAAGAGCCCACACACTCAGCTCTTAACCCCAGTGTGCAGAAAGTGTCAAAACATGATTTTCAGCAGAAATAAACATGTTTCTGCAAGTTTGGTCACCCCCATGTAAGTTATGGGGCAGTAACAGCACACTTTTGAAAACGTGTTTTTCAGCCTGAAATAAACGCGTTTTTTCAGACAACTGAATCCCTATGTAACTGCAAGACTCAGAAGAGTCCACACACTCAGCTCTTAACCCCAGTGTGCAGAAAGTGTCAAAACATGATTTTCAGCAGAAATAAACATGTTTCTGCAAGTTTGGTCAACCCCATGTAAGTTATGGGGCAGTAACAGCACACTTTTGAAAACGTGTTTTTCAGCCCGAAATAAACGCGTTTTTTCAGACAACTGAATCCCTATGTAACTGCAAGGCTCAAAAGAGCCCACACACTCAGCTCTTAACCCCAGTGTGCAGAAAGTGTCAAAACGTGTTTTTCAGCAGAAATAAACATGTTTCTGCAAGTTTGGTCACCCCCATGTAAGTTATGGGGCAGTAACAGCACACTTTTGAAAACGTGTTTTTCAGCCCGAAATAAACGCGTTTTTTCAGACAACTGAATCCCTATGTAACTGCAAGGCTCAAAAGAGCCCACACACTCAGCTCTTAACCCCAGTGTGCAGAAAGTGTCAAAACGTGTTTTTCAGCAGAAATAAACATGTTTCTGCAAGTTTGGTCACCCCCATGTAAGTTATGGGGCAGTAACAGCACACTTTTGAAAACGTGTTTTTCAGCCCGAAATAAACGCGTTTTTTCAGACAACTGAATCCCTATGTAACTGCAAGACTCAGAAGAGCCCACACACTCAGCTCTTAACCCCAGTGTGCAGAAAGTGACAAAACATGATTTTCAGCAGAAATAAACATGTTTCTGCAAGTTTGGTCACCCCCATGTAAGTTATGGGGCAGTAACAGCACACTTTTGAAAACGTGTTTTTCAGCCCGAAATAAACGCGTTTTTTCAGACAACTGAATCCCTATGTAACTGCAAGACTCAGAAGAGCCCACACACTCAGCTCTTAACCCCAGTGTGCAGAAAGTGTCAAAACATGATTTTCAGCAGAAATAAACATGTTTCTGCAAGTTTGGTCAACCCCATGTAAGTTATGGGGCAGTAACAGCACACTTTTGAAAACGTGTTTTTCAGCCCGAAATAAACGCGTTTTTTCAGACAACTGAATCCCTATGTAACTGCAAGACTCAGAAGAGCCCACACACTCAGCTCTTAACCCCAGTGTGCAGAAAGTGTCAAAACGTGTTTTTCAGCAGAAATAAACATGTTTCTGCAAGTTTGGTCACCCCCATGTAAGTTATGGGGCAGTAACAGCACACTTTTGAAAACGTGTTTTTCAGCCCGAAATAAACGCGTTTTTTCAGACAACTGAATCCCTATGTAACTGCAAGACTCAGAAGAGCCCACACACTCAGCTCTTAACCCCAGTGTGCAGAAAGTGTCAAAACATGATTTTCAGCAGAAATAAACATGTTTCTGCAAGTTTGGTCACCCCCATGTAAGTTATGGGGCAGTAACAGCACACTTTTGAAAACGTGTTTTTCAGCCCGAAATAAACGCGTTTTTTCAGACAACTGAATCCCTATGTAACTGCAAGACTCAGAAGAGCCCACACACTCAGCTCTTAACCCCAGTGTGCAGAAAGTGTCAAAACATGTTTTTCAGCAGAAATAAACATGTTTCTGCAAGTTTGGTCACCCCCATGTAAGTTATGGGGCAGTAACAGCACACTTTTGAAAACGTGTTTTTCAGCCTGAAATAAACACGTTTTTTCAGACAACTGAATCCCTATGTAACTGCAAGACTCAGAAGAGTCCACACACTCAGCTCTTAACCCCAGTGTGCAGAAAGTGTCAAAACATGATTTTCAGCAGAAATAAACATGTTTCTGCAAGTTTGGTCAACCCCATGTAAGTTATGGGGCAGTAACAGCACACTTTTGAAAACGTGTTTTTCAGCCCGAAATAAACGCGTTTTTTCAGACAACTGAATCCCTATGTAACTGCAAGGCTCAAAAGAGCCCACACACTCAGCTCTTAACCCCAGTGTGCAGAAAGTGTCAAAACATGTTTTTCAGCAGAAATAAACATGTTTCTGCAAGTTTGGTCACCCCCATGTAAGTTATGGGGCAGTAACAGCACACTTTTGAAAACGTGTTTTTCAGCCCGAAATAAACGCGTTTTTTCAGACAACTGAATCCCTATGTAACTGCAAGACTCAGAAGAGCCCACACACTCAGCTCTTAACCCCAGTGTGCAGAAAGTGTCAAAACGTGATTTTCAGCAGAAATAAACATGTTTCTGCAAGTTTGGTCACCCCCATGTAAGTTATGGGGCAGTAACAGCACACTTTTGAAAACGTGTTTTTCAGCCCGAAATAAACGCGTTTTTTCAGACAACTGAATCCCTATGTAACTGCAAGACTCAGAAGAGCCCACACACTCAGCTCTTAACCCCAGTGTGCAGAAAGTGTCAAAACATGTTTTTCAGCAGAAATAAACATGTTTCTGCAAGTTTGGTCACCCCCATGTAAGTTATGGGGCAGTAACAGCACACTTTTGAAAACGTGTTTTTCAGCCTGAAATAAACACGTTTTTTCAGACAACTGAATCCCTATGTAACTGCAAGACTCAGAAGAGCCCACACACTCAGCTCTTAACCCCAGTGTGCAGAAAGTGTCAAAACATGTTTTTCAGCAGAAATAAACATGTTTCTGCAAGTTTGGTCACCCCCATGTAAGTTATGGGGCAGTAACAGCACACTTTTGAAAACGTGTTTTTCAGCCCGAAATAAACGCGTTTTTTCAGACAACTGAATCCCTATGTAACTGCAAGGCTCAAAAGAGCCCACACACTCAGCTCTTAACCCCAGTGTGCAGAAAGAGTCAAAACGTGTTTTTCAGCAGAAATAAACATGTTTCTGCAAGTTTGGTCACCCCCATGTAAGTTATGGGGCAGTAACAGCACACTTTTGAAAACGTTTTTCAGCCCGAAATAAACGCGTTTTTTCAGACGACTGAATCCCTATGTAACTGAAAGACTCAGAAGAGCCCACACACTCAGCTCTTAACCCCAGTGTGCAGAAAGTGTCAAAACATGATTTTCAGCAGAAATAAACATGTTTCTGCAAGTTTGGTCACCCCCATGTAAGTTATGGGGCAGTAACAGCACACTTTTGAAAACGTGTTTTTCAGCCCGAAATAAACGCGTTTTTTCAGACAACTGAATCCCTATGCAACTGCAAGACTCAGAAGAGCCCACACACTCAGCTCTTAACCCCAGTGTGCAGAAAGTGTCAAAACATGATTTTCAGCAGAAATAAACATGTTTCTGCAAGTTTGGTCACCCCCATGTAAGTTATGGGGCAGTAACAGCACACTTTTGAAAACGTGTTTTTCAGCCCGAAATAAACGCGTTTTTTCAGACAACTGAATCCCTATGTAACTGCAAGACTCAGAAGAGCCCACACACTCAGCTCTTAACCCCAGTTTGCAGAAAGAGTCAAAACATGATTTTCAGCAGAAATAAACATGTTTCTGCAAGTTTGGTCACCCCCATGTAAGTTATGGGGCAGTAACAGCACACTTTTTAAAACGTGTTTTTCAGCCCGAAATAAACGCGTTTTTTCAGACAACTGAATCCCTATGTAACTGCAAGGCTCAAAAGAGCCCACACACTCAGCTCTTAACCCCAGTGTGCAGAAAGTGTCAAAACATGATTTTCAGCAGAAATAAACATGTTTCTGCAAGTTTGGTCACCCCCATGTAAGTTATGGGGCAGTAACAGCACACTTTTGAAAACGTGTTTTTCAGCCCGAAATAAACGCGTTTTTTCAGACAACTGAATCCCTATGTAACTGCAAGACTCAGAAGAGCCCACACACTCAGCTCTTAACCCCAGTGTGCAGAAAGTGTCAAAACGTGTTTTTCAGCAGAAATAAACATGTTTCTGCAAGTTTGGTCACCCCCATGTAAGTTATGGGGCAGTAACAGCACACTTTTGAAAACGTGTTTTTCAGCCCGAAATAAACGCGTTTTTTCAGACAACTGAATCCCTATGTAACTGCAAGGCTCAAAAGAGCCCACACACTCAGCTCTTAACCCCAGTGTGCAGAAAGTGTCAAAACATGTTTTTCAGCAGAAATAAACATGTTTCTGCAAGTTTGGTCACCCCCATGTAAGTTATGGGGCAGTAACAGCACACTTTTGAAAACGTGTTTTTCAGCCCGAAATAAACGCGTTTTTTCAGACAACTGAATCCCTATGTAACTGCAAGGCTCAAAAGAGCCCACACACTCAGCTCTTAACCCCAGTGTGCAGAAAGTGTCAAAACATGATTTTCAGCAGAAATAAACATGTTTCTGCAAGTTTGGTCACCCCCATGTAAGTTATGGGGCAGTAACAGCACACTTTTGAAAACGTGTTTTTCAGCCCGAAATAAACGCGTTTTTTCAGACAACTGAATCCCTATGTAACTGCAAGACTCAGAAGAGCCCACACACTCAGCTCTTAACCCCAGTGTGCAGAAAGAGTCAAAACATGATTTTCAGCAGAAATAAACATGTTTCTGCAAGTTTGGTCACCCCCATGTAAGTTATGGGGCAGTAACAGCACACTTTTTAAAACGTGTTTTTCAGCCCGAAATAAACGCGTTTTTTCAGACAACTGAATCCCTATGTAACTGCAAGGCTCAAAAGAGCCCACACACTCAGCTCTTAACCCCAGTGTGCAGAAAGTGTCAAAACATGATTTTCAGCAGAAATAAACATGTTTCTGCAAGTTTGGTCACCCCCATGTAAGTTATGGGGCAGTAACAGCACACTTTTGAAAACGTGTTTTTCAGCCCGAAATAAACGCGTTTTTTCAGACAACTGAATCCCTATGTAACTGCAAGACTCAGAAGAGCCCACACACTCAGCTCTTAACCCCAGTGTGCAGAAAGTGTCAAAACGTGTTTTTCAGCAGAAATAAACATGTTTCTGCAAGTTTGGTCACCCCCATGTAAGTTATGGGGCAGTAACAGCACACTTTTGAAAACGTGTTTTTCAGCCCGAAATAAACACGTTTTTTCAGACAACTGAATCCCTATGTAACTGCAAGGCTCAAAAGAGCCCACACACTCAGCTCTTAACCCCAGTGTGCAGAAAGTGTCAAAACATGATTTTCAGCAGAAATAAACATGTTTCTGCAAGTTTGGTCACCCCCATGTAAGTTATGGGGCAGTAACAGCACACTTTTTAAAACTTGTTTTTCAGCCCGAAATAAACGCGTTTTTTCAGACAACTGAATCCCTATGTAACTGCAAGACTCAGAAGAGCCCACACACTCAGCTCTTAACCCCAGTGTGCAGAAAGTGTCAAAACATGTTTTTCAGCAGAAATAAACATGTTTCTGCAAGTTTGGTCACCCCCATGTAAGTTATGGGGCAGTAACAGCACACTTTTGAAAACGTGTTTTTCAGCCTGAAATAAACACGTTTTTTCAGACAACTGAATCCCTATGTAACTGCAAGACTCAGAAGAGCCCACACACTCAGCTCTTAACCCCAGTGTGCAGAAAGTGTCAAAACATGTTTTTCAGCAGAAATAAACATGTTTCTGCAAGTTTGGTCACCCCCATGTAAGTTATGGGGCAGTAACAGCACACTTTTGAAAACGTGTTTTTCAGCCCGAAATAAACACGTTTTTTCAGACAACTGAATCCCTATGTAACTGCAAGGCTCAAAAGAGCCCACACACTCAGCTCTTAACCCCAGTGTGCAGAAAGTGTCAAAACATGATTTTCAGCAGAAATAAACATGTTTCTGCAAGTTTGGTCACCCCCATGTAAGTTATGGGGCAGTAACAGCACACTTTTGAAATCGTGTTTTTCAGCCCGAAATAAACGCGTTTTTTCAGACAACTGAATCCCTATGTAACTGCAAGACTCAGAAGAGCCCACACACTCAGCTCTTAACCCCAGTGTGCAGAAAGTGTCAAAACGTGTTTTTCAGCAGAAATAAACATGTTTCTGCAAGTTTGGTCACCCCCATGTAAGTTATGGGGCAGTAACAGCACACTTTTGAAAACGTGTTTTTCAGCCTGAAATAAACACGTTTTTTCAGACAACTGAATCCCTATGTAACTGCAAGACTCAGAAGAGCCCACACACTCAGCTCTTAACCCCAGTGTGCAGAAAGTGTCAAAACATGATTTTCAGCAGAAATAAACATGTTTCTGCAAGTTTGGTCAACCCCATGTAAGTTATGGGGCAGTAACAGCACACTTTTGAAAACGTGTTTTTCAGCCCGAAATAAACGCGTTTTTTCAGACAACTGAATCCCTATGTAACTGCAAGGCTCAAAAGAGCCCACACACTCAGCTCTTAACCCCAGTGTGCAGAAAGTGTCAAAACATGTTTTTCAGCAGAAATAAACATGTTTCTGCAAGTTTGGTCACCCCCATGTAAGTTATGGGGCAGTAACAGCACACTTTTGAAAACGTGTTTTTCAGCCCGAAATAAACGCGTTTTTTCAGACAACTGAATCCCTATGTAACTGCAAGGCTCAAAAGAGCCCACACACTCAGCTCTTAACCCCAGTGTGCAGAAAGTGTCAAAACATGATTTTCAGCAGAAATAAACATGTTTCTGCAAGTTTGGTCACCCCCATGTAAGTTATGGGGCAGTAACAGCACACTTTTGAAAACGTGTTTTTCAGCCCGAAATAAACGCGTTTTTTCAGACAACTGAATCCCTATGTAACTGCAAGGCTCAAAAGAGCCCACACACTCAGCTCTTAACCCCAGTGTGCAGAAAGTGTCAAAACATGATTTTCAGCAGAAATAAACATGTTTCTGCAAGTTTGGTCACCCCCATGTAAGTTATGGGGCAGTAACAGCACACTTTTTAAAACGTGTTTTTCAGCCCGAAATAAACGCGTTTTTTCAGACAACTGAATCCCTATGTAACTGCAAGACTCAGAAGAGCCCACACACTCAGCTCTTAACCCCAGTGTGCAGAAAGTGTCAAAACGTGTTTTTCAGCAGAAATAAACATGTTTCTGCAAGTTTGGTCAACCCCATGTAAGTTATGGGGCAGTAACAGCACACTTTTGAAAACGTGTTTTTCAGCCCGAAATAAACGCGTTTTTTCAGACAACTGAATCCCTATGTAACTGCAAGACTCAGAAGAGCCCACACACTCAGCTCTTAACCCCAGTGTGCAGAAAGTGTCAAAACGTGTTTTTCAGCAGAAATAAACATGTTTCTGCAAGTTTGGTCACCCCCATGTAAGTTATGGGGCAGTAACAGCACACTTTTGAAAACGTGTTTTTCAGCCCGAAATAAACGCGTTTTTTCAGACAACTGAATCCCTATGTAACTGCAAGACTCAGAAGAGCCCACACACTCAGCTCTTAACCCCAGTGTGCAGAAAGTGTCAAAACATGATTTTCAGCAGAAATAAACATGTTTCTGCAAGTTTGGTCACCCCCATGTAAGTTATGGGGCAGTAACAGCACACTTTTGAAAACGTGTTTTTCAGCCCGAAATAAACGCGTTTTTTCAGACAACTGAATCCCTATGTAACTGCAAGACTCAGAAGAGCCCACACACTCAGCTCTTAACCCCAGTGTGCAGAAAGTGTCAAAACATGTTTTTCAGCAGAAATAAACATGTTTCTGCAAGTTTGGTCACCCCCATGTAAGTTATGGGGCAGTAACAGCACACTTTTGAAAACGTGTTTTTCAGCCTGAAATAAACACGTTTTTTCAGACAACTGAATCCCTATGTAACTGCAAGACTCAGAAGAGTCCACACACTCAGCTCTTAACCCCAGTGTGCAGAAAGTGTCAAAACATGATTTTCAGCAGAAATAAACATGTTTCTGCAAGTTTGGTCAACCCCATGTAAGTTATGGGGCAGTAACAGCACACTTTTGAAAACGTGTTTTTCAGCCCGAAATAAACGCGTTTTTTCAGACAACTGAATCCCTATGTAACTGCAAGGCTCAAAAGAGCCCACACACTCAGCTCTTAACCCCAGTGTGCAGAAAGTGTCAAAACATGTTTTTCAGCAGAAATAAACATGTTTCTGCAAGTTTGGTCACCCCCATGTAAGTTATGGGGCAGTAACAGCACACTTTTGAAAACGTGTTTTTCAGCCCGAAATAAACGCGTTTTTTCAGACAACTGAATCCCTATGTAACTGCAAGACTCAGAAGAGCCCACACACTCAGCTCTTAACCCCAGTGTGCAGAAAGTGTCAAAACGTGATTTTCAGCAGAAATAAACATGTTTCTGCAAGTTTGGTCACCCCCATGTAAGTTATGGGGCAGTAACAGCACACTTTTGAAAACGTGTTTTTCAGCCCGAAATAAACGCGTTTTTTCAGACAACTGAATCCCTATGTAACTGCAAGACTCAGAAGAGCCCACACACTCAGCTCTTAACCCCAGTGTGCAGAAAGTGTCAAAACGTGTTTTTCAGCAGAAATAAACATGTTTCTGCAAGTTTGGTCACCCCCATGTAAGTTATGGGGCAGTAACAGCACACTTTTGAAAACGTGTTTTTCAGCCTGAAATAAACACGTTTTTTCAGACAACTGAATCCCTATGTAACTGCAAGACTCAGAAGAGCCCACACACTCAGCAATTAACCCCAGTGTGCAGAAAGTGTCAAAACATGATTTTCAGCAGAAATAAACATGTTTCTGCAAGTTTGGTCACCCCCATGTAAGTTATGGGGCAGTAACAGCACACTTTTGAAAACGTGTTTTTCAGCCCGAAATAAACGCGTTTTTTCAGACAACTGAATCCCTATGTAACTGCAAGACTCAGAAGAGCCCACACACTCAGCTCTTAACCCCAGTGTGCAGAAAGTGTCAAAACGTGTTTTTCAGCAGAAATAAACATGTTTCTGCAAGTTTGGTCACCCCCATGTAAGTTATGGGGCAGTAACAGCACACTTTTGAAAACGTGTTTTTCAGCCCGAAATAAACGCGTTTTTTCAGACAACTGAATCCCTATGTAACTGCAAGACTCAGAAGAGCCCACACACTCAGCTCTTAACCCCAGTGTGAAGAAAGTGTCAAAACATGATTTTCAGCAGAAATAAACATGTTTCTGCAAGTTTGGTCACCCCCATGTAAGTTATGGGGCAGTAACAGCACACTTTTGAAAACGTGTTTTTCAGCCCGAAATAAACGCGTTTTTTCAGACAACTGAATCCCTATGTAACTGCAAGACTCAGAAGAGCCCACACACTCAGCTCTTAACCCCAGTGTGCAGAAAGTGTCAAAACATGATTTTCAGCAGAAATAAACATGTTTCTGCAAGTTTGGTCACCCCCATGTAAGTTATGGGGCAGTAACAGCACACTTTTGAAAACGTGTTTTTCAGCCTGAAATAAACACGTTTTTTCAGACAACTGAATCCCTATGTAACTGCAAGACTCAGAAGAGCCCACACACTCAGCTCTTAACCCCAGTGTGCAGAAAGTGTCAAAACATGTTTTTCAGCAGAAATAAACATGTTTCTGCAAGTTTGGTCACCCCCATGTAAGTTATGGGGCAGTAACAGCACACTTTTGAAAACGTGTTTTTCAGCCTGAAATAAACACGTTTTTTCAGACAACTGAATCCCTATGTAACTGCAAGACTCAGAAGAGCCCACACACTCAGCTCTTAACCCCAGAGTGCAGAAAGTGTCAAAACATGTTTTTCAGCAGAAATAAACATGTTTCTGCAAGTTTGGTCACCCCCATGTAAGTTATGGGGCAGTAACAGCACACTTTTGAAAACGTGTTTTTCAGCCTGAAATAAACACGTTTTTTCAGACAACTGAATCCCTATGTAACTGCAAGACTCAGAAGAGCCCACACACTCAGCTCTTAACCCCAGTGTGCAGAAAGTGACAAAACATGATTTTCAGCAGAAATAAACATGTTTCTGCAAGTTTGGTCACCCCCATGTAAGTTATGGGGCAGTAACAGCACACTTTTGAAAACGTGTTTTTCAGCCCGAAATAAACGCGTTTTTTCAGACAACTGAATCCCTATGTAACTGCAAGACTCAGAAGAGCCCACACACTCAGCTCTTAACCCCAGTGTGCAGAAAGTGTCAAAACATGATTTTCAGCAGAAATAAACATGTTTCTGCAAGTTTGGTCACCCCCATGTAAGTTATGGGGCAGTAACAGCACACTTTTGAAAACGTGTTTTTCAGCCCGAAATAAACGCGTTTTTTCAGACAACTGAATCCCTATGTAACTGCAAGACTCAGAAGAGCCCACACACTCAGCTCTTAACCCCAGTGTGCAGAAAGTGTCAAAACATGTTTTTCAGCAGAAATAAACATGTTTCTGCAAGTTTGGTCACCCCCATGTAAGTTATGGGGCAGTAACAGCACACTTTTGAAAACGTGTTTTTCAGCCTGAAATAAACACGTTTTTTCAGACAACTGAATCCCTATGTAACTGCAAGACTCAGAAGAGTCCACACACTCAGCTCTTAACCCCAGTGTGCAGAAAGTGTCAAAACATGATTTTCAGCAGAAATAAACATGTTTCTGCAAGTTTGGTCAACCCCATGTAAGTTATGGGGCAGTAACAGCACACTTTTGAAAACGTGTTTTTCAGCCCGAAATAAACGCGTTTTTTCAGACAACTGAATCCCTATGTAACTGCAAGGCTCAAAAGAGCCCACACACTCAGCTCTTAACCCCAGTGTGCAGAAAGTGTCAAAACATGTTTTTCAGCAGAAATAAACATGTTTCTGCAAGTTTGGTCACCCCCATGTAAGTTATGGGGCAGTAACAGCACACTTTTGAAAACGTGTTTTTCAGCCCGAAATAAACGCGTTTTTTCAGACAACTGAATCCCTATGTAACTGCAAGACTCAGAAGAGCCCACACACTCAGCTCTTAACCCCAGTGTGCAGAAAGTGTCAAAACGTGATTTTCAGCAGAAATAAACATGTTTCTGCAAGTTTGGTCACCCCCATGTAAGTTATGGGGCAGTAACAGCACACTTTTGAAAACATGTTTTTCAGCCCGAAATAAACGCGTTTTTTCAGACAACTGAATCCCTATGTAACTGCAAGACTCAGAAGAGCCCACACACTCAGCTCTTAACCCCAGTGTGCAGAAAGTGTCAAAACGTGTTTTTCAGCAGAAATAAACATGTTTCTGCAAGTTTGGTCACCCCCATGTAAGTTATGGGGCAGTAACAGCACACTTTTGAAAACGTGTTTTTCAGCCTGAAATAAACACGTTTTTTCAGACAACTGAATCCCTATGTAACTGCAAGACTCAGAAGAGCCCACACACTCAGCTCTTAACCCCAGTGTGCAGAAAGTGTCAAAACATGATTTTCAGCAGAAATAAACATGTTTCTGCAAGTTTGGTCACCCCCATGTAAGTTATGGGGCAGTAACAGCACACTTTTGAAAACGTGTTTTTCAGCCCGAAATAAACGCGTTTTTTCAGACAACTGAATCCCTATGTAACTGCAAGACTCAGAAGAGCCCACACACTCAGCTCTTAACCCCAGTGTGCAGAAAGTGTCAAAACGTGTTTTTCAGCAGAAATAAACATGTTTCTGCAAGTTTGGTCACCCCCATGTAAGTTATGGGGCAGTAACAGCACACTTTTGAAAACGTGTTTTTCAGCCCGAAATAAACGCGTTTTTTCAGACAACTGAATCCCTATGTAACTGCAAGACTCAGAAGAGCCCACACACTCAGCTCTTAACCCCAGTGTGCAGAAAGTGTCAAAACATGATTTTCAGCAGAAATAAACATGTTTCTGCAAGTTTGGTCACCCCCATGTAAGTTATGGGGCAGTAACAGCACACTTTTGAAAACGTGTTTTTCAGCCCGAAATAAACGCGTTTTTTCAGACAACTGAATCCCTATGTAACTGCAAGACTCAGAAGAGCCCACACACTCAGCTCTTAACCCCAGTGTGCAGAAAGTGTCAAAACATGTTTTTCAGCAGAAATAAACATGTTTCTGCAAGTTTGGTCACCCCCATGTAAGTTATGGGGCAGTAACAGCACACTTTTGAAAACGTGTTTTTCAGCCTGAAATAAACACGTTTTTTCAGACAACTGAATCCCTATGTAACTGCAAGACTCAGAAGAGCCCACACACTCAGCTCTTAACCCCAGTGTGCAGAAAGTGTCAAAACATGTTTTTCAGCAGAAATAAACATGTTTCTGCAAGTTTGGTCACCCCCATGTAAGTTATGGGGCAGTAACAGCACACTTTTGAAAACGTGTTTTTCAGCCTGAAATAAACACGTTTTTTCAGACAACTGAATCCCTATGTAACTGCAAGACTCAGAAGAGCCCACACACTCAGCTCTTAACCCCAGTGTGCAGAAAGTGTCAAAACATGTTTTTCAGCAGAAATAAACATGTTTCTGCAAGTTTGGTCACCCCCATGTAAGTTATGGGGCAGTAACAGCACACTTTTGAAAACGTGTTTTTCAGCCTGAAATAAACACGTTTTTTCAGACAACTGAATCCCTATGTAACTGCAAGGCTCAAAAGAGCCCACACACTCAGCTCTTAACCCCAGTGTGCAGAAAGTGTCAAAACATGTTTTTCAGCAGAAATAAACATGTTTCTGCAAGTTTGGTCACCCCCATGTAAGTTATGGGGCAGTAACAGCACACTTTTGAAAACGTGTTTTTCAGCCCGAAATAAACGCGTTTTTTTCAGACAACTGAATCCCTATGTAACTGCAAGACTCAGAAGAGCCCACACACTCAGCTCTTAACCCCAGTGTGCAGAAAGTGACAAAACATGATTTTCAGCAGAAATAAACATGTTTCTGCAAGTTTGGTCACCCCCATGTAAGTTATGGGGCAGTAACAGCACACTTTTGAAAACGTGTTTTTCAGCCCGAAATAAACGCGTTTTTTCAGACAACTGAATCCCTATGTAACTGCAAGACTCAGAAGAGCCCACACACTCAGCTCTTAACCCCAGTGTGCAGAAAGTGTCAAAACGTGTTTTTCAGCAGAAATAAACATGTTTCTGCAAGTTTGGTCACCCCCATGTAAGTTATGGGGCAGTAACAGCACACTTTTGAAAACGTGTTTTTCAGCCCGAAATAAACGCGTTTTTTCAGACAACTGAATCCCTATGTAACTGCAAGACTCAGAAGAGCCCACACACTCAGCTCTTAACCCCAGTGTGCAGAAAGTGTCAAAACATGATTTTCAGCAGAAATAAACATGTTTCTGCAAGTTTGGTCACCCCCATGTAAGTTATGGGGCAGTAACAGCACACTTTTGAAAACGTGTTTTTCAGCCCGAAATAAACGCGTTTTTTCAGACAACTGAATCCCTATGTAACTGCAAGACTCAGAAGAGCCCACACACTCACCTCTTAACCCCAGTGTGCAGAAAGTGTCAAAACATGTTTTTCAGCAGAAATAAACATGTTTCTGCAAGTTTGGTCACCCCCATGTAAGTTATGGGGCAGTAACAGCACACTTTTGAAAACGTGTTTTTCAGCCTGAAATAAACACGTTTTTTCAGACAACTGAATCCCTATGTAACTGCAAGACTCAGAAGAGCCCACACACTCAGCTCTTAACCCCAGTGTGCAGAAAGTGTCAAAACATGTTTTTCAGCAGAAATAAACATGTTTCTGCAAGTTTGGTCACCCCCATGTAAGTTATGGGGCAGTAACAGCACACTTTTGAAAACGTGTTTTTCAGCCTGAAATAAACACGTTTTTTCAGACAACTGAATCCCTATGTAACTGCAAGACTCAGAAGAGCCCACACACTCAGCTCTTAACCCCAGTGTGCAGAAAGTGTCAAAACATGTTTTTCAGCAGAAATAAACATGTTTCTGCAAGTTTGGTCACCCCCATGTAAGTTATGGGGCAGTAACAGCACACTTTTGAAAACGTGTTTTTCAGCCTGAAATAAACACGTTTTTTCAGACAACTGAATCCCTATGTAACTGCAAGGCTCAAAAGAGCCCACACACTCAGCTCTTAACCCCAGTGTGCAGAAAGTGTCAAAACATGATTTTCAGCAGAAATAAACATGTTTCTGCAAGTTTGGTCACCCCCATGTAAGTTATGGGGCAGTAACAGCACACTTTTGAAAACGTGTTTTTCAGCCCGAAATAAACGCGTTTTTTCAGACAACTGAATCCCTATGTAACTGCAAGACTCAGAAGAGCCCACACACTCAGCTCTTAACCCCAGTGTGCAGAAAGTGTCAAAACGTGTTTTTCAGCAGAAATAAACATGTTTCTGCAAGTTTGGTCACCCCCATGTAAGTTATGGGGCAGTAACAGCACACTTTTGAAAACGTGTTTTTCAGCCCGAAATAAACACGTTTTTTCAGACAACTGAATCCCTATGTAACTGCAAGGCTCAAAAGAGCCCACACACTCAGCTCTTAACCCCAGTGTGCAGAAAGTGTCAAAACATGATTTTCAGCAGAAATAAACATGTTTCTGCAAGTTTGGTCACCCCCATGTAAGTTATGGGGCAGTAACAGCACACTTTTTAAAACTTGTTTTTCAGCCCGAAATAAACGCGTTTTTTCAGACAACTGAATCCCTATGTAACTGCAAGGCTCAAAAGAGCCCACACACTCAGCTCTTAACCCCAGTGTGCAGAAAGTGTCAAAACATGATTTTCAGCAGAAATAAACATGTTTCTGCAAGTTTGGTCACCCCCATGTAAGTTATGGGGCAGTAACAGCACACTTTTGAAAACGTGTTTTTCAGCCTGAAATAAACACGTTTTTTCAGACAACTGAATCCCTATGTAACTGCAAGACTCAGAAGAGCCCACACACTCAGCTCTTAACCCCAGAGTGCAGAAAGTGTCAAAACATGTTTTTCAGCAGAAATAAACATGTTTCTGCAAGTTTGGTCACCCCCATGTAAGTTATGGGGCAGTAACAGCACACTTTTGAAAACGTGTTTTTCAGCCTGAAATAAACACGTTTTTTCAGACAACTGAATCCCTATGTAACTGCAAGACTCAGAAGAGCCCACACACTCAGCTCTTAACCCCAGTGTGCAGAAAGTGACAAAACATGATTTTCAGCAGAAATAAACATGTTTCTGCAAGTTTGGTCACCCCCATGTAAGTTATGGGGCAGTAACAGCACACTTTTGAAAACGTGTTTTTCAGCCCGAAATAAACGCGTTTTTTCAGACAACTGAATCCCTATGTAACTGCAAGACTCAGAAGAGCCCACACACTCAGCTCTTAACCCCAGTGTGCAGAAAGTGTCAAAACATGTTTTTCAGCAGAAATAAACATGTTTCTGCAAGTTTGGTCACCCCCATGTAAGTTATGGGGCAGTAACAGCACACTTTTGAAAACGTGTTTTTCAGCCTGAAATAAACACGTTTTTTCAGACAACTGAATCCCTATGTAACTGCAAGACTCAGAAGAGCCCACACACTCAGCTCTTAACCCCAGTGTGCAGAAAGTGTCAAAACATGTTTTTCAGCAGAAATAAACATGTTTCTGCAAGTTTGGTCACCCCCATGTAAGTTATGGGGCAGTAACAGCACACTTTTGAAAACGTGTTTTTCAGCCTGAAATAAACACGTTTTTTCAGACAACTGAATCCCTATGTAACTGCAAGACTCAGAAGAGCCCACACACTCAGCTCTTAACCCCAGTGTGCAGAAAGTGTCAAAACATGTTTTTCAGCAGAAATAAACATGTTTCTGCAAGTTTGGTCACCCCCATGTAAGTTATGGGGCAGTAACAGCACACTTTTGAAAACGTGTTTTTCAGCCTGAAATAAACACGTTTTTTCAGACAACTGAATCCCTATGTAACTGCAAGGCTCAAAAGAGCCCACACACTCAGCTCTTAACCCCAGTGTGCAGAAAGTGTCAAAACATGTTTTTCAGCAGAAATAAACATGTTTCTGCAAGTTTGGTCACCCCCATGTAAGTTATGGGGCAGTAACAGCACACTTTTGAAAACGTGTTTTTCAGCCCGAAATAAACGCGTTTTTTCAGACAACTGAATCCCTATGTAACTGCAAGACTCAGAAGAGCCCACACACTCAGCTCTTAACCCCAGTGTGCAGAAAGTGACAAAACATGATTTTCAGCAGAAATAAACATGTTTCTGCAAGTTTGGTCACCCCCATGTAAGTTATGGGGCAGTAACAGCACACTTTTGAAAACGTGTTTTTCAGCCCGAAATAAACGCGTTTTTTCAGACAACTGAATCCCTATGTAACTGCAAGACTCAGAAGAGCCCACACACTCAGCTCTTAACCCCAGTGTGCAGAAAGTGTCAAAACGTGTTTTTCAGCAGAAATAAACATGTTTCTGCAAGTTTGGTCACCCCCATGTAAGTTATGGGGCAGTAACAGCACACTTTTGAAAACGTGTTTTTCAGCCCGAAATAAACGCGTTTTTTCAGACAACTGAATCCCTATGTAACTGCAAGACTCAGAAGAGCCCACACACTCAGCTCTTAACCCCAGTGTGCAGAAAGTGTCAAAACATGATTTTCAGCAGAAATAAACATGTTTCTGCAAGTTTGGTCACCCCCATGTAAGTTATGGGGCAGTAACAGCACACTTTTGAAAACGTGTTTTTCAGCCCGAAATAAACGCGTTTTTTCAGACAACTGAATCCCTATGTAACTGCAAGACTCAGAAGAGCCCACACACTCAGCTCTTAACCCCAGTGTGCAGAAAGTGTCAAAACATGTTTTTCAGCAGAAATAAACATGTTTCTGCAAGTTTGGTCACCCCCATGTAAGTTATGGGGCAGTAACAGCACACTTTTGAAAACGTGTTTTTCAGCCTGAAATAAACACGTTTTTTCAGACAACTGAATCCCTATGTAACTGCAAGACTCAGAAGAGCCCACACACTCAGCTCTTAACCCCAGTGTGCAGAAAGTGTCAAAACATGTTTTTCAGCAGAAATAAACATGTTTCTGCAAGTTTGGTCACCCCCATGTAAGTTATGGGGCAGTAACAGCACACTTTTGAAAACGTGTTTTTCAGCCTGAAATAAACACGTTTTTTCAGACAACTGAATCCCTATGTAACTGCAAGACTCAGAAGAGCCCACACACTCAGCTCTTAACCCCAGTGTGCAGAAAGTGTCAAAACATGTTTTTCAGCAGAAATAAACATGTTTCTGCAAGTTTGGTCACCCCCATGTAAGTTATGGGGCAGTAACAGCACACTTTTGAAAACGTGTTTTTCAGCCTGAAATAAACACGTTTTTTCAGACAACTGAATCCCTATGTAACTGCAAGGCTCAAAAGAGCCCACACACTCAGCTCTTAACCCCAGTGTGCAGAAAGTGTCAAAACATGATTTTCAGCAGAAATAAACATGTTTCTGCAAGTTTGGTCACCCCCATGTAAGTTATGGGGCAGTAACAGCACACTTTTGAAAACGTGTTTTTCAGCCCGAAATAAACGCGTTTTTTCAGACAACTGAATCCCTATGTAACTGCAAGACTCAGAAGAGCCCACACACTCAGCTCTTAACCCCAGTGTGCAGAAAGTGTCAAAACATGATTTTCAGCAGAAATAAACATGTTTCTGCAAGTTTGGTCACCCCCATGTAAGTTATGGGGCAGTAACAGCACACTTTTGAAAACGTGTTTTTCAGCCCGAAATAAACGCGTTTTTTCAGACAACTGAATCCCTATGTAACTGCAAGACTCAGAAGAGCCCACACACTCAGCTCTTAACCCCAGTGTGCAGAAAGTGTCAAAACGTGTTTTTCAGCAGAAATAAACATGTTTCTGCAAGTTTGGTCACCCCCATGTAAGTTATGGGGCAGTAACAGCACACTTTTGAAAACGTGTTTTTCAGCCCGAAATAAACGCGTTTTTTCAGACAACTGAATCCCTATGTAACTGCAAGACTCAGAAGAGCCCACACACTCAGCTCTTAACCCCAGTGTGCAGAAAGTGTCAAAACGTGTTTTTCAGCAGAAATAAACATGTTTCTGCAAGTTTGGTCACCCCCATGTAAGTTATGGGGCAGTAACAGCACACTTTTGAAAACGTGTTTTTCAGCCCGAAATAAACGCGTTTTTTCAGACAACTGAATCCCTATGTAACTGCAAGACTCAGAAGAGCCCACACACTCAGCTCTTAACCCCAGTGTGCAGAAAGTGTCAAAACATGATTTTCAGCAGAAATAAACATGTTTCTGCAAGTTTGGTCACCCCCATGTAAGTTATGGGGCAGTAACAGCACACTTTTGAAAACGTATTTTTCAGCCCGAAATAAACGCGTTTTTTCAGACAACTGAATCCCTATGTAACTGCAAGACTCAGAAGAGCCCACACACTCAGCTCTTAACCCCAGTGTGCAGAAAGTGTCAAAACATGTTTTTCAGCAGAAATAAACATGTTTCTGCAAGTTTGGTCACCCCCATGTAAGTTATGGGGCAGTAACAGCACACTTTTGAAAACGTGTTTTTCAGCCCGAAATAAACGCGTTTTTTCAGACAACTGAATCCCTATGTAACTGCAAGACTCAGAAGAGCCCACACACTCAGCTCTTAACCCCAGTGTGCAGAAAGTGTCAAAACGTGTTTTTCAGCAGAAATAAACATGTTTCTGCAAGTTTGGTCACCCCCATGTAAGTTATGGGGCAGTAACAGCACACTTTTGAAAACGTGTTTTTCAGCCCGAAATAAACGCGTTTTTTCAGACAACTGAATCCCTATGTAACTGCAAGACTCAGAAGAGCCCACACACTCAGCTCTTAACCCCAGTGTGCAGAAAGTGTCAAAACATGATTTTCAGCAGAAATAAACATGTTTCTGCAAGTTTGGTCACCCCCATGTAAGTTATGGGGCAGTAACAGCACACTTTTGAAAACGTGTTTTTCAGCCCGAAATAAACGCGTTTTTTCAGACAACTGAATCCCTATGTAACTGCAAGACTCAGAAGAGCCCACACACTCAGCTCTTAACCCCAGTGTGCAGAAAGTGTCAAAACATGTTTTTCAGCAGAAATAAACATGTTTCTGCAAGTTTGGTCACCCCCATGTAAGTTATGGGGCAGTAACAGCACACTTTTGAAAACGTGTTTTTCAGCCCGAAATAAACGCGTTTTTTCAGACAACTGAATCCCTATGTAACTGCAAGACTCAGAAGAGCCCACACACTCAGCTCTTAACCCCAGTGTGCAGAAAGTGTCAAAACATGTTTTTCAGCAGAAATAAACATGTTTCTGCAAGTTTGGTCACCCCCATGTAAGTTATGGGGCAGTAACAGCACACTTTTTAAAACTTGTTTTTCAGCCCGAAATAAACGCGTTTTTTCAGACAACTGAATCCCTATGTAACTGCAAGGCTCAAAAGAGCCCACACACTCAGCTCTTAACCCCAGTGTGCAGAAAGTGTCAAAACATGATTTTCAGCAGAAATAAACATGTTTCTGCAAGTTTGGTCACCCCCATGTAAGTTATGGGGCAGTAACAGCACACTTTTGAAAACGTGTTTTTCAGCCCGAAATAAACGCGTTTTTTCAGACAACTGAATCCCTATGTAACTGCAAGACTCAGAAGAGCCCACACACTCAGCTCTTAACCCCAGTGTGCAGAAAGTGTCAAAACGTGTTTTTCAGCAGAAATAAACATGTTTCTGCAAGTTTGGTCACCCCCATGTAAGTTATGGGGCAGTAACAGCACACTTTTGAAAACGTGTTTTTCAGCCCGAAATAAACACGTTTTTTCAGACAACTGAATCCCTATGTAACTGCAAGGCTCAAAAGAGCCCACACACTCAGCTCTTAACCCCAGTGTGCAGAAAGTGTCAAAACATGTTTTTCAGCAGAAATAAACATGTTTCTGCAAGTTTGGTCACCCCCATGTAAGTTATGGGGCAGTAACAGCACACTTTTGAAAACGTGTTTTTCAGCCCGAAATAAACGCGTTTTTTCAGACAACTGAATCCCTATGTAACTGCAAGACTCAGAAGAGCCCACACACTCAGCTCTTAACCCCAGTGTGCAGAAAGTGACAAAACATGATTTTCAGCAGAAATAAACATGTTTCTGCAAGTTTGGTCACCCCCATGTAAGTTATGGGGCAGTAACAGCACACTTTTGAAAACGTGTTTTTCAGCCCGAAATAAACACGTTTTTTCAGACAACTGAATCCCTATGTAACTGCAAGGCTCAAAAGAGCCCACACACTCAGCTCTTAACCCCAGTGTGCAGAAAGTGTCAAAACATGATTTTCAGCAGAAATAAACATGTTTCTGCAAGTTTGGTCACCCCCATGTAAGTTATGGGGCAGTAACAGCACACTTTTTAAAACTTGTTTTTCAGCCCGAAATAAACGCGTTTTTTCAGACAACTGAATCCCTATGTAACTGCAAGGCTCAAAAGAGCCCACACACTCAGCTCTTAACCCCAGTGTGCAGAAAGTGTCAAAACATGATTTTCAGCAGAAATAAACATGTTTCTGCAAGTTTGGTCACCCCCATGTAAGTTATGGGGCAGTAACAGCACACTTTTGAAAACGTGTTTTTCAGCCCGAAATAAACGCGTTTTTTCAGACAACTGAATCTCTATGTAACTGCAAGACTCAGAAGAGCCCACACACTCAGCTCTTAACCCCAGTGTGCAGAAAGTGTCAAAACGTGTTTTTCAGCAGAAATAAACATGTTTCTGCAAGTTTGGTCAACCCCATGTAAGTTATGGGGCAGTAACAGCACACTTTTGAAAACGTGTTTTTCAGCCCGAAATAAACGCGTTTTTTCAGACAACTGAATCCCTATGTAACTGCAAGACTCAAAAGAGCCCACACACTCAGCTCTTAACCCCAGTGTGCAGAAAGTGTCAAAACATGATTTTCAGCAGAAATAAACATGTTTCTGCAAGTTTGGTCACCCCCATGTAAGTTATGGGGCAGTAACAGCACACTTTTGAAAACGTGTTTTTCAGCCCGAAATAAACGCGTTTTTTCAGACAACTGAATCCCTATGTAACTGCAAGACTCAGAAGAGCCCACACACTCAGCTCTTAACCCCAGTGTGCAGAAAGTGTCAAAACGTGTTTTTCAGCAGAAATAAACATGTTTCTGCAAGTTTGGTCACCCCCATGTAAGTTATGGGGGCAGTAACAGCACACTTTTGAAAACGTGTTTTTCAGCCCGAAATAAACGCGTTTTTTCAGACAACTGAATCCCTATGTAACTGCAAGGCTCAAAAGAGCCCACACACTCAGCTCTTAACCCCAGTGTGCAGAAAGTGTCAAAACATGTTTTTCAGCAGAAATAAACATGTTTCTGCAAGTTTGGTCACCCCCATGTAAGTTATGGGGCAGTAACAGCACACTTTTGAAAACGTGTTTTTCAGCCCGAAATAAACGCGTTTTTTCAGACAACTGAATTCCTATGTAACTGCAAGACTCAGAAGAGCCCACACACTCAGCTCTTAACCCCAGTGTGCAGAAAGTGACAAAACATGATTTTCAGCAGAAATAAACATGTTTCTGCAAGTTTGGTCACCCCCATGTAAGTTATGGGGCAGTAACAGCACACTTTTGAAAACGTGTTTTTCAGCCCGAAATAAACGCGTTTTTTCAGACAACTGAATCCCTATGTAACTGCAAGACTCAGAAGAGCCCACACACTCAGCTCTTAACCCCAGTGTGCAGAAAGTGTCAAAACGTGTTTTTCAGCAGAAATAAACATGTTTCTGCAAGTTTGGTCACCCCCATGTAAGTTATGGGGCAGTAACAGCACACTTTTGAAAACGTGTTTTTCAGCCTGAAATAAACACGTTTTTTCAGACAACTGAATCCCTATGTAACTGCAAGACTCAGAAGAGCCCACACACTCAGCTCTTAACCCCAGTGTGCAGAAAGTGTCAAAACATGATTTTCAGCAGAAATAAACATGTTTCTGCAAGTTTGGTCAACCCCATGTAAGTTATGGGGCAGTAACAGCACACTTTTGAAAACGTGTTTTTCAGCCCGAAATAAACGCGTTTTTTCAGACAACTGAATCCCTAAGTAACTGCAAGGCTCAAAAGAGCCCACACACTCAGCTCTTAACCCCAGTGTGCAGAAAGTGTCAAAACATGTTTTTCAGCAGAAATAAACATGTTTCTGCAAGTTTGGTCACCCCCATGTAAGTTATGGGGCAGTAACAGCACACTTTTGAAAACGTGTTTTTCAGCCCGAAATAAACGCGTTTTTTCAGACAACTGAATCCCTATGTAACTGCAAGACTCAGAAGAGCCCACACACTCAGCTCTTAACCCCAGTGTGCAGAAAGTGTCAAAACATGATTTTCAGCAGAAATAAACATGTTTCTGCAAGTTTGGTCACCCCCATGTAAGTTATGGGGCAGTAACAGCACACGTTTGAAAACGTGTTTTTCAGCCCGAAATAAACGCGTTTTTTCAGACAACTGAATCCCTATGTAACTGCAAGACTCAGAAGAGCCCACACACTCAGCTCTTAACCCCAGTGTGCAGAAAGTGTCAAAACATGTTTTTCAGCAGAAATAAACATGTTTCTGCAAGTTTGGTCAACCCCATGTAAGTTATGGGGCAGTAACAGCACACTTTTGAAAACGTGTTTTTCAGCCCGAAATAAACGCGTTTTTTCAGACAACTGAATCCCTATGTAACTGCAAGGCTCAAAAGAGCCCACACACTCAGCTCTTAACCCCAGTGTGCAGAAAGTGTCAAAACGTGTTTTTCAGCAGAAATAAACATGTTTCTGCAAGTTTGGTCACCCCCATGTAAGTTATGGGGCAGTAACAGCACACTTTTGAAAACGTGTTTTTCAGCCCGAAATAAACGCGTTTTTTCAGACAACTGAATCCCTATGTAACTGCAAGGCTCAAAAGAGCCCACACACTCAGCTCTTAACCCCAGTGTGCAGAAAGTGTCAAAACGTGTTTTTCAGCAGAAATAAACATGTTTCTGCAAGTTTGGTCACCCCCATGTAAGTTATGGGGCAGTAACAGCACACTTTTGAAAACGTGTTTTTCAGCCCGAAATAAACGCGTTTTTTCAGACAACTGAATCCCTATGTAACTGCAAGACTCAGAAGAGCCCACACACTCAGCTCTTAACCCCAGTGTGCAGAAAGTGACAAAACATGATTTTCTGCAGAAATAAACATGTTTCTGCAAGTTTGGTCACCCCCATGTAAGTTATGGGGCAGTAACAGCACACTTTTGAAAACGTGTTTTTCAGCCCGAAATAAACGCGTTTTTTCAGACAACTGAATCCCTATGTAACTGCAAGACTCAGAAGAGCCCACACACTCAGCTCTTAACCCCAGTGTGCAGAAAGTGTCAAAACATGATTTTCAGCAGAAATAAACATGTTTCTGCAAGTTTGGTCAACCCCATGTAAGTTATGGGGCAGTAACAGCACACTTTTGAAAACGTGTTTTTCAGCCCGAAATAAACGCGTTTTTTCAGACAACTGAATCCCTATGTAACTGCAAGACTCAGAAGAGCCCACACACTCAGCTCTTAACCCCAGTGTGCAGAAAGTGTCAAAACGTGTTTTTCAGCAGAAATAAACATGTTTCTGCAAGTTTGGTCACCCCCATGTAAGTTATGGGGCAGTAACAGCACACTTTTGAAAACGTGTTTTTCAGCCCGAAATAAACGCGTTTTTTCAGACAACTGAATCCCTATGTAACTGCAAGACTCAGAAGAGCCCACACACTCAGCTCTTAACCCCAGTGTGCAGAAAGTGTCAAAACATGATTTTCAGCAGAAATAAACATGTTTCTGCAAGTTTGGTCACCCCCATGTAAGTTATGGGGCAGTAACAGCACACTTTTGAAAACGTGTTTTTCAGCCCGAAATAAACGCGTTTTTTCAGACAACTGAATCCCTATGTAACTGCAAGACTCAGAAGAGCCCACACACTCAGCTCTTAACCCCAGTGTGCAGAAAGTGTCAAAACATGTTTTTCAGCAGAAATAAACATGTTTCTGCAAGTTTGGTCACCCCCATGTAAGTTATGGGGCAGTAACAGCACACTTTTGAAAACGTGTTTTTCAGCCTGAAATAAACACGTTTTTTCAGACAACTGAATCCCTATGTAACTGCAAGACTCAGAAGAGTCCACACACTCAGCTCTTAACCCCAGTGTGCAGAAAGTGTCAAAACATGATTTTCAGCAGAAATAAACATGTTTCTGCAAGTTTGGTCAACCCCATGTAAGTTATGGGGCAGTAACAGCACACTTTTGAAAACGTGTTTTTCAGCCCGAAATAAACGCGTTTTTTCAGACAACTGAATCCCTATGTAACTGCAAGGCTCAAAAGAGCCCACACACTCAGCTCTTAACCCCAGTGTGCAGAAAGTGTCAAAACATGTTTTTCAGCAGAAATAAACATGTTTCTGCAAGTTTGGTCACCCCCATGTAAGTTATGGGGCAGTAACAGCACACTTTTGAAAACGTGTTTTTCAGCCCGAAATAAACGCGTTTTTTCAGACAACTGAATCCCTATGTAACTGCAAGACTCAGAAGAGCCCACACACTCAGCTCTTAACCCCAGTGTGCAGAAAGTGTCAAAACGTGATTTTCAGCAGAAATAAACATGTTTCTGCAAGTTTGGTCACCCCCATGTAAGTTATGGGGCAGTAACAGCACACTTTTGAAAACGTGTTTTTCAGCCCGAAATAAACGCGTTTTTTCAGACAACTGAATCCCTATGTAACTGCAAGACTCAGAAGAGCCCACACACTCAGCTCTTAACCCCAGTGTGCAGAAAGTGTCAAAACGTGTTTTTCAGCAGAAATAAACGTTTCTGCAAGTTTGGTCACCCCCATGTAAGTTATGGGGCAGTAACAGCACACTTTTGAAAACGTGTTTTTCAGCCTGAAATAAACACGTTTTTTCAGACAACTGAATCCCTATGTAACTGCAAGACTCAGAAGAGCCCACACACTCAGCAATTAACCCCAGTGTGCAGAAAGTGTCAAAACATGATTTTCAGCAGAAATAAACATGTTTCTGCAAGTTTGGTCACCCCCATGTAAGTTATGGGGCAGTAACAGCACACTTTTGAAAACGTGTTTTTCAGCCCGAAATAAACGCGTTTTTTCAGACAACTGAATCCCTATGTAACTGCAAGACTCAGAAGAGCCCACACACTCAGCTCTTAACCCCAGTGTGCAGAAGGTGTCAAAACGTGTTTTTCAGCAGAAATAAACATGTTTCTGCAAGTTTGGTCACCCCCATGTAAGTTATGGGGCAGTAACAGCACACTTTTGAAAACGTGTTTTTCAGCCCGAAATAAACGCGTTTTTTCAGACAACTGAATCCCTATGTAACTGCAAGACTCAGAAGAGCCCACACACTCAGCTCTTAACCCCAGTGTGCAGAAAGTGTCAAAACATGTTTTTCAGCAGAAATAAACATGTTTCTGCAAGTTTGGTCACCCCCATGTAAGTTATGGGGCAGTAACAGCACACTTTTGAAAACGTGTTTTTCAGCCCGAAATAAACGCGTTTTTTCAGACAACTGAATCCCTATGTAACTGCAAGACTCAGAAGAGCCCACACACTCAGCTCTTAACCCCAGTGTGCAGAAAGTGTCAAAACGTGTTTTTCAGCAGAAATAAACATGTTTCTGCAAGTTTGGTCACCCCCATGTAAGTTATGGGGCAGTAACAGCACACTTTTGAAAACGTGTTTTTCAGCCCGAAATAAACGCGTTTTTTCAGACAACTGAATCCCTATGTAACTGCAAGACTCAGAAGAGCCCACACACTCAGCTCTTAACCCCAGTGTGCAGAAAGTGTCAAAACATGATTTTCAGCAGAAATAAACATGTTTCTGCAAGTTTGGTCACCCCCATGTAAGTTATGGGGCAGTAACAGCACACTTTTGAAAACGTGTTTTTCAGCCCGAAATAAACGCGTTTTTTCAGACAACTGAATCCCTATGTAACTGCAAGACTCAGAAGAGCCCACACACTCACCTCTTAACCCCAGTGTGCAGAAAGTGTCAAAACATGTTTTTCAGCAGAAATAAACATGTTTCTGCAAGTTTGGTCACCCCCATGTAAGTTATGGGGCAGTAACAGCACACTTTTGAAAACGTGTTTTTCAGCCTGAAATAAACACGTTTTTTCAGACAACTGAATCCCTATGTAACTGCAAGACTCAGAAGAGCCCACACACTCAGCTCTTAACCCCAGTGTGCAGAAAGTGTCAAAACATGTTTTTCAGCAGAAATAAACATGTTTCTGCAAGTTTGGTCACCCCCATGTAAGTTATGGGGCAGTAACAGCACACTTTTGAAAACGTGTTTTTCAGCCTGAAATAAACACGTTTTTTCAGACAACTGAATCCCTATGTAACTGCAAGACTCAGAAGAGCCCACACACTCAGCTCTTAACCCCAGTGTGCAGAAAGTGTCAAAACATGTTTTTCAGCAGAAATAAACATGTTTCTGCAAGTTTGGTCACCCCCATGTAAGTTATGGGGCAGTAACAGCACACTTTTGAAAACGTGTTTTTCAGCCTGAAATAAACACGTTTTTTCAGACAACTGAATCCCTATGTAACTGCAAGGCTCAAAAGAGCCCACACACTCAGCTCTTAACCCCAGTGTGCAGAAAGTGTCAAAACATGATTTTCAGCAGAAATAAACATGTTTCTGCAAGTTTGGTCACCCCCATGTAAGTTATGGGGCAGTAACAGCACACTTTTGAAAACGTGTTTTTCAGCCCGAAATAAACGCGTTTTTTCAGACAACTGAATCCCTATGTAACTGCAAGACTCAGAAGAGCCCACACACTCAGCTCTTAACCCCAGTGTGCAGAAAGTGTCAAAACGTGTTTTTCAGCAGAAATAAACATGTTTCTGCAAGTTTGGTCACCCCCATGTAAGTTATGGGGCAGTAACAGCACACTTTTGAAAACGTGTTTTTCAGCCCGAAATAAACACGTTTTTTCAGACAACTGAATCCCTATGTAACTGCAAGGCTCAAAAGAGCCCACACACTCAGCTCTTAACCCCAGTGTGCAGAAAGTGTCAAAACATGATTTTCAGCAGAAATAAACATGTTTCTGCAAGTTTGGTCACCCCCATGTAAGTTATGGGGCAGTAACAGCACACTTTTTAAAACTTGTTTTTCAGCCCGAAATAAACGCGTTTTTTCAGACAACTGAATCCCTATGTAACTGCAAGGCTCAAAAGAGCCCACACACTCAGCTCTTAACCCCAGTGTGCAGAAAGTGTCAAAACATGATTTTCAGCAGAAATAAACATGTTTCTGCAAGTTTGGTCACCCCCATGTAAGTTATGGGGCAGTAACAGCACACTTTTGAAAACGTGTTTTTCAGCCTGAAATAAACACGTTTTTTCAGACAACTGAATCCCTATGTAACTGCAAGACTCAGAAGAGCCCACACACTCAGCTCTTAACCCCAGAGTGCAGAAAGTGTCAAAACATGTTTTTCAGCAGAAATAAACATGTTTCTGCAAGTTTGGTCACCCCCATGTAAGTTATGGGGCAGTAACAGCACACTTTTGAAAACGTGTTTTTCAGCCTGAAATAAACACGTTTTTTCAGACAACTGAATCCCTATGTAACTGCAAGACTCAGAAGAGCCCACACACTCAGCTCTTAACCCCAGTGTGCAGAAAGTGACAAAACATGATTTTCAGCAGAAATAAACATGTTTCTGCAAGTTTGGTCACCCCCATGTAAGTTATGGGGCAGTAACAGCACACTTTTGAAAACGTGTTTTTCAGCCCGAAATAAACGCGTTTTTTCAGACAACTGAATCCCTATGTAACTGCAAGACTCAGAAGAGCCCACACACTCAGCTCTTAACCCCAGTGTGCAGAAAGTGTCAAAACATGTTTTTCAGCAGAAATAAACATGTTTCTGCAAGTTTGGTCACCCCCATGTAAGTTATGGGGCAGTAACAGCACACTTTTGAAAACGTGTTTTTCAGCCTGAAATAAACACGTTTTTTCAGACAACTGAATCCCTATGTAACTGCAAGACTCAGAAGAGCCCACACACTCAGCTCTTAACCCCAGTGTGCAGAAAGTGTCAAAACATGTTTTTCAGCAGAAATAAACATGTTTCTGCAAGTTTGGTCACCCCCATGTAAGTTATGGGGCAGTAACAGCACACTTTTGAAAACGTGTTTTTCAGCCTGAAATAAACACGTTTTTTCAGACAACTGAATCCCTATGTAACTGCAAGACTCAGAAGAGCCCACACACTCAGCTCTTAACCCCAGTGTGCAGAAAGTGTCAAAACATGTTTTTCAGCAGAAATAAACATGTTTCTGCAAGTTTGGTCACCCCCATGTAAGTTATGGGGCAGTAACAGCACACTTTTGAAAACGTGTTTTTCAGCCTGAAATAAACACGTTTTTTCAGACAACTGAATCCCTATGTAACTGCAAGGCTCAAAAGAGCCCACACACTCAGCTCTTAACCCCAGTGTGCAGAAAGTGTCAAAACATGTTTTTCAGCAGAAATAAACATGTTTCTGCAAGTTTGGTCACCCCCATGTAAGTTATGGGGCAGTAACAGCACACTTTTGAAAACGTGTTTTTCAGCCCGAAATAAACGCGTTTTTTCAGACAACTGAATCCCTATGTAACTGCAAGACTCAGAAGAGCCCACACACTCAGCTCTTAACCCCAGTGTGCAGAAAGTGACAAAACATGATTTTCAGCAGAAATAAACATGTTTCTGCAAGTTTGGTCACCCCCATGTAAGTTATGGGGCAGTAACAGCACACTTTTGAAAACGTGTTTTTCAGCCCGAAATAAACGCGTTTTTTCAGACAACTGAATCCCTATGTAACTGCAAGACTCAGAAGAGCCCACACACTCAGCTCTTAACCCCAGTGTGCAGAAAGTGTCAAAACGTGTTTTTCAGCAGAAATAAACATGTTTCTGCAAGTTTGGTCACCCCCATGTAAGTTATGGGGCAGTAACAGCACACTTTTGAAAACGTGTTTTTCAGCCCGAAATAAACGCGTTTTTTCAGACAACTGAATCCCTATGTAACTGCAAGACTCAGAAGAGCCCACACACTCAGCTCTTAACCCCAGTGTGCAGAAAGTGTCAAAACATGATTTTCAGCAGAAATAAACATGTTTCTGCAAGTTTGGTCACCCCCATGTAAGTTATGGGGCAGTAACAGCACACTTTTGAAAACGTGTTTTTCAGCCCGAAATAAACGCGTTTTTTCAGACAACTGAATCCCTATGTAACTGCAAGACTCAGAAGAGCCCACACACTCAGCTCTTAACCCCAGTGTGCAGAAAGTGTCAAAACATGTTTTTCAGCAGAAATAAACATGTTTCTGCAAGTTTGGTCACCCCCATGTAAGTTATGGGGCAGTAACAGCACACTTTTGAAAACGTGTTTTTCAGCCTGAAATAAACACGTTTTTTCAGACAACTGAATCCCTATGTAACTGCAAGACTCAGAAGAGCCCACACACTCAGCTCTTAACCCCAGTGTGCAGAAAGTGTCAAAACATGTTTTTCAGCAGAAATAAACATGTTTCTGCAAGTTTGGTCACCCCCATGTAAGTTATGGGGCAGTAACAGCACACTTTTGAAAACGTGTTTTTCAGCCTGAAATAAACACGTTTTTTCAGACAACTGAATCCCTATGTAACTGCAAGACTCAGAAGAGCCCACACACTCAGCTCTTAACCCCAGTGTGCAGAAAGTGTCAAAACATGTTTTTCAGCAGAAATAAACATGTTTCTGCAAGTTTGGTCACCCCCATGTAAGTTATGGGGCAGTAACAGCACACTTTTGAAAACGTGTTTTTCAGCCTGAAATAAACACGTTTTTTCAGACAACTGAATCCCTATGTAACTGCAAGGCTCAAAAGAGCCCACACACTCAGCTCTTAACCCCAGTGTGCAGAAAGTGTCAAAACATGATTTTCAGCAGAAATAAACATGTTTCTGCAAGTTTGGTCACCCCCATGTAAGTTATGGGGCAGTAACAGCACACTTTTGAAAACGTGTTTTTCAGCCCGAAATAAACGCGTTTTTTCAGACAACTGAATCCCTATGTAACTGCAAGACTCAGAAGAGCCCACACACTCAGCTCTTAACCCCAGTGTGCAGAAAGTGTCAAAACATGATTTTCAGCAGAAATAAACATGTTTCTGCAAGTTTGGTCACCCCCATGTAAGTTATGGGGCAGTAACAGCACACTTTTGAAAACGTGTTTTTCAGCCCGAAATAAACGCGTTTTTTCAGACAACTGAATCCCTATGTAACTGCAAGACTCAGAAGAGCCCACACACTCAGCTCTTAACCCCAGTGTGCAGAAAGTGTCAAAACGTGTTTTTCAGCAGAAATAAACATGTTTCTGCAAGTTTGGTCACCCCCATGTAAGTTATGGGGCAGTAACAGCACACTTTTGAAAACGTGTTTTTCAGCCCGAAATAAACGCGTTTTTTCAGACAACTGAATCCCTATGTAACTGCAAGACTCAGAAGAGCCCACACACTCAGCTCTTAACCCCAGTGTGCAGAAAGTGTCAAAACGTGTTTTTCAGCAGAAATAAACATGTTTCTGCAAGTTTGGTCACTCCCATGTAAGTTATGGGGCAGTAACAGCACACTTTTGAAAACGTGTTTTTCAGCCCGAAATAAACGCGTTTTTTCAGACAACTGAATCCCTATGTAACTGCAAGACTCAGAAGAGCCCACACACTCAGCTCTTAACCCCAGTGTGCAGAAAGTGTCAAAACATGATTTTCAGCAGAAATAAACATGTTTCTGCAAGTTTGGTCACCCCCATGTAAGTTATGGGGCAGTAACAGCACACTTTTGAAAACGTATTTTTCAGCCCGAAATAAACGCGTTTTTTCAGACAACTGAATCCCTATGTAACTGCAAGACTCAGAAGAGCCCACACACTCAGCTCTTAACCCCAGTGTGCAGAAAGTGTCAAAACATGTTTTTCAGCAGAAATAAACATGTTTCTGCAAGTTTGGTCACCCCCATGTAAGTTATGGGGCAGTAACAGCACACTTTTGAAAACGTGTTTTTCAGCCCGAAATAAACGCGTTTTTTCAGACAACTGAATCCCTATGTAACTGCAAGACTCAGAAGAGCCCACACACTCAGCTCTTAACCCCAGTGTGCAGAAAGTGTCAAAACGTGTTTTTCAGCAGAAATAAACATGTTTCTGCAAGTTTGGTCACCCCCATGTAAGTTATGGGGCAGTAACAGCACACTTTTGAAAACGTGTTTTTCAGCCCGAAATAAACGCGTTTTTTCAGACAACTGAATCCCTATGTAACTGCAAGACTCAGAAGAGCCCACACACTCAGCTCTTAACCCCAGTGTGCAGAAAGTGTCAAAACATGATTTTCAGCAGAAATAAACATGTTTCTGCAAGTTTGGTCACCCCCATGTAAGTTATGGGGCAGTAACAGCACACTTTTGAAAACGTGTTTTTCAGCCCGAAATAAACGCGTTTTTTCAGACAACTGAATCCCTATGTAACTGCAAGACTCAGAAGAGCCCACACACTCAGCTCTTAACCCCAGTGTGCAGAAAGTGTCAAAACATGTTTTTCAGCAGAAATAAACATGTTTCTGCAAGTTTGGTCACCCCCATGTAAGTTATGGGGCAGTAACAGCACACTTTTGAAAACGTGTTTTTCAGCCCGAAATAAACGCGTTTTTTCAGACAACTGAATCCCTATGTAACTGCAAGACTCAGAAGAGCCCACACACTCAGCTCTTAACCCCAGTGTGCAGAAAGTGTCAAAACATGTTTTTCAGCAGAAATAAACATGTTTCTGCAAGTTTGGTCACCCCCATGTAAGTTATGGGGCAGTAACAGCACACTTTTTAAAACTTGTTTTTCAGCCCGAAATAAACGCGTTTTTTCAGACAACTGAATCCCTATGTAACTGCAAGGCTCAAAAGAGCCCACACACTCAGCTCTTAACCCCAGTGTGCAGAAAGTGTCAAAACATGATTTTCAGCAGAAATAAACATGTTTCTGCAAGTTTGGTCACCCCCATGTAAGTTATGGGGCAGTAACAGCACACTTTTGAAAACGTGTTTTTCAGCCCGAAATAAACGCGTTTTTTCAGACAACTGAATCCCTATGTAACTGCAAGACTCAGAAGAGCCCACACACTCAGCTCTTAACCCCAGTGTGCAGAAAGTGTCAAAACGTGTTTTTCAGCAGAAATAAACATGTTTCTGCAAGTTTGGTCACCCCCATGTAAGTTATGGGGCAGTAACAGCACACTTTTGAAAACGTGTTTTTCAGCCCGAAATAAACACGTTTTTTCAGACAACTGAATCCCTATGTAACTGCAAGGCTCAAAAGAGCCCACACACTCAGCTCTTAACCCCAGTGTGCAGAAAGTGTCAAAACATGTTTTTCAGCAGAAATAAACATGTTTCTGCAAGTTTGGTCACCCCCATGTAAGTTATGGGGCAGTAACAGCACACTTTTGAAAACGTGTTTTTCAGCCCGAAATAAACGCGTTTTTTCAGACAACTGAATCCCTATGTAACTGCAAGACTCAGAAGAGCCCACACACTCAGCTCTTAACCCCAGTGTGCAGAAAGTGACAAAACATGATTTTCAGCAGAAATAAACATGTTTCTGCAAGTTTGGTCACCCCCATGTAAGTTATGGGGCAGTAACAGCACACTTTTGAAAACGTGTTTTTCAGCCCGAAATAAACACGTTTTTTCAGACAACTGAATCCCTATGTAACTGCAAGGCTCAAAAGAGCCCACACACTCAGCTCTTAACCCCAGTGTGCAGAAAGTGTCAAAACATGATTTTCAGCAGAAATAAACATGTTTCTGCAAGTTTGGTCACCCCCATGTAAGTTATGGGGCAGTAACAGCACACTTTTTAAAACTTGTTTTTCAGCCCGAAATAAACGCGTTTTTTCAGACAACTGAATCCCTATGTAACTGCAAGGCTCAAAAGAGCCCACACACTCAGCTCTTAACCCCAGTGTGCAGAAAGTGTCAAAACATGATTTTCAGCAGAAATAAACATGTTTCTGCAAGTTTGGTCACCCCCATGTAAGTTATGGGGCAGTAACAGCACACTTTTGAAAACGTGTTTTTCAGCCCGAAATAAACGCGTTTTTTCAGACAACTGAATCTCTATGTAACTGCAAGACTCAGAAGAGCCCACACACTCAGCTCTTAACCCCAGTGTGCAGAAAGTGTCAAAACGTGTTTTTCAGCAGAAATAAACATGTTTCTGCAAGTTTGGTCAACCCCATGTAAGTTATGGGGCAGTAACAGCACACTTTTGAAAACGTGTTTTTCAGCCCGAAATAAACGCGTTTTTTCAGACAACTGAATCCCTATGTAACTGCAAGACTCAAAAGAGCCCACACACTCAGCTCTTAACCCCAGTGTGCAGAAAGTGTCAAAACATGATTTTCAGCAGAAATAAACATGTTTCTGCAAGTTTGGTCACCCCCATGTAAGTTATGGGGCAGTAACAGCACACTTTTGAAAACGTGTTTTTCAGCCCGAAATAAACGCGTTTTTTCAGACAACTGAATCCCTATGTAACTGCAAGACTCAGAAGAGCCCACACACTCAGCTCTTAACCCCAGTGTGCAGAAAGTGTCAAAACGTGTTTTTCAGCAGAAATAAACATGTTTCTGCAAGTTTGGTCACCCCCATGTAAGTTATGGGGGCAGTAACAGCACACTTTTGAAAACGTGTTTTTCAGCCCGAAATAAACGCGTTTTTTCAGACAACTGAATCCCTATGTAACTGCAAGGCTCAAAAGAGCCCACACACTCAGCTCTTAACCCCAGTGTGCAGAAAGTGTCAAAACATGTTTTTCAGCAGAAATAAACATGTTTCTGCAAGTTTGGTCACCCCCATGTAAGTTATGGGGCAGTAACAGCACACTTTTGAAAACGTGTTTTTCAGCCCGAAATAAACGCGTTTTTTCAGACAACTGAATTCCTATGTAACTGCAAGACTCAGAAGAGCCCACACACTCAGCTCTTAACCCCAGTGTGCAGAAAGTGACAAAACATGATTTTCAGCAGAAATAAACATGTTTCTGCAAGTTTGGTCACCCCCATGTAAGTTATGGGGCAGTAACAGCACACTTTTGAAAACGTGTTTTTCAGCCCGAAATAAACGCGTTTTTTCAGACAACTGAATCCCTATGTAACTGCAAGACTCAGAAGAGCCCACACACTCAGCTCTTAACCCCAGTGTGCAGAAAGTGTCAAAACGTGTTTTTCAGCAGAAATAAACATGTTTCTGCAAGTTTGGTCACCCCCATGTAAGTTATGGGGCAGTAACAGCACACTTTTGAAAACGTGTTTTTCAGCCTGAAATAAACACGTTTTTTCAGACAACTGAATCCCTATGTAACTGCAAGACTCAGAAGAGCCCACACACTCAGCTCTTAACCCCAGTGTGCAGAAAGTGTCAAAACATGATTTTCAGCAGAAATAAACATGTTTCTGCAAGTTTGGTCAACCCCATGTAAGTTATGGGGCAGTAACAGCACACTTTTGAAAACGTGTTTTTCAGCCCGAAATAAACGCGTTTTTTCAGACAACTGAATCCCTAAGTAACTGCAAGGCTCAAAAGAGCCCACACACTCAGCTCTTAACCCCAGTGTGCAGAAAGTGTCAAAACATGTTTTTCAGCAGAAATAAACATGTTTCTGCAAGTTTGGTCACCCCCATGTAAGTTATGGGGCAGTAACAGCACACTTTTGAAAACGTGTTTTTCAGCCCGAAATAAACGCGTTTTTTCAGACAACTGAATCCCTATGTAACTGCAAGACTCAGAAGAGCCCACACACTCAGCTCTTAACCCCAGTGTGCAGAAAGTGTCAAAACATGATTTTCAGCAGAAATAAACATGTTTCTGCAAGTTTGGTCACCCCCATGTAAGTTATGGGGCAGTAACAGCACACGTTTGAAAACGTGTTTTTCAGCCCGAAATAAACGCGTTTTTTCAGACAACTGAATCCCTATGTAACTGCAAGACTCAGAAGAGCCCACACACTCAGCTCTTAACCCCAGTGTGCAGAAAGTGTCAAAACATGTTTTTCAGCAGAAATAAACATGTTTCTGCAAGTTTGGTCAACCCCATGTAAGTTATGGGGCAGTAACAGCACACTTTTGAAAACGTGTTTTTCAGCCCGAAATAAACGCGTTTTTTCAGACAACTGAATCCCTATGTAACTGCAAGGCTCAAAAGAGCCCACACACTCAGCTCTTAACCCCAGTGTGCAGAAAGTGTCAAAACGTGTTTTTCAGCAGAAATAAACATGTTTCTGCAAGTTTGGTCACCCCCATGTAAGTTATGGGGCAGTAACAGCACACTTTTGAAAACGTGTTTTTCAGCCCGAAATAAACGCGTTTTTTCAGACAACTGAATCCCTATGTAACTGCAAGGCTCAAAAGAGCCCACACACTCAGCTCTTAACCCCAGTGTGCAGAAAGTGTCAAAACGTGTTTTTCAGCAGAAATAAACATGTTTCTGCAAGTTTGGTCACCCCCATGTAAGTTATGGGGCAGTAACAGCACACTTTTGAAAACGTGTTTTTCAGCCCGAAATAAACGCGTTTTTTCAGACAACTGAATCCCTATGTAACTGCAAGACTCAGAAGAGCCCACACACTCAGCTCTTAACCCCAGTGTGCAGAAAGTGACAAAACATGATTTTCTGCAGAAATAAACATGTTTCTGCAAGTTTGGTCACCCCCATGTAAGTTATGGGGCAGTAACAGCACACTTTTGAAAACGTGTTTTTCAGCCCGAAATAAACGCGTTTTTTCAGACAACTGAATCCCTATGTAACTGCAAGACTCAGAAGAGCCCACACACTCAGCTCTTAACCCCAGTGTGCAGAAAGTGTCAAAACATGATTTTCAGCAGAAATAAACATGTTTCTGCAAGTTTGGTCAACCCCATGTAAGTTATGGGGCAGTAACAGCACACTTTTGAAAACGTGTTTTTCAGCCCGAAATAAACGCGTTTTTTCAGACAACTGAATCCCTATGTAACTGCAAGACTCAGAAGAGCCCACACACTCAGCTCTTAACCCCAGTGTGCAGAAAGTGTCAAAACGTGTTTTTCAGCAGAAATAAACATGTTTCTGCAAGTTTGGTCACCCCCATGTAAGTTATGGGGCAGTAACAGCACACTTTTGAAAACGTGTTTTTCAGCCCGAAATAAACGCGTTTTTTCAGACAACTGAATCCCTATGTAACTGCAAGACTCAGAAGAGCCCACACACTCAGCTCTTAACCCCAGTGTGCAGAAAGTGTCAAAACATGATTTTCAGCAGAAATAAACATGTTTCTGCAAGTTTGGTCACCCCCATGTAAGTTATGGGGCAGTAACAGCACACTTTTGAAAACGTGTTTTTCAGCCCGAAATAAACGCGTTTTTTCAGACAACTGAATCCCTATGTAACTGCAAGACTCAGAAGAGCCCACACACTCAGCTCTTAACCCCAGTGTGCAGAAAGTGTCAAAACATGTTTTTCAGCAGAAATAAACATGTTTCTGCAAGTTTGGTCACCCCCATGTAAGTTATGGGGCAGTAACAGCACACTTTTGAAAACGTGTTTTTCAGCCTGAAATAAACACGTTTTTTCAGACAACTGAATCCCTATGTAACTGCAAGACTCAGAAGAGTCCACACACTCAGCTCTTAACCCCAGTGTGCAGAAAGTGTCAAAACATGATTTTCAGCAGAAATAAACATGTTTCTGCAAGTTTGGTCAACCCCATGTAAGTTATGGGGCAGTAACAGCACACTTTTGAAAACGTGTTTTTCAGCCCGAAATAAACGCGTTTTTTCAGACAACTGAATCCCTATGTAACTGCAAGGCTCAAAAGAGCCCACACACTCAGCTCTTAACCCCAGTGTGCAGAAAGTGTCAAAACATGTTTTTCAGCAGAAATAAACATGTTTCTGCAAGTTTGGTCACCCCCATGTAAGTTATGGGGCAGTAACAGCACACTTTTGAAAACGTGTTTTTCAGCCCGAAATAAACGCGTTTTTTCAGACAACTGAATCCCTATGTAACTGCAAGACTCAGAAGAGCCCACACACTCAGCTCTTAACCCCAGTGTGCAGAAAGTGTCAAAACGTGATTTTCAGCAGAAATAAACATGTTTCTGCAAGTTTGGTCACCCCCATGTAAGTTATGGGGCAGTAACAGCACACTTTTGAAAACGTGTTTTTCAGCCCGAAATAAACGCGTTTTTTCAGACAACTGAATCCCTATGTAACTGCAAGACTCAGAAGAGCCCACACACTCAGCTCTTAACCCCAGTGTGCAGAAAGTGTCAAAACGTGTTTTTCAGCAGAAATAAACGTTTCTGCAAGTTTGGTCACCCCCATGTAAGTTATGGGGCAGTAACAGCACACTTTTGAAAACGTGTTTTTCAGCCTGAAATAAACACGTTTTTTCAGACAACTGAATCCCTATGTAACTGCAAGACTCAGAAGAGCCCACACACTCAGCAATTAACCCCAGTGTGCAGAAAGTGTCAAAACATGATTTTCAGCAGAAATAAACATGTTTCTGCAAGTTTGGTCACCCCCATGTAAGTTATGGGGCAGTAACAGCACACTTTTGAAAACGTGTTTTTCAGCCCGAAATAAACGCGTTTTTTCAGACAACTGAATCCCTATGTAACTGCAAGACTCAGAAGAGCCCACACACTCAGCTCTTAACCCCAGTGTGCAGAAGGTGTCAAAACGTGTTTTTCAGCAGAAATAAACATGTTTCTGCAAGTTTGGTCACCCCCATGTAAGTTATGGGGCAGTAACAGCACACTTTTGAAAACGTGTTTTTCAGCCCGAAATAAACGCGTTTTTTCAGACAACTGAATCCCTATGTAACTGCAAGACTCAGAAGAGCCCACACACTCAGCTCTTAACCCCAGTGTGCAGAAAGTGTCAAAACATGTTTTTCAGCAGAAATAAACATGTTTCTGCAAGTTTGGTCACCCCCATGTAAGTTATGGGGCAGTAACAGCACACTTTTGAAAACGTGTTTTTCAGCCCGAAATAAACACGTTTTTTCAGACAACTGAATCCCTATGTAACTGCAAGGCTCAAAAGAGCCCACACACTCAGCTCTTAACCCCAGTGTGCAGAAAGTGTCAAAACATGATTTTCAGCAGAAATAAACATGTTTCTGCAAGTTTGGTCACCCCCATGTAAGTTATGGGGCAGTAACAGCACACTTTTTAAAACTTGTTTTTCAGCCCGAAATAAACGCGTTTTTTCAGACAACTGAATCCCTATGTAACTGCAAGGCTCAAAAGAGCCCACACACTCAGCTCTTAACCCCAGTGTGCAGAAAGTGTCAAAACATGATTTTCAGCAGAAATAAACATGTTTCTGCAAGTTTGGTCACCCCCATGTAAGTTATGGGGCAGTAACAGCACACTTTTGAAAACGTGTTTTTCAGCCCGAAATAAACGCGTTTTTTCAGACAACTGAATCTCTATGTAACTGCAAGACTCAGAAGAGCCCACACACTCAGCTCTTAACCCCAGTGTGCAGAAAGTGTCAAAACGTGTTTTTCAGCAGAAATAAACATGTTTCTGCAAGTTTGGTCACCCCCATGTAAGTTATGGGGGCAGTAACAGCACACTTTTGAAAACGTGTTTTTCAGCCCGAAATAAACGCGTTTTTTCAGACAACTGAATCCCTATGTAACTGCAAGGCTCAAAAGAGCCCACACACTCAGCTCTTAACCCCAGTGTGCAGAAAGTGTCAAAACATGTTTTTCAGCAGAAATAAACATGTTTCTGCAAGTTTGGTCACCCCCATGTAAGTTATGGGGCAGTAACAGCACACTTTTGAAAACGTGTTTTTCAGCCCGAAATAAACGCGTTTTTTCAGACAACTGAATTCCTATGTAACTGCAAGACTCAGAAGAGCCCACACACTCAGCTCTTAACCCCAGTGTGCAGAAAGTGACAAAACATGATTTTCAGCAGAAATAAACATGTTTCTGCAAGTTTGGTCACCCCCATGTAAGTTATGGGGCAGTAACAGCACACTTTTGAAAACGTGTTTTTCAGCCCGAAATAAACGCGTTTTTTCAGACAACTGAATCCCTATGTAACTGCAAGACTCAGAAGAGCCCACACACTCAGCTCTTAACCCCAGTGTGCAGAAAGTGTCAAAACGTGTTTTTCAGCAGAAATAAACATGTTTCTGCAAGTTTGGTCACCCCCATGTAAGTTATGGGGCAGTAACAGCACACTTTTGAAAACGTGTTTTTCAGCCTGAAATAAACACGTTTTTTCAGACAACTGAATCCCTATGTAACTGCAAGACTCAGAAGAGCCCACACACTCAGCTCTTAACCCCAGTGTGCAGAAAGTGTCAAAACATGATTTTCAGCAGAAATAAACATGTTTCTGCAAGTTTGGTCAACCCCATGTAAGTTATGGGGCAGTAACAGCACACTTTTGAAAACGTGTTTTTCAGCCCGAAATAAACGCGTTTTTTCAGACAACTGAATCCCTAAGTAACTGCAAGGCTCAAAAGAGCCCACACACTCAGCTCTTAACCCCAGTGTGCAGAAAGTGTCAAAACATGTTTTTCAGCAGAAATAAACATGTTTCTGCAAGTTTGGTCACCCCCATGTAAGTTATGGGGCAGTAACAGCACACTTTTGAAAACGTGTTTTTCAGCCCGAAATAAACGCGTTTTTTCAGACAACTGAATCCCTATGTAACTGCAAGACTCAGAAGAGCCCACACACTCAGCTCTTAACCCCAGTGTGCAGAAAGTGTCAAAACATGATTTTCAGCAGAAATAAACATGTTTCTGCAAGTTTGGTCACCCCCATGTAAGTTATGGGGCAGTAACAGCACACGTTTGAAAACGTGTTTTTCAGCCCGAAATAAACGCGTTTTTTCAGACAACTGAATCCCTATGTAACTGCAAGACTCAGAAGAGCCCACACACTCAGCTCTTAACCCCAGTGTGCAGAAAGTGTCAAAACATGTTTTTCAGCAGAAATAAACATGTTTCTGCAAGTTTGGTCAACCCCATGTAAGTTATGGGGCAGTAACAGCACACTTTTGAAAACGTGTTTTTCAGCCCGAAATAAACGCGTTTTTTCAGACAACTGAATCCCTATGTAACTGCAAGGCTCAAAAGAGCCCACACACTCAGCTCTTAACCCCAGTGTGCAGAAAGTGTCAAAACGTGTTTTTCAGCAGAAATAAACATGTTTCTGCAAGTTTGGTCACCCCCATGTAAGTTATGGGGCAGTAACAGCACACTTTTGAAAACGTGTTTTTCAGCCTGAAATAAACACGTTTTTTCAGACAACTGAATCCCTATGTAACTGCAAGACTCAGAAGAGCCCACACACTCAGCTCTTAACCCCAGTGTGCAGAAAGTGTCAAAACATGATTTTCAGCAGAAATAAACATGTTTCTGCAAGTTTGGTCAACCCCATGTAAGTTATGGGGCAGTAACAGCACACTTTTGAAAACGTGTTTTTCAGCCCGAAATAAACGCGTTTTTTCAGACAACTGAATCCCTAAGTAACTGCAAGGCTCAAAAGAGCCCACACACTCAGCTCTTAACCCCAGTGTGCAGAAAGTGTCAAAACATGTTTTTCAGCAGAAATAAACATGTTTCTGCAAGTTTGGTCACCCCCATGTAAGTTATGGGGCAGTAACAGCACACTTTTGAAAACGTGTTTTTCAGCCCGAAATAAACGCGTTTTTTCAGACAACTGAATCCCTATGTAACTGCAAGACTCAGAAGAGCCCACACACTCAGCTCTTAACCCCAGTGTGCAGAAAGTGTCAAAACATGATTTTCAGCAGAAATAAACATGTTTCTGCAAGTTTGGTCACCCCCATGTAAGTTATGGGGCAGTAACAGCACACGTTTGAAAACGTGTTTTTCAGCCCGAAATAAACGCGTTTTTTCAGACAACTGAATCCCTATGTAACTGCAAGACTCAGAAGAGCCCACACACTCAGCTCTTAACCCCAGTGTGCAGAAAGTGTCAAAACATGTTTTTCAGCAGAAATAAACATGTTTCTGCAAGTTTGGTCAACCCCATGTAAGTTATGGGGCAGTAACAGCACACTTTTGAAAACGTGTTTTTCAGCCCGAAATAAACGCGTTTTTTCAGACAACTGAATCCCTATGTAACTGCAAGGCTCAAAAGAGCCCACACACTCAGCTCTTAACCCCAGTGTGCAGAAAGTGTCAAAACGTGTTTTTCAGCAGAAATAAACATGTTTCTGCAAGTTTGGTCACCCCCATGTAAGTTATGGGGCAGTAACAGCACACTTTTGAAAACGTGTTTTTCAGCCCGAAATAAACGCGTTTTTTCAGACAACTGAATCCCTATGTAACTGCAAGGCTCAAAAGAGCCCACACACTCAGCTCTTAACCCCAGTGTGCAGAAAGTGTCAAAACGTGTTTTTCAGCAGAAATAAACATGTTTCTGCAAGTTTGGTCACCCCCATGTAAGTTATGGGGCAGTAACAGCACACTTTTGAAAACGTGTTTTTCAGCCCGAAATAAACGCGTTTTTTCAGACAACTGAATCCCTATGTAACTGCAAGACTCAGAAGAGCCCACACACTCAGCTCTTAACCCCAGTGTGCAGAAAGTGACAAAACATGATTTTCTGCAGAAATAAACATGTTTCTGCAAGTTTGGTCACCCCCATGTAAGTTATGGGGCAGTAACAGCACACTTTTGAAAACGTGTTTTTCAGCCCGAAATAAACGCGTTTTTTCAGACAACTGAATCCCTATGTAACTGCAAGACTCAGAAGAGCCCACACACTCAGCTCTTAACCCCAGTGTGCAGAAAGTGTCAAAACATGATTTTCAGCAGAAATAAACATGTTTCTGCAAGTTTGGTCAACCCCATGTAAGTTATGGGGCAGTAACAGCACACTTTTGAAAACGTGTTTTTCAGCCCGAAATAAACGCGTTTTTTCAGACAACTGAATCCCTATGTAACTGCAAGACTCAGAAGAGCCCACACACTCAGCTCTTAACCCCAGTGTGCAGAAAGTGTCAAAACGTGTTTTTCAGCAGAAATAAACATGTTTCTGCAAGTTTGGTCACCCCCATGTAAGTTATGGGGCAGTAACAGCACACTTTTGAAAACGTGTTTTTCAGCCCGAAATAAACGCGTTTTTTCAGACAACTGAATCCCTATGTAACTGCAAGACTCAGAAGAGCCCACACACTCAGCTCTTAACCCCAGTGTGCAGAAAGTGTCAAAACATGATTTTCAGCAGAAATAAACATGTTTCTGCAAGTTTGGTCACCCCCATGTAAGTTATGGGGCAGTAACAGCACACTTTTGAAAACGTGTTTTTCAGCCCGAAATAAACGCGTTTTTTCAGACAACTGAATCCCTATGTAACTGCAAGACTCAGAAGAGCCCACACACTCAGCTCTTAACCCCAGTGTGCAGAAAGTGTCAAAACATGTTTTTCAGCAGAAATAAACATGTTTCTGCAAGTTTGGTCACCCCCATGTAAGTTATGGGGCAGTAACAGCACACTTTTGAAAACGTGTTTTTCAGCCTGAAATAAACACGTTTTTTCAGACAACTGAATCCCTATGTAACTGCAAGACTCAGAAGAGTCCACACACTCAGCTCTTAACCCCAGTGTGCAGAAAGTGTCAAAACATGATTTTCAGCAGAAATAAACATGTTTCTGCAAGTTTGGTCAACCCCATGTAAGTTATGGGGCAGTAACAGCACACTTTTGAAAACGTGTTTTTCAGCCCGAAATAAACGCGTTTTTTCAGACAACTGAATCCCTATGTAACTGCAAGGCTCAAAAGAGCCCACACACTCAGCTCTTAACCCCAGTGTGCAGAAAGTGTCAAAACATGTTTTTCAGCAGAAATAAACATGTTTCTGCAAGTTTGGTCACCCCCATGTAAGTTATGGGGCAGTAACAGCACACTTTTGAAAACGTGTTTTTCAGCCCGAAATAAACGCGTTTTTTCAGACAACTGAATCCCTATGTAACTGCAAGACTCAGAAGAGCCCACACACTCAGCTCTTAACCCCAGTGTGCAGAAAGTGTCAAAACGTGATTTTCAGCAGAAATAAACATGTTTCTGCAAGTTTGGTCACCCCCATGTAAGTTATGGGGCAGTAACAGCACACTTTTGAAAACGTGTTTTTCAGCCCGAAATAAACGCGTTTTTTCAGACAACTGAATCCCTATGTAACTGCAAGACTCAGAAGAGCCCACACACTCAGCTCTTAACCCCAGTGTGCAGAAAGTGTCAAAACGTGTTTTTCAGCAGAAATAAACGTTTCTGCAAGTTTGGTCACCCCCATGTAAGTTATGGGGCAGTAACAGCACACTTTTGAAAACGTGTTTTTCAGCCTGAAATAAACACGTTTTTTCAGACAACTGAATCCCTATGTAACTGCAAGACTCAGAAGAGCCCACACACTCAGCAATTAACCCCAGTGTGCAGAAAGTGTCAAAACATGATTTTCAGCAGAAATAAACATGTTTCTGCAAGTTTGGTCACCCCCATGTAAGTTATGGGGCAGTAACAGCACACTTTTGAAAACGTGTTTTTCAGCCCGAAATAAACGCGTTTTTTCAGACAACTGAATCCCTATGTAACTGCAAGACTCAGAAGAGCCCACACACTCAGCTCTTAACCCCAGTGTGCAGAAGGTGTCAAAACGTGTTTTTCAGCAGAAATAAACATGTTTCTGCAAGTTTGGTCACCCCCATGTAAGTTATGGGGCAGTAACAGCACACTTTTGAAAACGTGTTTTTCAGCCCGAAATAAACGCGTTTTTTCAGACAACTGAATCCCTATGTAACTGCAAGACTCAGAAGAGCCCACACACTCAGCTCTTAACCCCAGTGTGCAGAAAGTGTCAAAACATGTTTTTCAGCAGAAATAAACATGTTTCTGCAAGTTTGGTCACCCCCATGTAAGTTATGGGGCAGTAACAGCACACTTTTGAAAACGTGTTTTTCAGCCTGAAATAAACACGTTTTTTCAGACAACTGAATCCCTATGTAACTGCAAGACTCAGAAGAGCCCACACACTCAGCTCTTAACCCCAGTGTGCAGAAAGTGTCAAAACATGTTTTTCAGCAGAAATAAACATGTTTCTGCAAGTTTGGTCACCCCCATGTAAGTTATGGGGCAGTAACAGCACACTTTTGAAAACGTGTTTTTCAGCCTGAAATAAACACGTTTTTTCAGACAACTGAATCCCTATGTAACTGCAAGACTCAGAAGAGCCCACACACTCAGCTCTTAACCCCAGTGTGCAGAAAGTGTCAAAACATGTTTTTCAGCAGAAATAAACATGTTTCTGCAAGTTTGGTCACCCCCATGTAAGTTATGGGGCAGTAACAGCACACTTTTGAAAACGTGTTTTTCAGCCTGAAATAAACACGTTTTTTCAGACAACTGAATCCCTATGTAACTGCAAGACTCAGAAGAGCCCACACACTCAGCTCTTAACCCCAGTGTGCAGAAAGTGTCAAAACATGATTTTCAGCAGAAATAAACATGTTTCTGCAAGTTTGGTCAACCCCATGTAAGTTATGGGGCAGTAACAGCACACTTTTGAAAACGTGTTTTTCAGCCCGAAATAAACGCGTTTTTTCAGACAACTGAATCCCTATGTAACTGCAAGGCTCAAAAGAGCCCACACACTCAGCTCTTAACCCCAGTGTGCAGAAAGTGTCAAAACATGTTTTTCAGCAGAAATAAACATGTTTCTGCAAGTTTGGTCACCCCCATGTAAGTTATGGGGCAGTAACAGCACACTTTTGAAAACGTGTTTTTCAGCCCGAAATAAACGCGTTTTTTCAGACAACTGAATCCCTATGTAACTGCAAGACTCAGAAGAGCCCACACACTCAGCTCTTAACCCCAGTGTGCAGAAAGTGACAAAACATGATTTTCAGCAGAAAAAAACATGTTTCTGCAAGTTTGGTCACCCCCATGTAAGTTATGAGGCAGTAACAGCACACTTTTGAAAACGTGTTTTTCAGCCCGAAATAAACGCGTTTTTTCAGACAACTGAATCCCTATGTAACTGCAAGACTCAGAAGAGCCCACACACTCAGCTCTTAACCCCAGTGTGCAGAAAGTGTCAAAACATGATTTTCAGCAGAAATAAACATGTTTCTGCAAGTTTGGTCACCACCATGTAAGTTATGGGGCAGTAACAGCACACTTTTGAAAACGTGTTTTTCAGCCCGAAATAAACGCGTTTTTTCAGACAACTGAATCCCTATGTAACTGCAAGACTCAGAAGAGCCCACACACTCAGCTCTTAACCCCAGTGTGCAGAAAGTGTCAAAACATGTTTTTCAGCAGAAATAAACATGTTTCTGCAAGTTTGGTCACCCCCATGTAAGTTATGGGGCAGTAACAGCACACTTTTGAAAACGTGTTTTTCAGCCTGAAATAAACACGTTTTTTCAGACAACTGAATCCCTATGTAACTGCAAGACTCAGAAGAGTCCACACACTCAGCTCTTAACCCCAGTGTGCAGAAAGTGTCAAAACATGATTTTCAGCAGAAATAAACATGTTTCTGCAAGTTTGGTCAACCCCATGTAAGTTATGGGGCAGTAACAGCACACTTTTGAAAACGTGTTTTTCAGCCCGAAATAAACGCGTTTTTTCAGACAACTGAATCCCTATGTAACTGCAAGGCTCAAAAGAGCCCACACACTCAGCTCTTAACCCCAGTGTGCAGAAAGTGTCAAAACATGTTTTTCAGCAGAAATAAACATGTTTCTGCAAGTTTGGTCACCCCCATGTAAGTTATGGGGCAGTAACAGCACACTTTTGAAAACGTGTTTTTCAGCCTGAAATAAACACGTTTTTTCAGACAACTGAATCCCTATGTAACTGCAGGACTCAGAAGAGCCCACACACTCAGCTCTTAACCCCAGTGTGCAGAAAGTGTCAAAACATGTTTTTCAGCAGAAATAAACATGTTTCTGCAAGTTTGGTCACCCCCATGTAAGTTATGGGGCAGTAACAGCACACTTTTGAAAACGTGTTTTTCAGCCTGAAATAAACACGTTTTTTCAGACAACTGAATCCCTATGTAACTGCAAGACTCAGAAGAGCCCACACACTCAGCTCTTAACCCCAGTGTGCAGAAAGTGTCAAAACATGATTTTCAGCAGAAATAAACATGTTTCTGCAAGTTTGGTCACCCCCATGTAAGTTATGGGGCAGTAACAGCACACTTTTGAAAACGTGTTTTTCAGCCCGAAATAAACGCGTTTTTTCAGACAACTGAATCCCTATGTAACTGCAAGACTCAGAAGAGCCCACACACACAGCTCTTAACCCCAGTGTGCAGAAAGTGTCAAAACATGTTTTTCAGCAGAAATAAACATGTTTCTGCAAGTTTGGTCACCCCCATGTAAGTTATGGGGCAGTAACAGCACACTTTTGAAAACGTGTTTTTCAGCCTGAAATAAACACGTTTTTTCAGACAACTGAATCCCTATGTAACTGCAAGACTCAGAAGAGTCCACACACTCAGCTCTTAACCCCAGTGTGCAGAAAGTGTCAAAACATGATTTTCAGCAGAAATAAACATGTTTCTGCAAGTTTGGTCAACCCCATGTAAGTTATGGGGCAGTAACAGCACACTTTTGAAAACGTGTTTTTCAGCCCGAAATAAACGCGTTTTTTCAGACAACTGAATCCCTATGTAACTGCAAGGCTCAAAAGAGCCCACACACTCAGCTCTTAACCCCAGTGTGCAGAAAGTGTCAAAACGTGTTTTTCAGCAGAAATAAACATGTTTCTGCAAGTTTGGTCACCCCCATGTAAGTTATGGGGCAGTAACAGCACACTTTTGAAAACGTGTTTTTCAGCCCGAAATAAACGCGTTTTTTCAGACAACTGAATCCCTATGTAACTGCAAGGCTCAAAAGAGCCCACACACTCAGCTCTTAACCCCAGTGTGCAGAAAGTGTCAAAACGTGTTTTTCAGCAGAAATAAACATGTTTCTGCAAGTTTGGTCACCCCCATGTAAGTTATGGGGCAGTAACAGCACACTTTTGAAAACGTGTTTTTCAGCCCGAAATAAACGCGTTTTTTCAGACAACTGAATCCCTATGTAACTGCAAGACTCAGAAGAGCCCACACACTCAGCTCTTAACCCCAGTGTGCAGAAAGTGACAAAACATGATTTTCAGCAGAAATAAACATGTTTCTGCAAGTTTGGTCACCCCCATGTAAGTTATGGGGCAGTAACAGCACACTTTTGAAAACGTGTTTTTCAGCCCGAAATAAACGCGTTTTTTCAGACAACTGAATCCCTATGTAACTGCAAGACTCAGAAGAGCCCACACACTCAGCTCTTAACCCCAGTGTGCAGAAAGTGTCAAAACGTGTTTTTCAGCAGAAATAAACATGTTTCTGCAAGTTTGGTCACCCCCATGTAAGTTATGGGGCAGTAACAGCACACTTTTGAAAACGTGTTTTTCAGCCCGAAATAAACGCGTTTTTTCAGACAACTGAATCCCTATGTAACTGCAAGACTCAGAAGAGCCCACACACTCAGCTCTTAACCCCAGTGTGCAGAAAGTGTCAAAACATGATTTTCAGCAGAAATAAACATGTTTCTGCAAGTTTGGTCACCCCCATGTAAGTTATGGGGCAGTAACAGCACACTTTTGAAAACGTGTTTTTCAGCCCGAAATAAACGCGTTTTTTCAGACAACTGAATCCCTATGTAACTGCAAGACTCAGAAGAGCCCACACACTCAGCTCTTAACCCCAGTGTGCAGAAAGTGTCAAAACATGTTTTTCAGCAGAAATAAACATGTTTCTGCAAGTTTGGTCACCCCCATGTAAGTTATGGGGCAGTAACAGCACACTTTTGAAAACGTGTTTTTCAGCCTGAAATAAACACGTTTTTTCAGACAACTGAATCCCTATGTAACTGCAAGACTCAGAAGAGTCCACACACTCAGCTCTTAACCCCAGTGTGCAGAAAGTGTCAAAACATGATTTTCAGCAGAAATAAACATGTTTCTGCAAGTTTGGTCAACCCCATGTAAGTTATGGGGCAGTAACAGCACACTTTTGAAAACGTGTTTTTCAGCCCGAAATAAACGCGTTTTTTCAGACAACTGAATCCCTATGTAACTGCAAGGCTCAAAAGAGCCCACACACTCAGCTCTTAACCCCAGTGTGCAGAAAGTGTCAAAACATGTTTTTCAGCAGAAATAAACATGTTTCTGCAAGTTTGGTCACCCCCATGTAAGTTATGGGGCAGTAACAGCACACTTTTGAAAACGTGTTTTTCAGCCCGAAATAAACGCGTTTTTTCAGACAACTGAATCCCTATGTAACTGCAAGACTCAGAAGAGCCCACACACTCAGCTCTTAACCCCAGTGTGCAGAAAGTGTCAAAACGTGATTTTCAGCAGAAATAAACATGTTTCTGCAAGTTTGGTCACCCCCATGTAAGTTATGGGGCAGTAACAGCACACTTTTGAAAACGTGTTTTTCAGCCCGAAATAAACGCGTTTTTTCAGACAACTGAATCCCTATGTAACTGCAAGACTCAGAAGAGCCCACACACTCAGCTCTTAACCCCAGTGTGCAGAAAGTGTCAAAACGTGTTTTTCAGCAGAAATAAACGTTTCTGCAAGTTTGGTCACCCCCATGTAAGTTATGGGGCAGTAACAGCACACTTTTGAAAACGTGTTTTTCAGCCTGAAATAAACACGTTTTTTCAGACAACTGAATCCCTATGTAACTGCAAGACTCAGAAGAGCCCACACACTCAGCAATTAACCCCAGTGTGCAGAAAGTGTCAAAACATGATTTTCAGCAGAAATAAACATGTTTCTGCAAGTTTGGTCACCCCCATATAAGTTATGGGGCAGTAACAGCACACTTTTGAAAACGTGTTTTTCAGCCCGAAATAAACGCGTTTTTTCAGACAACTGAATCCCTATGTAACTGCAAGACTCAGAAGAGCCCACACACTCAGCTCTTAACCCCAGTGTGCAGAAGGTGTCAAAACGTGTTTTTCAGCAGAAATAAACATGTTTCTGCAAGTTTGGTCACCCCCATGTAAGTTATGGGGCAGTAACAGCACACTTTTGAAAACGTGTTTTTCAGCCCGAAATAAACGCGTTTTTTCAGACAACTGAATCCCTATGTAACTGCAAGACTCAGAAGAGCCCACACACTCAGCTCTTAACCCCAGTGTGCAGAAAGTGTCAAAACATGTTTTTCAGCAGAAATAAACATGTTTCTGCAAGTTTGGTCACCCCCATGTAAGTTATGGGGCAGTAACAGCACACTTTTGAAAACGTGTTTTTCAGCCTGAAATAAACACGTTTTTTCAGACAACTGAATCCCTATGTAACTGCAAGACTCAGAAGAGCCCACACACTCAGCTCTTAACCCCAGTGTGCAGAAAGTGTCAAAACATGTTTTTCAGCAGAAATAAACATGTTTCTGCAAGTTTGGTCACCCCCATGTAAGTTATGGGGCAGTAACAGCACACTTTTGAAAACGTGTTTTTCAGCCTGAAATAAACACGTTTTTTCAGACAACTGAATCCCTATGTAACTGCAAGACTCAGAAGAGCCCACACACTCAGCTCTTAACCCCAGTGTGCAGAAAGTGTCAAAACATGATTTTCAGCAGAAATAAACATGTTTCTGCAAGTTTGGTCACCACCATGTAAGTTATGGGGCAGTAACAGCACACTTTTGAAAACGTGTTTTTCAGCCCGAAATAAACGCGTTTTTTCAGACAACTGAATCCCTATGTAACTGCAAGACTCAGAAGAGCCCACACACTCAGCTCTTAACCCCAGTGTGCAGAAAGTGTCAAAACATGTTTTTCAGCAGAAATAAACATGTTTCTGCAAGTTTGGTCACCCCCATGTAAGTTATGGGGCAGTAACAGCACACTTTTGAAAACGTGTTTTTCAGCCTGAAATAAACACGTTTTTTCAGACAACTGAATCCCTATGTAACTGCAAGACTCAGAAGAGTCCACACACTCAGCTCTTAACCCCAGTGTGCAGAAAGTGTCAAAACATGATTTTCAGCAGAAATAAACATGTTTCTGCAAGTTTGGTCAACCCCATGTAAGTTATGGGGCAGTAACAGCACACTTTTGAAAACGTGTTTTTCAGCCCGAAATAAACGCGTTTTTTCAGACAACTGAATCCCTATGTAACTGCAAGGCTCAAAAGAGCCCACACACTCAGCTCTTAACCCCAGTGTGCAGAAAGTGTCAAAACATGTTTTTCAGCAGAAATAAACATGTTTCTGCAAGTTTGGTCACCCCCATGTAAGTTATGGGGCAGTAACAGCACACTTTTGAAAACGTGTTTTTCAGCCTGAAATAAACACGTTTTTTCAGACAACTGAATCCCTATGTAACTGCAGGACTCAGAAGAGCCCACACACTCAGCTCTTAACCCCAGTGTGCAGAAAGTGTCAAAACATGTTTTTCAGCAGAAATAAACATGTTTCTGCAAGTTTGGTCACCCCCATGTAAGTTATGGGGCAGTAACAGCACACTTTTGAAAACGTGTTTTTCAGCCTGAAATAAACACGTTTTTTCAGACAACTGAATCCCTATGTAACTGCAAGACTCAGAAGAGCCCACACACTCAGCTCTTAACCCCAGTGTGCAGAAAGTGTCAAAACACGATTTTCAGCAGAAATAAACATGTTTCTGCAAGTTTGGTCACCCCCATGTAAGTTATGGGGCAGTAACAGCACACTTTTGAAAACGTGTTTTTCAGCCCGAAATAAACGCGTTTTTTCAGACAACTGAATCCCTATGTAACTGCAAGACTCAGAAGAGCCCACACACACAGCTCTTAACCCCAGTGTGCAGAAAGTGTCAAAACATGTTTTTCAGCAGAAATAAACATGTTTCTGCAAGTTTGGTCACCCCCATGTAAGTTATGGGGCAGTAACAGCACACTTTTGAAAACGTGTTTTTCAGCCTGAAATAAACACGTTTTTTCAGACAACTGAATCCCTATGTAACTGCAAGACTCAGAAGAGTCCACACACTCAGCTCTTAACCCCAGTGTGCAGAAAGTGTCAAAACATGATTTTCAGCAGAAATAAACATGTTTCTGCAAGTTTGGTCAACCCCATGTAAGTTATGGGGCAGTAACAGCACACTTTTGAAAACGTGTTTTTCAGCCCGAAATAAACGCGTTTTTTCAGACAACTGAATCCCTATGTAACTGCAAGGCTCAAAAGAGCCCACACACTCAGCTCTTAACCCCAGTGTGCAGAAAGTGTCAAAACGTGTTTTTCAGCAGAAATAAACATGTTTCTGCAAGTTTGGTCACCCCCATGTAAGTTATGGGGCAGTAACAGCACACTTTTGAAAACGTGTTTTTCAGCCCGAAATAAACGCGTTTTTTCAGACAACTGAATCCCTATGTAACTGCAAGGCTCAAAAGAGCCCACACACTCAGCTCTTAACCCCAGTGTGCAGAAAGTGTCAAAACGTGTTTTTCAGCAGAAATAAACATGTTTCTGCAAGTTTGGTCACCCCCATGTAAGTTATGGGGCAGTAACAGCACACTTTTGAAAACGTGTTTTTCAGCCCGAAATAAACGCGTTTTTTCAGACAACTGAATCCCTATGTAACTGCAAGACTCAGAAGAGCCCACACACTCAGCTCTTAACCCCAGTGTGCAGAAAGTGACAAAACATGATTTTCAGCAGAAATAAACATGTTTCTGCAAGTTTGGTCACCCCCATGTAAGTTATGGGGCAGTAACAGCACACTTTTGAAAACGTGTTTTTCAGCCCGAAATAAACGCGTTTTTTCAGACAACTGAATCCCTATGTAACTGCAAGACTCAGAAGAGCCCACACACTCAGCTCTTAACCCCAGTGTGCAGAAAGTGTCAAAACATGATTTTCAGCAGAAATAAACATGTTTCTGCAAGTTTGGTCAACCCCATGTAAGTTATGGGGCAGTAACAGCACACTTTTGAAAACGTGTTTTTCAGCCCGAAATAAACGCGTTTTTTCAGACAACTGAATCCCTATGTAACTGCAAGACTCAGAAGAGCCCACACACTCAGCTCTTAACCCCAGTGTGCAGAAAGTGTCAAAACGTGTTTTTCAGCAGAAATAAACATGTTTCTGCAAGTTTGGTCACCCCCATGTAAGTTATGGGGCAGTAACAGCACACTTTTGAAAACGTGTTTTTCAGCCCGAAATAAACGCGTTTTTTCAGACAACTGAATCCCTATGTAACTGCAAGACTCAGAAGAGCCCACACACTCAGCTCTTAACCCCAGTGTGCAGAAAGTGTCAAAACATGATTTTCAGCAGAAATAAACATGTTTCTGCAAGTTTGGTCACCCCCATGTAAGTTATGGGGCAGTAACAGCACACTTTTGAAAACGTGTTTTTCAGCCCGAAATAAACGCGTTTTTTCAGACAACTGAATCCCTATGTAACTGCAAGACTCAGAAGAGCCCACACACTCAGCTCTTAACCCCAGTGTGCAGAAAGTGTCAAAACATGTTTTTCAGCAGAAATAAACATGTTTCTGCAAGTTTGGTCACCCCCATGTAAGTTATGGGGCAGTAACAGCACACTTTTGAAAACGTGTTTTTCAGCCCGAAATAAACACGTTTTTTCAGACAACTGAATCCCTATGTAACTGCAAGACTCAGAAGAGCCCACACACTCAGCTCTTAACCCCAGTGTGCAGAAAGTGTCAAAACGTGTTTTTCAGCAGAAATAAACATGTTTCTGCAAGTTTGGTCACCCCCATGTAAGTTATGGGGCAGTAACAGCACACTTTTGAAAACGTGTTTTTCAGCCCGAAATAAACGCGTTTTTTCAGACAACTGAATCCCTATGTAACTGCAAGACTCAGAAGAGCCCACACACTCAGCTCTTAACCCCAGTGTGCAGAAAGTGTCAAAACATGATTTTCAGCAGAAATAAACATGTTTCTGCAAGTTTGGTCACCCCCATGTAAGTTATGGGGCAGTAACAGCACACTTTTGAAAACGTGTTTTTCAGCCCGAAATAAACGCGTTTTTTCAGACAACTGAATCCCTATGTAACTGCAAGACTCAGAAGAGCCCACACACTCAGCTCTTAACCCCAGTGTGCAGAAAGTGTCAAAACATGTTTTTCAGCAGAAATAAACATGTTTCTGCAAGTTTGGTCACCCCCATGTAAGTTATGGGGCAGTAACAGCACACTTTTGAAAACGTGTTTTTCAGCCTGAAATAAACACGTTTTTTCAGACAACTGAATCCCTATGTAACTGCAAGACTCAGAAGAGTCCACACACTCAGCTCTTAACCCCAGTGTGCAGAAAGTGTCAAAACATGATTTTCAGCAGAAATAAACATGTTTCTGCAAGTTTGGTCAACCCCATGTAAGTTATGGGGCAGTAACAGCACACTTTTGAAAACGTGTTTTTCAGCCCGAAATAAACGCGTTTTTTCAGACAACTGAATCCCTATGTAACTGCAAGGCTCAAAAGAGCCCACACACTCAGCTCTTAACCCCAGTGTGCAGAAAGTGTCAAAACATGTTTTTCAGCAGAAATAAACATGTTTCTGCAAGTTTGGTCACCCCCATGTAAGTTATGGGGCAGTAACAGCACACTTTTGAAAACGTGTTTTTCAGCCCGAAATAAACGCGTTTTTTCAGACAACTGAATCCCTATGTAACTGCAAGACTCAGAAGAGCCCACACACTCAGCTCTTAACCCCAGTGTGCAGAAAGTGTCAAAACGTGATTTTCAGCAGAAATAAACATGTTTCTGCAAGTTTGGTCACCCCCATGTAAGTTATGGGGCAGTAACAGCACACTTTTGAAAACGTCTTTTTCAGCCCGAAATAAACGCGTTTTTTCAGACAACTGAATCCCTATGTAACTGCAAGACTCAGAAGAGCCCACACACTCAGCTCTTAACCCCAGTGTGCAGAAAGTGTCAAAACGTGTTTTTCAGCAGAAATAAACGTTTCTGCAAGTTTGGTCACCCCCATGTAAGTTATGGGGCAGTAACAGCACACTTTTGAAAACGTGTTTTTCAGCCTGAAATAAACACGTTTTTTCAGACAACTGAATCCCTATGTAACTGCAAGACTCAGAAGAGCCCACACACTCAGCAATTAACCCCAGTGTGCAGAAAGTGTCAAAACATGATTTTCAGCAGAAATAAACATGTTTCTGCAAGTTTGGTCACCCCCATATAAGTTATGGGGCAGTAACAGCACACTTTTGAAAACGTGTTTTTCAGCCCGAAATAAACGCGTTTTTTCAGACAACTGAATCCCTATGTAACTGCAAGACTCAGAAGAGCCCACACACTCAGCTCTTAACCCCAGTGTGCAGAAGGTGTCAAAACGTGTTTTTCAGCAGAAATAAACATGTTTCTGCAAGTTTGGTCACCCCCATGTAAGTTATGGGGCAGTAACAGCACACTTTTGAAAACGTGTTTTTCAGCCCGAAATAAACGCGTTTTTTCAGACAACTGAATCCCTATGTAACTGCAAGACTCAGAAGAGCCCACACACTCAGCTCTTAACCCCAGTGTGCAGAAAGTGTCAAAACATGTTTTTCAGCAGAAATAAACATGTTTCTGCAAGTTTGGTCACCCCCATGTAAGTTATGGGGCAGTAACAGCACACTTTTGAAAACGTGTTTTTCAGCCTGAAATAAACACGTTTTTTCAGACAACTGAATCCCTATGTAACTGCAAGACTCAGAAGAGCCCACACACTCAGCTCTTAACCCCAGTGTGCAGAAAGTGTCAAAACATGTTTTTCAGCAGAAATAAACATGTTTCTGCAAGTTTGGTCACCCCCATGTAAGTTATGGGGCAGTAACAGCACACTTTTGAAAACGTGTTTTTCAGCCTGAAATAAACACGTTTTTTCAGACAACTGAATCCCTATGTAACTGCAAGACTCAGAAGAGCCCACACACTCAGCTCTTAACCCCAGTGTGCAGAAAGTGTCAAAACATGTTTTTCAGCAGAAATAAACATGTTTCTGCAAGTTTGGTCACCCCCATGTAAGTTATGGGGCAGTAACAGCACACTTTTGAAAACGTGTTTTTCAGCCTGAAATAAACACGTTTTTTCAGACAACTGAATCCCTATGTAACTGCAAGACTCAGAAGAGCCCACACACTCAGCTCTTAACCCCAGTGTGCAGAAAGTGTCAAAACATGATTTTCAGCAGAAATAAACATGTTTCTGCAAGTTTGGTCAACCCCATGTAAGTTATGGGGCAGTAACAGCACACTTTTGAAAACGTGTTTTTCAGCCCGAAATAAACGCGTTTTTTCAGACAACTGAATCCCTATGTAACTGCAAGGCTCAAAAGAGCCCACACACTCAGCTCTTAACCCCAGTGTGCAGAAAGTGTCAAAACATGTTTTTCAGCAGAAATAAACATGTTTCTGCAAGTTTGGTCACCCCCATGTAAGTTATGGGGCAGTAACAGCACACTTTTGAAAACGTGTTTTTCAGCCCGAAATAAACGCGTTTTTTCAGACAACTGAATCCCTATGTAACTGCAAGACTCAGAAGAGCCCACACACTCAGCTCTTAACCCCAGTGTGCAGAAAGTGACAAAACATGATTTTCAGCAGAAATAAACATGTTTCTGCAAGTTTGGTCACCCCCATGTAAGTTATGGGGCAGTAACAGCACACTTTTGAAAACGTGTTTTTCAGCCCGAAATAAACGCGTTTTTTCAGACAACTGAATCCCTATGTAACTGCAAGACTCAGAAGAGCCCACACACTCAGCTCTTAACCCCAGTGTGCAGAAAGTGTCAAAACATGATTTTCAGCAGAAATAAACATGTTTCTGCAAGTTTGGTCACCACCATGTAAGTTATGGGGCAGTAACAGCACACTTTTGAAAACGTGTTTTTCAGCCCGAAATAAACGCGTTTTTTCAGACAACTGAATCCCTATGTAACTGCAAGACTCAGAAGAGCCCACACACTCAGCTCTTAACCCCAGTGTGCAGAAAGTGTCAAAACATGTTTTTCAGCAGAAATAAACATGTTTCTGCAAGTTTGGTCACCCCCATGTAAGTTATGGGGCAGTAACAGCACACTTTTGAAAACGTGTTTTTCAGCCTGAAATAAACACGTTTTTTCAGACAACTGAATCCCTATGTAACTGCAAGACTCAGAAGAGTCCACACACTCAGCTCTTAACCCCAGTGTGCAGAAAGTGTCAAAACATGATTTTCAGCAGAAATAAACATGTTTCTGCAAGTTTGGTCAACCCCATGTAAGTTATGGGGCAGTAACAGCACACTTTTGAAAACGTGTTTTTCAGCCCGAAATAAACGCGTTTTTTCAGACAACTGAATCCCTATGTAACTGCAAGGCTCAAAAGAGCCCACACACTCAGCTCTTAACCCCAGTGTGCAGAAAGTGTCAAAACATGTTTTTCAGCAGAAATAAACATGTTTCTGCAAGTTTGGTCACCCCCATGTAAGTTATGGGGCAGTAACAGCACACTTTTGAAAACGTGTTTTTCAGCCTGAAATAAACACGTTTTTTCAGACAACTGAATCCCTATGTAACTGCAGGACTCAGAAGAGCCCACACACTCAGCTCTTAACCCCAGTGTGCAGAAAGTGTCAAAACATGTTTTTCAGCAGAAATAAACATGTTTCTGCAAGTTTGGTCACCCCCATGTAAGTTATGGGGCAGTAACAGCACACTTTTGAAAACGTGTTTTTCAGCCTGAAATAAACACGTTTTTTCAGACAACTGAATCCCTATGTAACTGCAAGACTCAGAAGAGCCCACACACTCAGCTCTTAACCCCAGTGTGCAGAAAGTGTCAAAACATGATTTTCAGCAGAAATAAACATGTTTCTGCAAGTTTGGTCACCCCCATGTAAGTTATGGGGCAGTAACAGCACACTTTTGAAAACGTGTTTTTCAGCCCGAAATAAACGCGTTTTTTCAGACAACTGAATCCCTATGTAACTGCAAGACTCAGAAGAGCCCACACACTCAGCTCTTAACCCCAGTGTGCAGAAAGTGTCAAAACATGTTTTTCAGCAGAAATAAACATGTTTCTGCAAGTTTGGTCACCCCCATGTAAGTTATGGGGCAGTAACAGCACACTTTTGAAAACGTGTTTTTCAGCCTGAAATAAACACGTTTTTTCAGACAACTGAATCCCTATGTAACTGCAAGACTCAGAAGAGTCCACACACTCAGCTCTTAACCCCAGTGTGCAGAAAGTGTCAAAACATGATTTTCAGCAGAAATAAACATGTTTCTGCAAGTTTGGTCAACCCCATGTAAGTTATGGGGCAGTAACAGCACACTTTTGAAAACGTGTTTTTCAGCCCGAAATAAACGCGTTTTTTCAGACAACTGAATCCCTATGTAACTGCAAGGCTCAAAAGAGCCCACACACTCAGCTCTTAACCCCAGTGTGCAGAAAGTGTCAAAACGTGTTTTTCAGCAGAAATAAACATGTTTCTGCAAGTTTGGTCACCCCCATGTAAGTTATGGGGCAGTAACAGCACACTTTTGAAAACGTGTTTTTCAGCCCGAAATAAACGCGTTTTTTCAGACAACTGAATCCCTATGTAACTGCAAGACTCAGAAGAGCCCACACACTCAGCTCTTAACCCCAGTGTGCAGAAAGTGACAAAACATGATTTTCAGCAGAAATAAACATGTTTCTGCAAGTTTGGTCACCCCCATGTAAGTTATGGGGCAGTAACAGCACACTTTTGAAAACGTGTTTTTCAGCCCGAAATAAACGCGTTTTTTCAGACAACTGAATCCCTATGTAACTGCAAGACTCAGAAGAGCCCACACACTCAGCTCTTAACCCCAGTGTGCAGAAAGTGTCAAAACATGATTTTCAGCAGAAATAAACATGTTTCTGCAAGTTTGGTCAACCCCATGTAAGTTATGGGGCAGTAACAGCACACTTTTGAAAACGTGTTTTTCAGCCCGAAATAAACGCGTTTTTTCAGACAACTGAATCCCTATGTAACTGCAAGACTCAGAAGAGCCCACACACTCAGCTCTTAACCCCAGTGTGCAGAAAGTGTCAAAACGTGTTTTTCAGCAGAAATAAACATGTTTCTGCAAGTTTGGTCACCCCCATGTAAGTTATGGGGCAGTAACAGCACACTTTTGAAAACGTGTTTTTCAGCCCGAAATAAACGCGTTTTTTCAGACAACTGAATCCCTATGTAACTGCAAGACTCAGAAGAGCCCACACACTCAGCTCTTAACCCCAGTGTGCAGAAAGTGTCAAAACATGATTTTCAGCAGAAATAAACATGTTTCTGCAAGTTTGGTCACCCCCATGTAAGTTATGGGGCAGTAACAGCACACTTTTGAAAACGTGTTTTTCAGCCCGAAATAAACGCGTTTTTTCAGACAACTGAATCCCTATGTAACTGCAAGACTCAGAAGAGCCCACACACTCAGCTCTTAACCCCAGTGTGCAGAAAGTGGCAAAACATGTTTTTCAGCAGAAATAAACATGTTTCTGCAAGTTTGGTCACCCCCATGTAAGTTATGGGGCAGTAACAGCACACTTTTGAAAACGTGTTTTTCAGCCTGAAATAAACACGTTTTTTCAGACAACTGAATCCCTATGTAACTGCAAGACTCAGAAGAGTCCACACACTCAGCTCTTAACCCCAGTGTGCAGAAAGTGTCAAAACATGATTTTCAGCAGAAATAAACATGTTTCTGCAAGTTTGGTCAACCCCATGTAAGTTATGGGGCAGTAACAGCACACTTTTGAAAACGTGTTTTTCAGCCCGAAATAAACGCGTTTTTTCAGACAACTGAATCCCTATGTAACTGCAAGGCTCAAAAGAGCCCACACACTCAGCTCTTAACCCCAGTGTGCAGAAAGTGTCAAAACATGTTTTTCAGCAGAAATAAACATGTTTCTGCAAGTTTGGTCACCCCCATGTAAGTTATGGGGCAGTAACAGCACACTTTTGAAAACGTGTTTTTCAGCCCGAAATAAACGCGTTTTTTCAGACAACTGAATCCCTATGTAACTGCAAGACTCAGAAGAGCCCACACACTCAGCTCTTAACCCCAGTGTGCAGAAAGTGTCAAAACGTGATTTTCAGCAGAAATAAACATGTTTCTGCAAGTTTGGTCACCCCCATGTAAGTTATGGGGCAGTAACAGCACACTTTTGAAAACGTGTTTTTCAGCCCGAAATAAACGCGTTTTTTCAGACAACTGAATCCCTATGTAACTGCAAGACTCAGAAGAGCCCACACACTCAGCTCTTAACCCCAGTGTGCAGAAAGTGTCAAAACGTGTTTTTCAGCAGAAATAAACGTTTCTGCAAGTTTGGTCACCCCCATGTAAGTTATGGGGCAGTAACAGCACACTTTTGAAAACGTGTTTTTCAGCCTGAAATAAACACGTTTTTTCAGACAACTGAATCCCTATGTAACTGCAAGACTCAGAAGAGCCCACACACTCAGCAATTAACCCCAGTGTGCAGAAAGTGTCAAAACATGATTTTCAGCAGAAATAAACATGTTTCTGCAAGTTTGGTCACCCCCATGTAAGTTATGGGGCAGTAACAGCACACTTTTGAAAACGTGTTTTTCAGCCCGAAATAAACGCGTTTTTTCAGACAACTGAATCCCTATGTAACTGCAAGACTCAGAAGAGCCCACACACTCAGCTCTTAACCCCAGTGTGCAGAAGGTGTCAAAACGTGTTTTTCAGCAGAAATAAACATGTTTCTGCAAGTTTGGTCACCCCCATGTAAGTTATGGGGCAGTAACAGCACACTTTTGAAAACGTGTTTTTCAGCCCGAAATAAACGCGTTTTTTCAGACAACTGAATCCCTATGTAACTGCAAGACTCAGAAGAGCCCACACACTCAGCTCTTAACCCCAGTGTGCAGAAAGTGTCAAAACATGTTTTTCAGCAGAAATAAACATGTTTCTGCAAGTTTGGTCACCCCCATGTAAGTTATGGGGCAGTAACAGCACACTTTTGAAAACGTGTTTTTCAGCCTGAAATAAACACGTTTTTTCAGACAACTGAATCCCTATGTAACTGCAAGACTCAGAAGAGCCCACACACTCAGCTCTTAACCCCAGTGTGCAGAAAGTGTCAAAACATGTTTTTCAGCAGAAATAAACATGTTTCTGCAAGTTTGGTCACCCCCATGTAAGTTATGGGGCAGTAACAGCACACTTTTGAAAACGTGTTTTTCAGCCTGAAATAAACACGTTTTTTCAGACAACTGAATCCCTATGTAACTGCAAGACTCAGAAGAGCCCACACACTCAGCTCTTAACCCCAGTGTGCAGAAAGTGTCAAAACATGTTTTTCAGCAGAAATAAACATGTTTCTGCAAGTTTGGTCACCCCCATGTAAGTTATGGGGCAGTAACAGCACACTTTTGAAAACGTGTTTTTCAGCCTGAAATAAACACGTTTTTTCAGACAACTGAATCCCTATGTAACTGCAAGACTCAGAAGAGCCCACACACTCAGCTCTTAACCCCAGTGTGCAGAAAGTGTCAAAACATGATTTTCAGCAGAAATAAACATGTTTCTGCAAGTTTGGTCAACCCCATGTAAGTTATGGGGCAGTAACAGCACACTTTTGAAAACGTGTTTTTCAGCCCGAAATAAACGCGTTTTTTCAGACAACTGAATCCCTATGTAACTGCAAGGCTCAAAAGAGCCCACACACTCAGCTCTTAACCCCAGTGTGCAGAAAGTGTCAAAACATGTTTTTCAGCAGAAATAAACATGTTTCTGCAAGTTTGGTCACCCCCATGTAAGTTATGGGGCAGTAACAGCACACTTTTGAAAACGTGTTTTTCAGCCCGAAATAAACGCGTTTTTTCAGACAACTGAATCCCTATGTAACTGCAAGACTCAGAAGAGCCCACACACTCAGCTCTTAACCCCAGTGTGCAGAAAGTGACAAAACATGATTTTCAGCAGAAATAAACATGTTTCTGCAAGTTTGGTCACCCCCATGTAAGTTATGGGGCAGTAACAGCACACTTTTGAAAACGTGTTTTTCAGCCCGAAATAAACGCGTTTTTTCAGACAACTGAATCCCTATGTAACTGCAAGACTCAGAAGAGCCCACACACTCAGCTCTTAACCCCAGTGTGCAGAAAGTGTCAAAACATGATTTTCAGCAGAAATAAACATGTTTCTGCAAGTTTGGTCACCACCATGTAAGTTATGGGGCAGTAACAGCACACTTTTGAAAACGTGTTTTTCAGCCCGAAATAAACGCGTTTTTTCAGACAACTGAATCCCTATGTAACTGCAAGACTCAGAAGAGCCCACACACTCAGCTCTTAACCCCAGTGTGCAGAAAGTGTCAAAACATGTTTTTCAGCAGAAATAAACATGTTTCTGCAAGTTTGGTCACCCCCATGTAAGTTATGGGGCAGTAACAGCACACTTTTGAAAACGTGTTTTTCAGCCTGAAATAAACACGTTTTTTCAGACAACTGAATCCCTATGTAACTGCAAGACTCAGAAGAGTCCACACACTCAGCTCTTAACCCCAGTGTGCAGAAAGTGTCAAAACATGATTTTCAGCAGAAATAAACATGTTTCTGCAAGTTTGGTCAACCCCATGTAAGTTATGGGGCAGTAACAGCACACTTTTGAAAACGTGTTTTTCAGCCCGAAATAAACGCGTTTTTTCAGACAACTGAATCCCTATGTAACTGCAAGGCTCAAAAGAGCCCACACACTCAGCTCTTAACCCCAGTGTGCAGAAAGTGTCAAAACATGTTTTTCAGCAGAAATAAACATGTTTCTGCAAGTTTGGTCACCCCCATGTAAGTTATGGGGCAGTAACAGCACACTTTTGAAAACGTGTTTTTCAGCCTGAAATAAACACGTTTTTTCAGACAACTGAATCCCTATGTAACTGCAGGACTCAGAAGAGCCCACACACTCAGCTCTTAACCCCAGTGTGCAGAAAGTGTCAAAACATGTTTTTCAGCAGAAATAAACATGTTTCTGCAAGTTTGGTCACCCCCATGTAAGTTATGGGGCAGTAACAGCACACTTTTGAAAACGTGTTTTTCAGCCTGAAATAAACACGTTTTTTCAGACAACTGAATCCCTATGTAACTGCAAGACTCAGAAGAGCCCACACACTCAGCTCTTAACCCCAGTGTGCAGAAAGTGTCAAAACATGATTTTCAGCAGAAATAAACATGTTTCTGCAAGTTTGGTCACCCCCATGTAAGTTATGGGGCAGTAACAGCACACTTTTGAAAACGTGTTTTTCAGCCCGAAATAAACGCGTTTTTTCAGACAACTGAATCCCTATGTAACTGCAAGACTCAGAAGAGCCCACACACTCAGCTCTTAACCCCAGTGTGCAGAAAGTGTCAAAACATGTTTTTCAGCAGAAATAAACATGTTTCTGCAAGTTTGGTCACCCCCATGTAAGTTATGGGGCAGTAACAGCACACTTTTGAAAACGTGTTTTTCAGCCTGAAATAAACACGTTTTTTCAGACAACTGAATCCCGATGTAACTGCAAGACTCAGAAGAGTCCACACACTCAGCTCTTAACCCCAGTGTGCAGAAAGTGTCAAAACATGATTTTCAGCAGAAATAAACATGTTTCTGCAAGTTTGGTCAACCCCATGTAAGTTATGGGGCAGTAACAGCACACTTTTGAAAACGTGTTTTTCAGCCCGAAATAAACGCGTTTTTTCAGACAACTGAATCCCTATGTAACTGCAAGGCTCAAAAGAGCCCACACACTCAGCTCTTAACCCCAGTGTGCAGAAAGTGTCAAAACGTGTTTTTCAGCAGAAATAAACATGTTTCTGCAAGTTTGGTCACCCCCATGTAAGTTATGGGGCAGTAACAGCACACTTTTGAAAACGTGTTTTTCAGCCCGAAATAAACGCGTTTTTTCAGACAACTGAATCCCTATGTAACTGCAAGGCTCAAAAGAGCCCACACACTCAGCTCTTAACCCCAGTGTGCAGAAAGTGTCAAAACGTGTTTTTCAGCAGAAATAAACATGTTTCTGCAAGTTTGGTCACCCCCATGTAAGTTATGGGGCAGTAACAGCACACTTTTGAAAACGTGTTTTTCAGCCCGAAATAAACGCGTTTTTTCAGACAACTGAATCCCTATGTAACTGCAAGACTCAGAAGAGCCCACACACTCAGCTCTTAACCCCAGTGTGCAGAAAGTGACAAAACATGATTTTCAGCAGAAATAAACATGTTTCTGCAAGTTTGGTCACCCCCATGTAAGTTATGGGGCAGTAAAAGCACACTTTTGAAAACGTGTTTTTCAGCCCGAAATAAACGCGTTTTTTCAGACAACTGAATCCCTATGTAACTGCAAGACTCAGAAGAGCCCACACACTCAGCTCTTAACCCCAGTGTGCAGAAAGTGTCAAAACATGATTTTCAGCAGAAATAAACATGTTTCTGCAAGTTTGGTCAACCCCATGTAAGTTATGGGGCAGTAACAGCACACTTTTGAAAACGTGTTTTTCAGCCCGAAATAAACGCGTTTTTTCAGACAACTGAATCCCTATGTAACTGCAAGACTCAGAAGAGCCCACACACTCAGCTCTTAACCCCAGTGTGCAGAAAGTGTCAAACGTGTTTTTCAGCAGAAATAAACATGTTTCTGCAAGTTTGGTCACCCCCATGTAAGTTATGGGGCAGTAACAGCACACTTTTGAAAACGTGTTTTTCAGCCCGAAATAAACGCGTTTTTTCAGACAACTGAATCCCTATGTAACTGCAAGACTCAGAAGAGCCCACACACTCAGCTCTTAACCCCAGTGTGCAGAAAGTGTCAAAACATGATTTTCAGCAGAAATAAACATGTTTCTGCAAGTTTGGTCACCCCCATGTAAGTTATGGGGCAGTAACAGCACACTTTTGAAAACGTGTTTTTCAGCCCGAAATAAACGCGTTTTTTCAGACAACTAAATCCCTATGTAACTGCAAGACTCAGAAGAGCCCACACACTCAGCTCTTAACCCCAGTGTGCAGAAAGTGTCAAAACATGTTTTTCAGCAGAAATAAACATGTTTCTGCAAGTTTGGTCACCCCCATGTAAGTTATGGGGCAGTAACAGCACACTTTTGAAAACGTGTTTTTCAGCCTGAAATAAACACGTTTTTTCAGACAACTGAATCCCTATGTAACTGCAAGACTCAGAAGAGTCCACACACTCAGCTCTTAACCCCAGTGTGCAGAAAGTGTCAAAACATGATTTTCAGCAGAAATAAACATGTTTCTGCAAGTTTGGTCAACCCCATGTAAGTTATGGGGCAGTAACAGCACACTTTTGAAAACGTGTTTTTCAGCCCGAAATAAACGCGTTTTTTCAGACAACTGAATCCCTATGTAACTGCAAGGCTCAAAAGAGCCCACACACTCAGCTCTTAACCCCAGTGTGCAGAAAGTGTCAAAACATGTTTTTCAGCAGAAATAAACATGTTTCTGCAAGTTTGGTCACCCCCATGTAAGTTATGGGGCAGTAACAGCACACTTTTGAAAACGTGTTTTTCAGCCCGAAATAAACGCGTTTTTTCAGACAACTGAATCCCTATGTAACTGCAAGACTCAGAAGAGCCCACACACTCAACTCTTAACCCCAGTGTGCAGAAAGTGTCAAAACGTGATTTTCAGCAGAAATAAACATGTTTCTGCAAGTTTGGTCACCCCCATGTAAGTTATGGGGCAGTAACAGCACACTTTTGAAAACGTGTTTTTCAGCCCGAAATAAACGCGTTTTTTCAGACAACTGAATCCCTATGTAACTGCAAGACTCAGAAGAGCCCACACACTCAGCTCTTAACCCCAGTGTGCAGAAAGTGTCAAAACGTGTTTTTCAGCAGAAATAAACGTTTCTGCAAGTTTGGTCACCCCCATGTAAGTTATGGGGCAGTAACAGCACACTTTTGAAAACGTGTTTTTCAGCCCGAAATAAACACGTTTTTTCAGACAACTGAATCCCTATGTAACTGCAAGACTCAGAAGAGCCCACACACTCAGCAATTAACCCCAGTGTGCAGAAAGTGTCAAAACATGATTTTCAGCAGAAATAAACATGTTTCTGCAAGTTTGGTCACCCCCATGTAAGTTATGGGGCAGTAACAGCACACTTTTGAAAACGTGTTTTTCAGCCCGAAATAAACGCGTTTTTTCAGACAACTGAATCCCTATGTAACTGCAAGACTCAGAAGAGCCCACACACTCAGCTCTTAACCCCAGTGTGCAGAAGGTGTCAAAACGTGTTTTTCAGCAGAAATAAACATGTTTCTGCAAGTTTGGTCACCCCCATGTAAGTTATGGGGCAGTAACAGCACACTTTTGAAAACGTGTTTTTCAGCCCGAAATAAACGCGTTTTTTCAGACAACTGAATCCCTATGTAACTGCAAGACTCAGAAGAGCCCACACACTCAGCTCTTAACCCCAGTGTGCAGAAAGTGTCAAAACATGTTTTTCAGCAGAAATAAACATGTTTCTGCAAGTTTGGTCACCCCCATGTAAGTTATGGGGCAGTAACAGCACACTTTTGAAAACGTGTTTTTCAGCCTGAAATAAACACGTTTTTTCAGACAACTGAATCCCTATGTAACTGCAAGACTCAGAAGAGCCCACACACTCAGCTCTTAACCCCAGTGTGCAGAAAGTGTCAAAACATGTTTTTCAGCAGAAATAAACATGTTTCTGCAAGTTTGGTCACCCCCATGTAAGTTATGGGGCAGTAACAGCACACTTTTGAAAACGTGTTTTTCAGCCTGAAATAAACACGTTTTTTCAGACAACTGAATCCCTATGTAACTGCAAGACTCAGAAGAGCCCACACACTCAGCTCTTAACCCCAGTGTGCAGAAAGTGTCAAAACATGATTTTCAGCAGAAATAAACATGTTTCTGCAAGTTTGGTCAACCCCATGTAAGTTATGGGGCAGTAACAGCACACTTTTGAAAACGTGTTTTTCAGCCCGAAATAAACGCGTTTTTTCAGACAACTGAATCCCTATGTAACTGCAAGGCTCAAAAGAGCCCACACACTCAGCTCTTAACCCCAGTGTGCAGAAAGTGTCAAAACATGTTTTTCAGCAGAAATAAACATGTTTCTGCAAGTTTGGTCACCCCCATGTAAGTTATGGGGCAGTAACAGCACACTTTTGAAAACGTGTTTTTCAGCCCGAAATAAACGCGTTTTTTCAGACAACTGAATCCCTATGTAACTGCAAGACTCAGAAGAGCCCACACACTCAGCTCTTAACCCCAGTGTGCAGAAAGTGACAAAACATGATTTTCAGCAGAAATAAACATGTTTCTGCAAGTTTGGTCACCCCCATGTAAGTTATGGGGCAGTAACAGCACACTTTTGAAAACGTGTTTTTCAGCCCGAAATAAACGCGTTTTTTCAGACAACTGAATCCCTATGTAACTGCAAGACTCAGAAGAGCCCACACACTCAGCTCTTAACCCCAGTGTGCAGAAAGTGTCAAAACATGATTTTCAGCAGAAATAAACATGTTTCTGCAAGTTTGGTCACCACCATGTAAGTTATGGGGCAGTAACAGCACACTTTTGAAAACGTGTTTTTCAGCCCGAAATAAACGCGTTTTTTCAGACAACTGAATCCCTATGTAACTGCAAGACTCAGAAGAGCCCACACACTCAGCTCTTAACCCCAGTGTGCAGAAAGTGTCAAAACATGTTTTTCAGCAGAAATAAACATGTTTCTGCAAGTTTGGTCACCCCCATGTAAGTTATGGGGCAGTAACAGCACACTTTTGAAAACGTGTTTTTCAGCCTGAAATAAACACGTTTTTTCAGACAACTGAATCCCTATGTAACTGCAAGACTCAGAAGAGTCCACACACTCAGCTCTTAACCCCAGTGTGCAGAAAGTGTCAAAACATGATTTTCAGCAGAAATAAACATGTTTCTGCAAGTTTGGTCAACCCCATGTAAGTTATGGGGCAGTAACAGCACACTTTTGAAAACGTGTTTTTCAGCCCGAAATAAACGCGTTTTTTCAGACAACTGAATCCCTATGTAACTGCAAGGCTCAAAAGAGCCCACACACTCAGCTCTTAACCCCAGTGTGCAGAAAGTGTCAAAACATGTTTTTCAGCAGAAATAAACATGTTTCTGCAAGTTTGGTCACCCCCATGTAAGTTATGGGGCAGTAACAGCACACTTTTGAAAACGTGTTTTTCAGCCTGAAATAAACACGTTTTTTCAGACAACTGAATCCCTATGTAACTGCAGGACTCAGAAGAGCCCACACACTCAGCTCTTAACCCCAGTGTGCAGAAAGTGTCAAAACATGTTTTTCAGCAGAAATAAACATGTTTCTGCAAGTTTGGTCACCCCCATGTAAGTTATGGGGCAGTAACAGCACACTTTTGAAAACGTGTTTTTCAGCCTGAAATAAACACGTTTTTTCAGACAACTGAATCCCTATGTAACTGCAAGACTCAGAAGAGCCCACACACTCAGCTCTTAACCCCAGTGTGCAGAAAGTGTCAAAACATGATTTTCAGCAGAAATAAACATGTTTCTGCAAGTTTGGTCACCCCCATGTAAGTTATGGGGCAGTAACAGCACACTTTTGAAAACGTGTTTTTCAGCCCGAAATAAACGCGTTTTTTCAGACAACTGAATCCCTATGTAACTGCAAGACTCAGAAGAGCCCACACACTCAGCTCTTAACCCCAGTGTGCAGAAAGTGTCAAAACATGTTTTTCAGCAGAAATAAACATGTTTCTGCAAGTTTGGTCACCCCCATGTAAGTTATGGGGCAGTAACAGCACACTTTTGAAAACGTGTTTTTCAGCCTGAAATAAACACGTTTTTTCAGACAACTGAATCCCTATGTAACTGCAAGACTCAGAAGAGTCCACACACTCAGCTCTTAACCCCAGTGTGCAGAAAGTGTCAAAACATGATTTTCAGCAGAAATAAACATGTTTCTGCAAGTTTGGTCAACCCCATGTAAGTTATGGGGCAGTAACAGCACACTTTTGAAAACGTGTTTTTCAGCCCGAAATAAACGCGTTTTTTCAGACAACTGAATCCCTATGTAACTGCAAGGCTCAAAAGAGCCCACACACTCAGCTCTTAACCCCAGTGTGCAGAAAGTGTCAAAACGTGTTTTTCAGCAGAAATAAACATGTTTCTGCAAGTTTGGTCACCCCCATGTAAGTTATGGGGCAGTAACAGCACACTTTTGAAAACGTGTTTTTCAGCCCGAAATAAACGCGTTTTTTCAGACAACTGAATCCCTATGTAACTGCAAGGCTCAAAAGAGCCCACACACTCAGCTCTTAACCCCAGTGTGCAGAAAGTGTCAAAACGTGTTTTTCAGCAGAAATAAACATGTTTCTGCAAGTTTGGTCACCCCCATGTAAGTTATGGGGCAGTAACAGCACACTTTTGAAAACGTGTTTTTCAGCCCGAAATAAACGCGTTTTTTCAGACAACTGAATCCCTATGTAACTGCAAGACTCAGAAGAGCCCACACACTCAGCTCTTAACCCCAGTGTGCAGAAAGTGACAAAACATGATTTTCAGCAGAAATAAACATGTTTCTGCAAGTTTGGTCACCCCCATGTAAGTTATGGGGCAGTAACAGCACACTTTTGAAAACGTGTTTTTCAGCCCGAAATAAACGCGTTTTTTCAGACAACTGAATCCCTATGTAACTGCAAGACTCAGAAGAGCCCACACACTCAGCTCTTAACCCCAGTGTGCAGAAAGTGTCAAAACATGATTTTCAGCAGAAATAAACATGTTTCTGCAAGTTTGGTCAACCCCATGTAAGTTATGGGGCAGTAACAGCACACTTTTGAAAACGTGTTTTTCAGCCCGAAATAAACGCGTTTTTTCAGACAACTGAATCCCTATGTAACTGCAAGACTCAGAAGAGCCCACACACTCAGCTCTTAACCCCAGTGTGCAGAAAGTGTCAAAACGTGTTTTTCAGCAGAAATAAACATGTTTCTGCAAGTTTGGTCACCCCCATGTAAGTTATGGGGCAGTAACAGCACACTTTTGAAAACGTGTTTTTCAGCCCGAAATAAACGCGTTTTTTCAGACAACTGAATCCCTATGTAACTGCAAGACTCAGAAGAGCCCACACACTCAGCTCTTAACCCCAGTGTGCAGAAAGTGTCAAAACATGATTTTCAGCAGAAATAAACATGTTTCTGCAAGTTTGGTCACCCCCATGTAAGTTATGGGGCAGTAACAGCACACTTTTGAAAACGTGTTTTTCAGCCCGAAATAAACGCGTTTTTTCAGACAACTGAATCCCTATGTAACTGCAAGACTCAGAAGAGCCCACACACTCAGCTCTTAACCCCAGTGTGCAGAAAGTGTCAAAACATGTTTTTCAGCAGAAATAAACATGTTTCTGCAAGTTTGGTCACCCCCATGTAAGTTATGGGGCAGTAACAGCACACTTTTGAAAACGTGTTTTTCAGCCTGAAATAAACACGTTTTTTCAGACAACTGAATCCCTATGTAACTGCAAGACTCAGAAGAGTCCACACACTCAGCTCTTAACCCCAGTGTGCAGAAAGTGTCAAAACATGATTTTCAGCAGAAATAAACATGTTTCTGCAAGTTTGGTCAACCCCATGTAAGTTATGGGGCAGTAACAGCACACTTTTGAAAACGTGTTTTTCAGCCCGAAATAAACGCGTTTTTTCAGACAACTGAATCCCTATGTAACTGCAAGGCTCAAAAGAGCCCACACACTCAGCTCTTAACCCCAGTGTGCAGAAAGTGTCAAAACATGTTTTTCAGCAGAAATAAACATGTTTCTGCAAGTTTGGTCACCCCCATGTAAGTTATGGGGCAGTAACAGCACACTTTTGAAAACGTGTTTTTCAGCCCGAAATAAACGCGTTTTTTCAGACAACTGAATCCCTATGTAACTGCAAGACTCAGAAGAGCCCACACACTCAGCTCTTAACCCCAGTGTGCAGAAAGTGTCAAAACGTGATTTTCAGCAGAAATAAACATGTTTCTGCAAGTTTGGTCACCCCCATGTAAGTTATGGGGCAGTAACAGCACACTTTTGAAAACGTGTTTTTCAGCCCGAAATAAACGCGTTTTTTCAGACAACTGAATCCCTATGTAACTGCAAGACTCAGAAGAGCCCACACACTCAGCTCTTAACCCCAGTGTGCAGAAAGTGTCAAAACGTGTTTTTCAGCAGAAATAAACGTTTCTGCAAGTTTGGTCACCCCCATGTAAGTTATGGGGCAGTAACAGCACACTTTTGAAAACGTGTTTTTCAGCCTGAAATAAACACGTTTTTTCAGACAACTGAATCCCTATGTAACTGCAAGACTCAGAAGAGCCCACACACTCAGCAATTAACCCCAGTGTGCAGAAAGTGTCAAAACATGATTTTCAGCAGAAATAAACATGTTTCTGCAAGTTTGGTCACCCCCATGTAAGTTATGGGGCAGTAACAGCACACTTTTGAAAACGTGTTTTTCAGCCCGAAATAAACGCGTTTTTTCAGACAACTGAATCCCTATGTAACTGCAAGACTCAGAAGAGCCCACACACTCAGCTCTTAACCCCAGTGTGCAGAAGGTGTCAAAACGTGTTTTTCAGCAGAAATAAACATGTTTCTGCAAGTTTGGTCACCCCCATGTAAGTTATGGGGCAGTAACAGCACACTTTTGAAAACGTGTTTTTCAGCCCGAAATAAACGCGTTTTTTCAGACAACTGAATCCCTATGTAACTGCAAGACTCAGAAGAGCCCACACACTCAGCTCTTAACCCCAGTGTGCAGAAAGTGTCAAAACATGTTTTTCAGCAGAAATAAACATGTTTCTGCAAGTTTGGTCACCCCCATGTAAGTTATGGGGCAGTAACAGCACACTTTTGAAAACGTGTTTTTCAGCCTGAAATAAACACGTTTTTTCAGACAACTGAATCCCTATGTAACTGCAAGACTCAGAAGAGCCCACACACTCAGCTCTTAACCCCAGTGTGCAGAAAGTGTCAAAACATGTTTTTCAGCAGAAATAAACATGTTTCTGCAAGTTTGGTCACCCCCATGTAAGTTATGGGGCAGTAACAGCACACTTTTGAAAACGTGTTTTTCAGCCTGAAATAAACACGTTTTTTCAGACAACTGAATCCCTATGTAACTGCAAGACTCAGAAGAGCCCACACACTCAGCTCTTAACCCCAGTGTGCAGAAAGTGTCAAAACATGTTTTTCAGCAGAAATAAACATGTTTCTGCAAGTTTGGTCACCCCCATGTAAGTTATGGGGCAGTAACAGCACACTTTTGAAAACGTGTTTTTCAGCCTGAAATAAACACGTTTTTTCAGACAACTGAATCCCTATGTAACTGCAAGACTCAGAAGAGCCCACACACTCAGCTCTTAACCCCAGTGTGCAGAAAGTGTCAAAACATGATTTTCAGCAGAAATAAACATGTTTCTGCAAGTTTGGTCAACCCCATGTAAGTTATGGGGCAGTAACAGCACACTTTTGAAAACGTGTTTTTCAGCCCGAAATAAACGCGTTTTTTCAGACAACTGAATCCCTATGTAACTGCAAGGCTCAAAAGAGCCCACACACTCAGCTCTTAACCCCAGTGTGCAGAAAGTGTCAAAACATGTTTTTCAGCAGAAATAAACATGTTTCTGCAAGTTTGGTCACCCCCATGTAAGTTATGGGGCAGTAACAGCACACTTTTGAAAACGTGTTTTTCAGCCCGAAATAAACGCGTTTTTTCAGACAACTGAATCCCTATGTAACTGCAAGACTCAGAAGAGCCCACACACTCAGCTCTTAACCCCAGTGTGCAGAAAGTGACAAAACATGATTTTCAGCAGAAATAAACATGTTTCTGCAAGTTTGGTCACCCCCATGTAAGTTATGGGGCAGTAACAGCACACTTTTGAAAACGTGTTTTTCAGCCCGAAATAAACGCGTTTTTTCAGACAACTGAATCCCTATGTAACTGCAAGACTCAGAAGAGCCCACACACTCAGCTCTTAACCCCAGTGTGCAGAAAGTGTCAAAACATGATTTTCAGCAGAAATAAACATGTTTCTGCAAGTTTGGTCACCACCATGTAAGTTATGGGGCAGTAACAGCACACTTTTGAAAACGTGTTTTTCAGCCCGAAATAAACGCGTTTTTTCAGACAACTGAATCCCTATGTAACTGCAAGACTCAGAAGAGCCCACACACTCAGCTCTTAACCCCAGTGTGCAGAAAGTGTCAAAACATGTTTTTCAGCAGAAATAAACATGTTTCTGCAAGTTTGGTCACCCCCATGTAAGTTATGGGGCAGTAACAGCACACTTTTGAAAACGTGTTTTTCAGCCTGAAATAAACACGTTTTTTCAGACAACTGAATCCCTATGTAACTGCAAGACTCAGAAGAGTCCACACACTCAGCTCTTAACCCCAGTGTGCAGAAAGTGTCAAAACATGATTTTCAGCAGAAATAAACATGTTTCTGCAAGTTTGGTCAACCCCATGTAAGTTATGGGGCAGTAACAGCACACTTTTGAAAACGTGTTTTTCAGCCCGAAATAAACGCGTTTTTTCAGACAACTGAATCCCTATGTAACTGCAAGGCTCAAAAGAGCCCACACACTCAGCTCTTAACCCCAGTGTGCAGAAAGTGTCAAAACATGTTTTTCAGCAGAAATAAACATGTTTCTGCAAGTTTGGTCACCCCCATGTAAGTTATGGGGCAGTAACAGCACACTTTTGAAAACGTGTTTTTCAGCCTGAAATAAACACGTTTTTTCAGACAACTGAATCCCTATGTAACTGCAGGACTCAGAAGAGCCCACACACTCAGCTCTTAACCCCAGTGTGCAGAAAGTGTCAAAACATGTTTTTCAGCAGAAATAAACATGTTTCTGCAAGTTTGGTCACCCCCATGTAAGTTATGGGGCAGTAACAGCACACTTTTGAAAACGTGTTTTTCAGCCTGAAATAAACACGTTTTTTCAGACAACTGAATCCCTATGTAACTGCAAGACTCAGAAGAGCCCACACACTCAGCTCTTAACCCCAGTGTGCAGAAAGTGTCAAAACATGATTTTCAGCAGAAATAAACATGTTTCTGCAAGTTTGGTCACCCCCATGTAAGTTATGGGGCAGTAACAGCACACTTTTGAAAACGTGTTTTTCAGCCCGAAATAAACGCGTTTTTTCAGACAACTGAATCCCTATGTAACTGCAAGACTCAGAAGAGCCCACACACTCAGCTCTTAACCCCAGTGTGCAGAAAGTGTCAAAACATGTTTTTCAGCAGAAATAAACATGTTTCTGCAAGTTTGGTCACCCCCATGTAAGTTATGGGGCAGTAACAGCACACTTTTGAAAACGTGTTTTTCAGCCTGAAATAAACACGTTTTTTCAGACAACTGAATCCCTATGTAACTGCAAGACTCAGAAGAGTCCACACACTCAGCTCTTAACCCCAGTGTGCAGAAAGTGTCAAAACATGATTTTCAGCAGAAATAAACATGTTTCTGCAAGTTTGGTCAACCCCATGTAAGTTATGGGGCAGTAACAGCACACTTTTGAAAACGTGTTTTTCAGCCCGAAATAAACGCGTTTTTTCAGACAACTGAATCCCTATGTAACTGCAAGGCTCAAAAGAGCCCACACACTCAGCTCTTAACCCCAGTGTGCAGAAAGTGTCAAAACGTGTTTTTCAGCAGAAATAAACATGTTTCTGCAAGTTTGGTCACCCCCATGTAAGTTATGGGGCAGTAACAGCACACTTTTGAAAACGTGTTTTTCAGCCCGAAATAAACGCGTTTTTTCAGACAACTGAATCCCTATGTAACTGCAAGGCTCAAAAGAGCCCACACACTCAGCTCTTAACCCCAGTGTGCAGAAAGTGTCAAAACGTGTTTTTCAGCAGAAATAAACATGTTTCTGCAAGTTTGGTCACCCCCATGTAAGTTATGGGGCAGTAACAGCACACTTTTGAAAACGTGTTTTTCAGCCCGAAATAAACGCGTTTTTTCAGACAACTGAATCCCTATGTAACTGCAAGACTCAGAAGAGCCCACACACTCAGCTCTTAACCCCAGTGTGCAGAAAGTGACAAAACATGATTTTCAGCAGAAATAAACATGTTTCTGCAAGTTTGGTCACCCCCATGTAAGTTATGGGGCAGTAACAGCACACTTTTGAAAACGTGTTTTTCAGCCCGAAATAAACGCGTTTTTTCAGACAACTGAATCCCTATGTAACTGCAAGACTCAGAAGAGCCCACACACTCAGCTCTTAACCCCAGTGTGCAGAAAGTGTCAAAACATGATTTTCAGCAGAAATAAACATGTTTCTGCAAGTTTGGTCAACCCCATGTAAGTTATGGGGCAGTAACAGCACACTTTTGAAAACGTGTTTTTCAGCCCGAAATAAACGCGTTTTTTCAGACAACTGAATCCCTATGTAACTGCAAGACTCAGAAGAGCCCACACACTCAGCTCTTAACCCCAGTGTGCAGAAAGTGTCAAAACGTGTTTTTCAGCAGAAATAAACATGTTTCTGCAAGTTTGGTCACCCCCATGTAAGTTATGGGGCAGTAACAGCACACTTTTGAAAACGTGTTTTTCAGCCCGAAATAAACGCGTTTTTTCAGACAACTGAATCCCTATGTAACTGCAAGACTCAGAAGAGCCCACACACTCAGCTCTTAACCCCAGTGTGCAGAAAGTGTCAAAACATGATTTTCAGCAGAAATAAACATGTTTCTGCAAGTTTGGTCACCCCCATGTAAGTTATGGGGCAGTAACAGCACACTTTTGAAAACGTGTTTTTCAGCCCGAAATAAACGCGTTTTTTCAGACAACTGAATCCCTATGTAACTGCAAGACTCAGAAGAGCCCACACACTCAGCTCTTAACCCCAGTGTGCAGAAAGTGTCAAAACATGTTTTTCAGCAGAAATAAACATGTTTCTGCAAGTTTGGTCACCCCCATGTAAGTTATGGGGCAGTAACAGCACACTTTTGAAAACGTGTTTTTCAGCCTGAAATAAACACGTTTTTTCAGACAACTGAATCCCTATGTAACTGCAAGACTCAGAAGAGTCCACACACTCAGCTCTTAACCCCAGTGTGCAGAAAGTGTCAAAACATGATTTTCAGCAGAAATAAACATGTTTCTGCAAGTTTGGTCAACCCCATGTAAGTTATGGGGCAGTAACAGCACACTTTTGAAAACGTGTTTTTCAGCCCGAAATAAACGCGTTTTTTCAGACAACTGAATCCCTATGTAACTGCAAGGCTCAAAAGAGCCCACACACTCAGCTCTTAACCCCAGTGTGCAGAAAGTGTCAAAACATGTTTTTCAGCAGAAATAAACATGTTTCTGCAAGTTTGGTCACCCCCATGTAAGTTATGGGGCAGTAACAGCACACTTTTGAAAACGTGTTTTTCAGCCCGAAATAAACGCGTTTTTTCAGACAACTGAATCCCTATGTAACTGCAAGACTCAGAAGAGCCCACACACTCAGCTCTTAACCCCAGTGTGCAGAAAGTGTCAAAACGTGATTTTCAGCAGAAATAAACATGTTTCTGCAAGTTTGGTCACCCCCATGTAAGTTATGGGGCAGTAACAGCACACTTTTGAAAACGTGTTTTTCAGCCCGAAATAAACGCGTTTTTTCAGACAACTGAATCCCTATGTAACTGCAAGACTCAGAAGAGCCCACACACTCAGCTCTTAACCCCAGTGTGCAGAAAGTGTCAAAACGTGTTTTTCAGCAGAAATAAACGTTTCTGCAAGTTTGGTCACCCCCATGTAAGTTATGGGGCAGTAACAGCACACTTTTGAAAACGTGTTTTTCAGCCCGAAATAAACACGTTTTTTCAGACAATTGAATCCCTATGTAACTGCAAGACTCAGAAGAGCCCACACACTCAGCAATTAACCCCAGTGTGCAGAAAGTGTCAAAACATGATTTTCAGCAGAAATAAACATGTTTCTGCAAGTTTGGTCACCCCCATGTAAGTTATGGGGCAGTAACAGCACACTTTTGAAAACGTGTTTTTCAGCCCGAAATAAACGCGTTTTTTCAGACAACTGAATCCCTATGTAACTGCAAGACTCAGAAGAGCCCACACACTCAGCTCTTAACCCCAGTGTGCAGAAGGTGTCAAAACGTGTTTTTCAGCAGAAATAAACATGTTTCTGCAAGTTTGGTCACCCCCATGTAAGTTATGGGGCAGTAACAGCACACTTTTGAAAACGTGTTTTTCAGCCCGAAATAAACGCGTTTTTTCAGACAACTGAATCCCTATGTAACTGCAAGACTCAGAAGAGCCCACACACTCAGCTCTTAACCCCAGTGTGCAGAAAGTGTCAAAACATGTTTTTCAGCAGAAATAAACATGTTTCTGCAAGTTTGGTCACCCCCATGTAAGTTATGGGGCAGTAACAGCACACTTTTGAAAACGTGTTTTTCAGCCTGAAATAAACACGTTTTTTCAGACAACTGAATCCCTATGTAACTGCAAGACTCAGAAGAGCCCACACACTCAGCTCTTAACCCCAGTGTGCAGAAAGTGTCAAAACATGTTTTTCAGCAGAAATAAACATGTTTCTGCAAGTTTGGTCACCCCCATGTAAGTTATGGGGCAGTAACAGCACACTTTTGAAAACGTGTTTTTCAGCCTGAAATAAACACGTTTTTTCAGACAACTGAATCCCTATGTAACTGCAAGACTCAGAAGAGCCCACACACTCAGCTCTTAACCCCAGTGTGCAGAAAGTGTCAAAACATGTTTTTCAGCAGAAATAAACATGTTTCTGCAAGTTTGGTCACCCCCATGTAAGTTATGGGGCAGTAACAGCACACTTTTGAAAACGTGTTTTTCAGCCTGAAATAAACACGTTTTTTCAGACAACTGAATCCCTATGTAACTGCAAGACTCAGAAGAGCCCACACACTCAGCTCTTAACCCCAGTGTGCAGAAAGTGTCAAAACATGATTTTCAGCAGAAATAAACATGTTTCTGCAAGTTTGGTCAACCCCATGTAAGTTATGGGGCAGTAACAGCACACTTTTGAAAACGTGTTTTTCAGCCCGAAATAAACGCGTTTTTTCAGACAACTGAATCCCTATGTAACTGCAAGGCTCAAAAGAGCCCACACACTCAGCTCTTAACCCCAGTGTGCAGAAAGTGTCAAAACATGTTTTTCAGCAGAAATAAACATGTTTCTGCAAGTTTGGTCACCCCCATGTAAGTTATGGGGCAGTAACAGCACACTTTTGAAAACGTGTTTTTCAGCCCGAAATAAACGCGTTTTTTCAGACAACTGAATCCCTATGTAACTGCAAGACTCAGAAGAGCCCACACACTCAGCTCTTAACCCCAGTGTGCAGAAAGTGACAAAACATGATTTTCAGCAGAAATAAACATGTTTCTGCAAGTTTGGTCACCCCCATGTAAGTTATGGGGCAGTAACAGCACACTTTTGAAAACGTGTTTTTCAGCCCGAAATAAACGCGTTTTTTCAGACAACTGAATCCCTATGTAACTGCAAGACTCAGAAGAGCCCACACACTCAGCTCTTAACCCCAGTGTGCAGAAAGTGTCAAAACATGATTTTCAGCAGAAATAAACATGTTTCTGCAAGTTTGGTCACCACCATGTAAGTTATGGGGCAGTAACAGCACACTTTTGAAAACGTGTTTTTCAGCCCGAAATAAACGCGTTTTTTCAGACAACTGAATCCCTATGTAACTGCAAGACTCAGAAGAGCCCACACACTCAGCTCTTAACCCCAGTGTGCAGAAAGTGTCAAAACATGTTTTTCAGCAGAAATAAACATGTTTCTGCAAGTTTGGTCACCCCCATGTAAGTTATGGGGCAGTAACAGCACACTTTTGAAAACGTGTTTTTCAGCCTGAAATAAACACGTTTTTTCAGACAACTGAATCCCTATGTAACTGCAAGACTCAGAAGAGTCCACACACTCAGCTCTTAACCCCAGTGTGCAGAAAGTGTCAAAACATGATTTTCAGCAGAAATAAACATGTTTCTGCAAGTTTGGTCAACCCCATGTAAGTTATGGGGCAGTAACAGCACACTTTTGAAAACGTGTTTTTCAGCCCGAAATAAACGCGTTTTTTCAGACAACTGAATCCCTATGTAACTGCAAGACTCAGAAGAGCCCACACACTCAGCTCTTAACCCCAGTGTGCAGAAGGTGTCAAAACGTGTTTTTCAGCAGAAATAAACATGTTTCTGCAAGTTTGGTCACCCCCATGTAAGTTATGGGGCAGTAACAGCACACTTTTGAAAACGTGTTTTTCAGCCCGAAATAAACGCGTTTTTTCAGACAACTGAATCCCTATGTAACTGCAAGACTCAGAAGAGCCCACACACTCAGCTCTTAACCCCAGTGTGCAGAAAGTGTCAAAACATGTTTTTCAGCAGAAATAAACATGTTTCTGCAAGTTTGGTCACCCCCATGTAAGTTATGGGGCAGTAACAGCACACTTTTGAAAACGTGTTTTTCAGCCTGAAATAAACACGTTTTTTCAGACAACTGAATCCCTATGTAACTGCAAGACTCAGAAGAGCCCACACACTCAGCTCTTAACCCCAGTGTGCAGAAAGTGTCAAAACATGTTTTTCAGCAGAAATAAACATGTTTCTGCAAGTTTGGTCACCCCCATGTAAGTTATGGGGCAGTAACAGCACACTTTTGAAAACGTGTTTTTCAGCCTGAAATAAACACGTTTTTTCAGACAACTGAATCCCTATGTAACTGCAAGACTCAGAAGAGCCCACACACTCAGCTCTTAACCCCAGTGTGCAGAAAGTGTCAAAACATGTTTTTCAGCAGAAATAAACATGTTTCTGCAAGTTTGGTCACCCCCATGTAAGTTATGGGGCAGTAACAGCACACTTTTGAAAACGTGTTTTTCAGCCCGAAATAAACGCGTTTTTTCAGACAACTGAATCCCTATGTAACTGCAAGACTCAGAAGAGCCCACACACTCAGCTCTTAACCCCAGTGTGCAGAAAGTGTCAAAACATGATTTTCAGCAGAAATAAACATGTTTCTGCAAGTTTGGTCACCACCATGTAAGTTATGGGGCAGTAACAGCACACTTTTGAAAACGTGTTTTTCAGCCCGAAATAAACGCGTTTTTTCAGACAACTGAATCCCTATGTAACTGCAAGACTCAGAAGAGCCCACACACTCAGCTCTTAACCCCAGTGTGCAGAAAGTGTCAAAACATGTTTTTCAGCAGAAATAAACATGTTTCTGCAAGTTTGGTCACCCCCATGTAAGTTATGGGGCAGTAACAGCACACTTTTGAAAACGTGTTTTTCAGCCTGAAATAAACACGTTTTTTCAGACAACTGAATCCCTATGTAACTGCAAGACTCAGAAGAGTCCACACACTCAGCTCTTAACCCCAGTGTGCAGAAAGTGTCAAAACATGATTTTCAGCAGAAATAAACATGTTTCTGCAAGTTTGGTCAACCCCATGTAAGTTATGGGGCAGTAACAGCACACTTTTGAAAACGTGTTTTTCAGCCCGAAATAAACGCGTTTTTTCAGACAACTGAATCCCTATGTAACTGCAAGGCTCAAAAGAGCCCACACACTCAGCTCTTAACCCCAGTGTGCAGAAAGTGTCAAAACATGTTTTTCAGCAGAAATAAACATGTTTCTGCAAGTTTGGTCACCCCCATGTAAGTTATGGGGCAGTAACAGCACACTTTTGAAAACGTGTTTTTCAGCCTGAAATAAACACGTTTTTTCAGACAACTGAATCCCTATGTAACTGCAGGACTCAGAAGAGCCCACACACTCAGCTCTTAACCCCAGTGTGCAGAAAGTGTCAAAACATGTTTTTCAGCAGAAATAAACATGTTTCTGCAAGTTTGGTCACCCCCATGTAAGTTATGGGGCAGTAACAGCACACTTTTGAAAACGTGTTTTTCAGCCTGAAATAAACACGTTTTTTCAGACAACTGAATCCCTATGTAACTGCAAGACTCAGAAGAGCCCACACACTCAGCTCTTAACCCCAGTGTGCAGAAAGTGTCAAAACATGATTTTCAGCAGAAATAAACATGTTTCTGCAAGTTTGGTCACCCCCATGTAAGTTATGGGGCAGTAACAGCACACTTTTGAAAACGTGTTTTTCAGCCCGAAATAAACGCGTTTTTTCAGACAACTGAATCCCTATGTAACTGCAAGACTCAGAAGAGCCCACACACTCAGCTCTTAACCCCAGTGTGCAGAAAGTGTCAAAACATGTTTTTCAGCAGAAATAAACATGTTTCTGCAAGTTTGGTCACCCCCATGTAAGTTATGGGGCAGTAACAGCACACTTTTGAAAACGTGTTTTTCAGCCTGAAATAAACACGTTTTTTCAGACAACTGAATCCCTATGTAACTGCAAGACTCAGAAGAGTCCACACACTCAGCTCTTAACCCCAGTGTGCAGAAAGTGTCAAAACATGATTTTCAGCAGAAATAAACATGTTTCTGCAAGTTTGGTCAACCCCATGTAAGTTATGGGGCAGTAACAGCACACTTTTGAAAACGTGTTTTTCAGCCCGAAATAAACGCGTTTTTTCAGACAACTGAATCCCTATGTAACTGCAAGGCTCAAAAGAGCCCACACACTCAGCTCTTAACCCCAGTGTGCAGAAAGTGTCAAAACGTGTTTTTCAGCAGAAATAAACATGTTTCTGCAAGTTTGGTCACCCCCATGTAAGTTATGGGGCAGTAACAGCACACTTTTGAAAACGTGTTTTTCAGCCCGAAATAAACGCGTTTTTTCAGACAACTGAATCCCTATGTAACTGCAAGGCTCAAAAGAGCCCACACACTCAGCTCTTAACCCCAGTGTGCAGAAAGTGTCAAAACGTGTTTTTCAGCAGAAATAAACATGTTTCTGCAAGTTTGGTCACCCCCATGTAAGTTATGGGGCAGTAACAGCACACTTTTGAAAACGTGTTTTTCAGCCCGAAATAAACGCGTTTTTTCAGACAACTGAATCCCTATGTAACTGCAAGGCTCAAAAGAGCCCACACACTCAGCTCTTAACCCCAGTGTGCAGAAAGTGTCAAAACGTGTTTTTCAGCAGAAATAAACATGTTTCTGCAAGTTTGGTCACCCCCATGTAAGTTATGGGGCAGTAACAGCACACTTTTGAAAACGTGTTTTTCAGCCCGAAATAAACGCGTTTTTTCAGACAACTGAATCCCTATGTAACTGCAAGACTCAGAAGAGCCCACACACTCAGCTCTTAACCCCAGTGTGCAGAAAGTGACAAAACATGATTTTCAGCAGAAATAAACATGTTTCTGCAAGTTTGGTCACCCCCATGTAAGTTATGGGGCAGTAACAGCACACTTTTGAAAACGTGTTTTTCAGCCCGAAATAAACGCGTTTTTTCAGACAACTGAATCCCTATGTAACTGCAAGACTCAGAAGAGCCCACACACTCAGCTCTTAACCCCAGTGTGCAGAAAGTGTCAAAACATGATTTTCAGCAGAAATAAACATGTTTCTGCAAGTTTGGTCAACCCCATGTAAGTTATGGGGCAGTAACAGCACACTTTTGAAAACGTGTTTTTCAGCCCGAAATAAACGCGTTTTTTCAGACAACTGAATCCCTATGTAACTGCAAGACTCAGAAGAGCCCACACACTCAGCTCTTAACCCCAGTGTGCAGAAAGTGTCAAAACGTGTTTTTCAGCAGAAATAAACATGTTTCTGCAAGTTTGGTCACCCCCATGTAAGTTATGGGGCAGTAACAGCACACTTTTGAAAACGTGTTTTTCAGCCCGAAATAAACGCGTTTTTTCAGACAACTGAATCCCTATGTAACTGCAAGACTCAGAAGAGCCCACACACTCAGCTCTTAACCCCAGTGTGCAGAAAGTGTCAAAACATGATTTTCAGCAGAAATAAACATGTTTCTGCAAGTTTGGTCACCCCCATGTAAGTTATGGGGCAGTAACAGCACACTTTTGAAAACGTGTTTTTCAGCCCGAAATAAACGCGTTTTTTCAGACAACTGAATCCCTATGTAACTGCAAGACTCAGAAGAGCCCACACACTCAGCTCTTAACCCCAGTGTGCAGAAAGTGTCAAAACATGTTTTTCAGCAGAAATAAACATGTTTCTGCAAGTTTGGTCACCCCCATGTAAGTTATGGGGCAGTAACAGCACACTTTTGAAAACGTGTTTTTCAGCCTGAAATAAACACGTTTTTTCAGACAACTGAATCCCTATGTAACTGCAAGACTCAGAAGAGTCCACACACTCAGCTCTTAACCCCAGTGTGCAGAAAGTGTCAAAACATGATTTTCAGCAGAAATAAACATGTTTCTGCAAGTTTGGTCAACCCCATGTAAGTTATGGGGCAGTAACAGCACACTTTTGAAAACGTGTTTTTCAGCCCGAAATAAACGCGTTTTTTCAGACAACTGAATCCCTATGTAACTGCAAGGCTCAAAAGAGCCCACACACTCAGCTCTTAACCCCAGTGTGCAGAAAGTGTCAAAACATGTTTTTCAGCAGAAATAAACATGTTTCTGCAAGTTTGGTCACCCCCATGTAAGTTATGGGGCAGTAACAGCACACTTTTGAAAACGTGTTTTTCAGCCCGAAATAAACGCGTTTTTTCAGACAACTGAATCCCTATGTAACTGCAAGACTCAGAAGAGCCCACACACTCAGCTCTTAACCCCAGTGTGCAGAAAGTGTCAAAACGTGATTTTCAGCAGAAATAAACATGTTTCTGCAAGTTTGGTCACCCCCATGTAAGTTATGGGGCAGTAACAGCACACTTTTGAAAACGTGTTTTTCAGCCCGAAATAAACGCGTTTTTTCAGACAACTGAATCCCTATGTAACTGCAAGACTCAGAAGAGCCCACACACTCAGCTCTTAACCCCAGTGTGCAGAAAGTGTCAAAACGTGTTTTTCAGCAGAAATAAACGTTTCTGCAAGTTTGGTCACCCCCATGTAAGTTATGGGGCAGTAACAGCACACTTTTGAAAACGTGTTTTTCAGCCCGAAATAAACACGTTTTTTCAGACAATTGAATCCCTATGTAACTGCAAGACTCAGAAGAGCCCACACACTCAGCAATTAACCCCAGTGTGCAGAAAGTGTCAAAACATGATTTTCAGCAGAAATAAACATGTTTCTGCAAGTTTGGTCACCCCCATGTAAGTTATGGGGCAGTAACAGCACACTTTTGAAAACGTGTTTTTCAGCCCGAAATAAACGCGTTTTTTCAGACAACTGAATCCCTATGTAACTGCAAGACTCAGAAGAGCCCACACACTCAGCTCTTAACCCCAGTGTGCAGAAGGTGTCAAAACGTGTTTTTCAGCAGAAATAAACATGTTTCTGCAAGTTTGGTCACCCCCATGTAAGTTATGGGGCAGTAACAGCACACTTTTGAAAACGTGTTTTTCAGCCCGAAATAAACGCGTTTTTTCAGACAACTGAATCCCTATGTAACTGCAAGACTCAGAAGAGCCCACACACTCAGCTCTTAACCCCAGTGTGCAGAAAGTGTCAAAACATGTTTTTCAGCAGAAATAAACATGTTTCTGCAAGTTTGGTCACCCCCATGTAAGTTATGGGGCAGTAACAGCACACTTTTGAAAACGTGTTTTTCAGCCTGAAATAAACACGTTTTTTCAGACAACTGAATCCCTATGTAACTGCAAGACTCAGAAGAGCCCACACACTCAGCTCTTAACCCCAGTGTGCAGAAAGTGTCAAAACATGTTTTTCAGCAGAAATAAACATGTTTCTGCAAGTTTGGTCACCCCCATGTAAGTTATGGGGCAGTAACAGCACACTTTTGAAAACGTGTTTTTCAGCCTGAAATAAACACGTTTTTTCAGACAACTGAATCCCTATGTAACTGCAAGACTCAGAAGAGCCCACACACTCAGCTCTTAACCCCAGTGTGCAGAAAGTGTCAAAACATGTTTTTCAGCAGAAATAAACATGTTTCTGCAAGTTTGGTCACCCCCATGTAAGTTATGGGGCAGTAACAGCACACTTTTGAAAACGTGTTTTTCAGCCTGAAATAAACACGTTTTTTCAGACAACTGAATCCCTATGTAACTGCAAGACTCAGAAGAGCCCACACACTCAGCTCTTAACCCCAGTGTGCAGAAAGTGTCAAAACATGATTTTCAGCAGAAATAAACATGTTTCTGCAAGTTTGGTCAACCCCATGTAAGTTATGGGGCAGTAACAGCACACTTTTGAAAACGTGTTTTTCAGCCCGAAATAAACGCGTTTTTTCAGACAACTGAATCCCTATGTAACTGCAAGGCTCAAAAGAGCCCACACACTCAGCTCTTAACCCCAGTGTGCAGAAAGTGTCAAAACATGTTTTTCAGCAGAAATAAACATGTTTCTGCAAGTTTGGTCACCCCCATGTAAGTTATGGGGCAGTAACAGCACACTTTTGAAAACGTGTTTTTCAGCCCGAAATAAACGCGTTTTTTCAGACAACTGAATCCCTATGTAACTGCAAGACTCAGAAGAGCCCACACACTCAGCTCTTAACCCCAGTGTGCAGAAAGTGACAAAACATGATTTTCAGCAGAAATAAACATGTTTCTGCAAGTTTGGTCACCCCCATGTAAGTTATGGGGCAGTAACAGCACACTTTTGAAAACGTGTTTTTCAGCCCGAAATAAACGCGTTTTTTCAGACAACTGAATCCCTATGTAACTGCAAGACTCAGAAGAGCCCACACACTCAGCTCTTAACCCCAGTGTGCAGAAAGTGTCAAAACATGATTTTCAGCAGAAATAAACATGTTTCTGCAAGTTTGGTCACCACCATGTAAGTTATGGGGCAGTAACAGCACACTTTTGAAAACGTGTTTTTCAGCCCGAAATAAACGCGTTTTTTCAGACAACTGAATCCCTATGTAACTGCAAGACTCAGAAGAGCCCACACACTCAGCTCTTAACCCCAGTGTGCAGAAAGTGTCAAAACATGTTTTTCAGCAGAAATAAACATGTTTCTGCAAGTTTGGTCACCCCCATGTAAGTTATGGGGCAGTAACAGCACACTTTTGAAAACGTGTTTTTCAGCCTGAAATAAACACGTTTTTTCAGACAACTGAATCCCTATGTAACTGCAAGACTCAGAAGAGTCCACACACTCAGCTCTTAACCCCAGTGTGCAGAAAGTGTCAAAACATGATTTTCAGCAGAAATAAACATGTTTCTGCAAGTTTGGTCAACCCCATGTAAGTTATGGGGCAGTAACAGCACACTTTTGAAAACGTGTTTTTCAGCCCGAAATAAACGCGTTTTTTCAGACAACTGAATCCCTATGTAACTGCAAGACTCAGAAGAGCCCACACACTCAGCTCTTAACCCCAGTGTGCAGAAGGTGTCAAAACGTGTTTTTCAGCAGAAATAAACATGTTTCTGCAAGTTTGGTCACCCCCATGTAAGTTATGGGGCAGTAACAGCACACTTTTGAAAACGTGTTTTTCAGCCCGAAATAAACGCGTTTTTTCAGACAACTGAATCCCTATGTAACTGCAAGACTCAGAAGAGCCCACACACTCAGCTCTTAACCCCAGTGTGCAGAAAGTGTCAAAACATGTTTTTCAGCAGAAATAAACATGTTTCTGCAAGTTTGGTCACCCCCATGTAAGTTATGGGGCAGTAACAGCACACTTTTGAAAACGTGTTTTTCAGCCTGAAATAAACACGTTTTTTCAGACAACTGAATCCCTATGTAACTGCAAGACTCAGAAGAGCCCACACACTCAGCTCTTAACCCCAGTGTGCAGAAAGTGTCAAAACATGTTTTTCAGCAGAAATAAACATGTTTCTGCAAGTTTGGTCACCCCCATGTAAGTTATGGGGCAGTAACAGCACACTTTTGAAAACGTGTTTTTCAGCCTGAAATAAACACGTTTTTTCAGACAACTGAATCCCTATGTAACTGCAAGACTCAGAAGAGCCCACACACTCAGCTCTTAACCCCAGTGTGCAGAAAGTGTCAAAACATGTTTTTCAGCAGAAATAAACATGTTTCTGCAAGTTTGGTCACCCCCATGTAAGTTATGGGGCAGTAACAGCACACTTTTGAAAACGTGTTTTTCAGCCTGAAATAAACACGTTTTTTCAGACAACTGAATCCCTATGTAACTGCAAGACTCAGAAGAGCCCACACACTCAGCTCTTAACCCCAGTGTGCAGAAAGTGTCAAAACATGATTTTCAGCAGAAATAAACATGTTTCTGCAAGTTTGGTCAACCCCATGTAAGTTATGGGGCAGTAACAGCACACTTTTGAAAACGTGTTTTTCAGCCCGAAATAAACGCGTTTTTTCAGACAACTGAATCCCTATGTAACTGCAAGGCTCAAAAGAGCCCACACACTCAGCTCTTAACCCCAGTGTGCAGAAAGTGTCAAAACATGTTTTTCAGCAGAAATAAACATGTTTCTGCAAGTTTGGTCACCCCCATGTAAGTTATGGGGCAGTAACAGCACACTTTTGAAAACGTGTTTTTCAGCCCGAAATAAACGCGTTTTTTCAGACAACTGAATCCCTATGTAACTGCAAGACTCAGAAGAGCCCACACACTCAGCTCTTAACCCCAGTGTGCAGAAAGTGACAAAACATGATTTTCAGCAGAAAAAAACATGTTTCTGCAAGTTTGGTCACCCCCATGTAAGTTATGGGGCAGTAACAGCACACTTTTGAAAACGTGTTTTTCAGCCCGAAATAAACGCGTTTTTTCAGACAACTGAATCCCTATGTAACTGCAAGACTCAGAAGAGCCCACACACTCAGCTCTTAACCCCAGTGTGCAGAAAGTGTCAAAACATGATTTTCAGCAGAAATAAACATGTTTCTGCAAGTTTGGTCACCACCATGTAAGTTATGGGGCAGTAACAGCACACTTTTGAAAACGTGTTTTTCAGCCCGAAATAAACGCGTTTTTTCAGACAACTGAATCCCTATGTAACTGCAAGACTCAGAAGAGCCCACACACTCAGCTCTTAACCCCAGTGTGCAGAAAGTGTCAAAACATGTTTTTCAGCAGAAATAAACATGTTTCTGCAAGTTTGGTCACCCCCATGTAAGTTATGGGGCAGTAACAGCACACTTTTGAAAACGTGTTTTTCAGCCTGAAATAAACACGTTTTTTCAGACAACTGAATCCCTATGTAACTGCAAGACTCAGAAGAGTCCACACACTCAGCTCTTAACCCCAGTGTGCAGAAAGTGTCAAAACATGATTTTCAGCAGAAATAAACATGTTTCTGCAAGTTTGGTCAACCCCATGTAAGTTATGGGGCAGTAACAGCACACTTTTGAAAACGTGTTTTTCAGCCCGAAATAAACGCGTTTTTTCAGACAACTGAATCCCTATGTAACTGCAAGGCTCAAAAGAGCCCACACACTCAGCTCTTAACCCCAGTGTGTAGAAAGTGTCAAAACATGTTTTTCAGCAGAAATAAACATGTTTCTGCAAGTTTGGTCACCCCCATGTAAGTTATGGGGCAGTAACAGCACACTTTTGAAAACGTGTTTTTCAGCCTGAAATAAACACGTTTTTTCAGACAACTGAATCCCTATGTAACTGCAGGACTCAGAAGAGCCCACACACTCAGCTCTTAACCCCAGTGTGCAGAAAGTGTCAAAACATGTTTTTCAGCAGAAATAAACATGTTTCTGCAAGTTTGGTCACCCCCATGTAAGTTATGGGGCAGTAACAGCACACTTTTGAAAACGTGTTTTTCAGCCTGAAATAAACACGTTTTTTCAGACAACTGAATCCCTATGTAACTGCAAGACTCAGAAGAGCCCACACACTCAGCTCTTAACCCCAGTGTGCAGAAAGTGTCAAAACATGATTTTCAGCAGAAATAAACATGTTTCTGCAAGTTTGGTCACCCCCATGTAAGTTATGGGGCAGTAACAGCACACTTTTGAAAACGTGTTTTTCAGCCCGAAATAAACGCGTTTTTTCAGACAACTGAATCCCTATGTAACTGCAAGACTCAGAAGAGCCCACACACTCAGCTCTTAACCCCAGTGTGCAGAAAGTGTCAAAACATGTTTTTCAGCAGAAATAAACATGTTTCTGCAAGTTTGGTCACCCCCATGTAAGTTATGGGGCAGTAACAGCACACTTTTGAAAACGTGTTTTTCAGCCTGAAATAAACACGTTTTTTCAGACAACTGAATCCCTATGTAACTGCAAGACTCAGAAGAGTCCACACACTCAGCTCTTAACCCCAGTGTGCAGAAAGTGTCAAAACATGATTTTCAGCAGAAATAAACATGTTTCTGCAAGTTTGGTCAACCCCATGTAAGTTATGGGGCAGTAACAGCACACTTTTGAAAACGTGTTTTTCAGCCCGAAATAAACGCGTTTTTTCAGACAACTGAATCCCTATGTAACTGCAAGGCTCAAAAGAGCCCACACACTCAGCTCTTAACCCCAGTGTGCAGAAAGTGTCAAAACGTGTTTTTCAGCAGAAATAAACATGTTTCTGCAAGTTTGGTCACCCCCATGTAAGTTATGGGGCAGTAACAGCACACTTTTGAAAACGTGTTTTTCAGCCCGAAATAAACGCGTTTTTTCAGACAACTGAATCCCTATGTAACTTCAAGGCTCAAAAGAGCCCACACACTCAGCTCTTAACCCCAGTGTGCAGAAAGTGTCAAAACGTGTTTTTCAGCAGAAATAAACATGTTTCTGCAAGTTTGGTCACCCCCATGTAAGTTATGGGGCAGTAACAGCACACTTTTGAAAACGTGTTTTTCAGCCCGAAATAAACGCGTTTTTTCAGACAACTGAATCCCTATGTAACTGCAAGACTCAGAAGAGCCCACACACTCAGCTCTTAACCCCAGTGTGCAGAAAGTGTCAAAACGTGTTTTTCAGCAGAAATAAACATGTTTCTGCAAGTTTGGTCACCCCCATGTAAGTTATGGGGCAGTAACAGCACACTTTTGAAAACGTGTTTTTCAGCCCGAAATAAACACGTTTTTTCAGACAACTGAATCCCTATGTAACTGCAAGGCTCAAAAGAGCCCACACACTCAGCTCTTAACCCCAGTGTGCAGAAAGTGTCAAAACATGATTTTCAGCAGAAATAAACATGTTTCTGCAAGTTTGGTCACCCCCATGTAAGTTATGGGGCAGTAACAGCACACTTTTTAAAACTTGTTTTTCAGCCCGAAATAAACGCGTTTTTTCAGACAACTGAATCCCTATGTAACTGCAAGGCTCAAAAGAGCCCACACACTCAGCTCTTAACCCCAGTGTGCAGAAAGTGTCAAAACATGATTTTCAGCAGAAATAAACATGTTTCTGCAAGTTTGGTCACCCCCATGTAAGTTATGGGGCAGTAACAGCACACTTTTGAAAACGTGTTTTTCAGCCCGAAATAAACGCGTTTTTTCAGACAACTGAATCCCTATGTAACTGCAAGACTCAGAAGAGCCCACACACTCAGCTCTTAACCCCAGTGTGCAGAAAGTGTCAAAACGTGTTTTTCAGCAGAAATAAACATGTTTCTGCAAGTTTGGTCACCCCCATGTAAGTTATGGGGCTGTAACAGCACACTTTTGAAAACGTGTTTTTCAGCCCGAAATAAACACGTTTTTTCAGACAACTGAATCCCTATGTAACTGCAAGGCTCAAAAGAGCCCACACACTCAGCTCTTAACCCCAGTGTGCAGAAAGTGTCAAAACGTGTTTTTCAGCAGAAATAAACATGTTTCTGCAAGTTTGGTCACCCCCATGTAAGTTATGGGGCTGTAACAGCACACTTTTGAAAACGTGTTTTTCAGCCCGAAATAAACGCGTTTTTTCAGACAACTGAATCCCTATGTAACTGCAAGACTCAGAAGAGCCCACACACTCAGCTCTTAACCCCAGTGTGCAGAAAGTGACAAAACATGATTTTCAGCAGAAATAAACATGTTTCTGCAAGTTTGGTCACCCCCATGTAAGTTATGGGGCAGTAACAGCACACTTTTGAAAACGTGTTTTTCAGCCCGAAATAAACACGTTTTTCAGACAACTGAATCCCTATGTAACTGCAAGGCTCAAAAGAGCCCACACACTCAGCTCTTAACCCCAGTGTGCAGAAAGTGTCAAAACATGATTTTCAGCAGAAATAAACATGTTTCTGCAAGTTTGGTCACCCCCATGTAAGTTATGGGGCAGTAACAGCACACTTTTTAAAACTTGTTTTTCAGCCTGAAATAAACACGTTTTTTCAGACAACTGAATCCCTATGTAACTGCAAGACTCAGAAGAGCCCACACACTCAGCTCTTAACCCCAGTGTGCAGAAAGTGTCAAAACATGTTTTTCAGCAGAAATAAACATGTTTCTGCAAGTTTGGTCACCCCCATGTAAGTTATGGGGCAGTAACAGCACACTTTTGAAAACGTGTTTTTCAGCCTGAAATAAACACGTTTTTTCAGACAACTGAATCCCTATGTAACTGCAAGACTCAGAAGAGCCCACACACTCAGCTCTTAACCCCAGTGTGCAGAAAGTGTCAAAACATGTTTTTCAGCAGAAATAAACATGTTTCTGCAAGTTTGGTCACCCCCATGTAAGTTATGGGGCAGTAACAGCACACTTTTGAAAACGTGTTTTTCAGCCTGAAATAAACACGTTTTTTCAGACAACTGAATCCCTATGTAACTGCAAGACTCAGAAGAGCCCACACACTCAGCTCTTAACCCCAGTGTGCAGAAAGTGTCAAAACATGTTTTTCAGCAGAAATAAACATGTTTCTGCAAGTTTGGTCACCCCCATGTAAGTTATGGGGCAGTAACAGCACACTTTTGAAAACGTGTTTTTCAGCCTGAAATAAACACGTTTTTTCAGACAACTGAATCCCTATGTAACTGCAAGACTCAGAAGAGCCCACACACTCAGCTCTTAACCCCAGTGTGCAGAAAGTGTCAAAACATGATTTTCAGCAGAAATAAACATGTTTCTGCAAGTTTGGTCAACCCCATGTAAGTTATGGGGCAGTAACAGCACACTTTTGAAAACGTGTTTTTCAGCCCGAAATAAACGCGTTTTTTCAGACAACTGAATCCCTATGTAACTGCAAGGCTCAAAAGAGCCCACACACTCAGCTCTTAACCCCAGTGTGCAGAAAGTGTCAAAACATGTTTTTCAGCAGAAATAAACATGTTTCTGCAAGTTTGGTCACCCCCATGTAAGTTATGGGGCAGTAACAGCACACTTTTGAAAACGTGTTTTTCAGCCCGAAATAAACGCGTTTTTTCAGACAACTGAATCCCTATGTAACTGCAAGACTCAGAAGAGCCCACACACTCAGCTCTTAACCCCAGTGTGCAGAAAGTGACAAAACATGATTTTCAGCAGAAATAAACATGTTTCTGCAAGTTTGGTCACCCCCATGTAAGTTATGGGGCAGTAACAGCACACTTTTGAAAACGTGTTTTTCAGCCCGAAATAAACGCGTTTTTTCAGACAACTGAATCCCTATGTAACTGCAAGACTCAGAAGAGCCCACACACTCAGCTCTTAACCCCAGTGTGCAGAAAGTGTCAAAACATGATTTTCAGCAGAAATAAACATGTTTCTGCAAGTTTGGTCACCCCCATGTAAGTTATGGGGCAGTAACAGCACACTTTTGAAAACGTGTTTTTCAGCCTGAAATAAACACGTTTTTTCAGACAACTGAATCCCTATGTAACTGCAAGACTCAGAAGAGTCCACACACTCAGCTCTTAACCCCAGTGTGCAGAAAGTGTCAAAACATGATTTTCAGCAGAAATAAACATGTTTCTGCAAGTTTGGTCAACCCCATGTAAGTTATGGGGCAGTAACAGCACACTTTTGAAAACGTGTTTTTCAGCCCGAAATAAACGCGTTTTTTCAGACAACTGAATCCCTATGTAACTGCAAGGCTCAAAAGAGCCCACACACTCAGCTCTTAACCCCAGTGTGCAGAAAGTGTCAAAACATGTTTTTCAGCAGAAATAAACATGTTTCTGCAAGTTTGGTCACCCCCATGTAAGTTATGGGGCAGTAACAGCACACTTTTGAAAACGTGTTTTTCAGCCCGAAATAAACGCGTTTTTTCAGACAACTGAATCCCTATGTAACTGCAAGACTCAGAAGAGCCCACACACTCAGCTCTTAACCCCAGTGTGCAGAAAGTGTCAAAACGTGATTTTCAGCAGAAATAAACATGTTTCTGCAAGTTTGGTCACCCCCATGTAAGTTATGGGGCAGTAACAGCACACTTTTGAAAACGTGTTTTTCAGCCCGAAATAAACGCGTTTTTTCAGACAACTGAATCCCTATGTAACTGCAAGACTCAGAAGAGCCCACACACTCAGCTCTTAACCCCAGTGTGCAGAAAGTGTCAAAACATGTTTTTCAGCAGAAATAAACATGTTTCTGCAAGTTTGGTCACCCCCATGTAAGTTATGGGGCAGTAACAGCACACTTTTGAAAACGTGTTTTTCAGCCTGAAATAAACGCGTTTTTTCAGACAACTGAATCCCTATGTAACTGCAAGACTCAGAAGAGCCCACACACTCAGCTCTTAACCCCAGTGTGCAGAAAGTGTCAAAACATGATTTTCAGCAGAAATAAACATGTTTCTGCAAGTTTGGTCACCCCCATGTAAGTTATGGGGCAGTAACAGCACACTTTTGAAAACGTGTTTTTCAGCCCGAAATAAACGCGTTTTTTCAGACAACTGAATCCCTATGTAACTGCAAGACTCAGAAGAGCCCACACACTCAGCTCTTAACCCCAGTGTGCAGAAAGTGTCAAAACGTGTTTTTCAGCAGAAATAAACATGTTTCTGCAAGTTTGGTCACCCCCATGTAAGTTATGGGGCAGTAACAGCACACTTTTGAAAACGTGTTTTTCAGCCCGAAATAAACGCGTTTTTTCAGACAACTGAATCCCTATGTAACTGCAAGACTCAGAAGAGCCCACACACTCAGCTCTTAACCCCAGTGTGCAGAAAGTGTCAAAACATGATTTTCAGCAGAAATAAACATGTTTCTGCAAGTTTGGTCACCCCCATGTAAGTTATGGGGCAGTAACAGCACACTTTTGAAAACGTGTTTTTCAGCCCGAAATAAACGCGTTTTTTCAGACAACTGAATCCCTATGTAACTGCAAGACTCAGAAGAGCCCACACACTCAGCTCTTAACCCCAGTGTGCAGAAAGTGTCAAAACATGTTTTTCAGCAGAAATAAACATGTTTCTGCAAGTTTGGTCACCCCCATGTAAGTTATGGGGCAGTAACAGCACACTTTTGAAAACGTGTTTTTCAGCCTGAAATAAACACGTTTTTTCAGACAACTGAATCCCTATGTAACTGCAAGACTCAGAAGAGCCCACACACTCAGCTCTTAACCCCAGTGTGCAGAAAGTGTCAAAACATGTTTTTCAGCAGAAATAAACATGTTTCTGCAAGTTTGGTCACCCCCATGTAAGTTATGGGGCAGTAACAGCACACTTTTGAAAACGTGTTTTTCAGCCTGAAATAAACACGTTTTTTCAGACAACTGAATCCCTATGTAACTGCAAGACTCAGAAGAGCCCACACACTCAGCTCTTAACCCCAGTGTGCAGAAAGTGTCAAAACATGTTTTTCAGCAGAAATAAACATGTTTCTGCAAGTTTGGTCACCCCCATGTAAGTTATGGGGCAGTAACAGCACACTTTTGAAAACGTGTTTTTCAGCCTGAAATAAACACGTTTTTTCAGACAACTGAATCCCTATGTAACTGCAAGGCTCAAAAGAGCCCACACACTCAGCTCTTAACCCCAGTGTGCAGAAAGTGTCAAAACATGATTTTCAGCAGAAATAAACATGTTTCTGCAAGTTTGGTCACCCCCATGTAAGTTATGGGGCAGTAACAGCACACTTTTGAAAACGTGTTTTTCAGCCCGAAATAAACGCGTTTTTTCAGACAACTGAATCCCTATGTAACTGCAAGACTCAGAAGAGCCCACACACTCAGCTCTTAACCCCAGTGTGCAGAAAGTGTCAAAACGTGTTTTTCAGCAGAAATAAACATGTTTCTGCAAGTTTGGTCACCCCCATGTAAGTTATGGGGCAGTAACAGCACACTTTTGAAAACGTGTTTTTCAGCCCGAAATAAACACGTTTTTTCAGACAACTGAATCCCTATGTAACTGCAAGGCTCAAAAGAGCCCACACACTCAGCTCTTAACCCCAGTGTGCAGAAAGTGTCAAAACATGATTTTCAGCAGAAATAAACATGTTTCTGCAAGTTTGGTCACCCCCATGTAAGTTATGGGGCAGTAACAGCACACTTTTTAAAACTTGTTTTTCAGCCCGAAATAAACGCGTTTTTTCAGACAACTGAATCCCTATGTAACTGCAAGGCTCAAAAGAGCCCACACACTCAGCTCTTAACCCCAGTGTGCAGAAAGTGTCAAAACATGATTTTCAGCAGAAATAAACATGTTTCTGCAAGTTTGGTCACCCCCATGTAAGTTATGGGGCAGTAACAGCACACTTTTGAAAACTTGTTTTTCAGCCCGAAATAAACGCGTTTTTTCAGACAACTGAATCCCTATGTAACTGCAAGACTCAGAAGAGCCCACACACTCAGCTCTTAACCCCAGTGTGCAGAAAGTGTCAAAACATGATTTTCAGCAGAAATAAACATGTTTCTGCAAGTTTGGTCACCCCCATGTAAGTTATGGGGCAGTAACAGCACACTTTTGAAAACGTGTTTTTCAGCCCGAAATAAACGCGTTTTTTCAGACAACTGAATCCCTATGTAACTGCAAGACTCAGAAGAGCCCACACACTCAGCTCTTAACCCCAGTGTGCAGAAAGTGTCAAAACGTGTTTTTCAGCAGAAATAAACATGTTTCTGCAAGTTTGGTCACCCCCATGTAAGTTATGGGGCAGTAACAGCACACTTTTGAAAACGTGTTTTTCAGTTCGAAATAAACGCGTTTTTTCAGACAACTGAATCCCTATGTAACTGCAAGACTCAGAAGAGCCCACACACTCAGCTCTTAACCCCAGTGTGCAGAAAGTGTCAAAACGTGTTTTTCAGCAGAAATAAACATGTTTCTGCAAGTTTGGTCACCCCCATGTAAGTTATGGGGCAGTAACAGCACACTTTTGAAAACGTGTTTTTCAGCCCGAAATAAACGCGTTTTTTCAGACAACTGAATCCCTATGTAACTGCAAGACTCAGAAGAGCCCACACACTCAGCTCTTAACCCCAGTGTGCAGAAAGTGTCAAAACATGATTTTCAGCAGAAATAAACATGTTTCTGCAAGTTTGGTCACCCCCATGTAAGTTATGGGGCAGTAACAGCACACTTTTGAAAACGTGTTTTTCAGCCCGAAATAAACGCGTTTTTTCAGACAACTGAATCCCTATGTAACTGCAAGACTCAGAAGAGCCCACACACTCAGCTCTTAACCCCAGTGTGCAGAAAGTGACAAAACATGATTTTCAGCAGAAAAAAACATGTTTCTGCAAGTTTGGTCACCCCCATGTAAGTTATGGGGCAGTAACAGCACACTTTTGAAAACGTGTTTTTCAGCCCGAAATAAACGCGTTTTTTCAGACAACTGAATCCCTATGTAACTGCAAGACTCAGAAGAGCCCACACACTCAGCTCTTAACCCCAGTGTGCAGAAAGTGTCAAAACATGATTTTCAGCAGAAATAAACATGTTTCTGCAAGTTTGGTCACCACCATGTAAGTTATGGGGCAGTAACAGCACACTTTTGAAAACGTGTTTTTCAGCCCGAAATAAACGCGTTTTTTCAGACAACTGAATCCCTATGTAACTGCAAGACTCAGAAGAGCCCACACACTCAGCTCTTAACCCCAGTGTGCAGAAAGTGTCAAAACATGTTTTTCAGCAGAAATAAACATGTTTCTGCAAGTTTGGTCACCCCCATGTAAGTTATGGGGCAGTAACAGCACACTTTTGAAAACGTGTTTTTCAGCCTGAAATAAACACGTTTTTTCAGACAACTGAATCCCTATGTAACTGCAAGACTCAGAAGAGTCCACACACTCAGCTCTTAACCCCAGTGTGCAGAAAGTGTCAAAACATGATTTTCAGCAGAAATAAACATGTTTCTGCAAGTTTGGTCAACCCCATGTAAGTTATGGGGCAGTAACAGCACACTTTTGAAAACGTGTTTTTCAGCCCGAAATAAACGCGTTTTTTCAGACAACTGAATCCCTATGTAACTGCAAGGCTCAAAAGAGCCCACACACTCAGCTCTTAACCCCAGTGTGTAGAAAGTGTCAAAACATGTTTTTCAGCAGAAATAAACATGTTTCTGCAAGTTTGGTCACCCCCATGTAAGTTATGGGGCAGTAACAGCACACTTTTGAAAACGTGTTTTTCAGCCTGAAATAAACACGTTTTTTCAGACAACTGAATCCCTATGTAACTGCAGGACTCAGAAGAGCCCACACACTCAGCTCTTAACCCCAGTGTGCAGAAAGTGTCAAAACATGTTTTTCAGCAGAAATAAACATGTTTCTGCAAGTTTGGTCACCCCCATGTAAGTTATGGGGCAGTAACAGCACACTTTTGAAAACGTGTTTTTCAGCCTGAAATAAACACGTTTTTTCAGACAACTGAATCCCTATGTAACTGCAAGACTCAGAAGAGCCCACACACTCAGCTCTTAACCCCAGTGTGCAGAAAGTGTCAAAACATGATTTTCAGCAGAAATAAACATGTTTCTGCAAGTTTGGTCACCCCCATGTAAGTTATGGGGCAGTAACAGCACACTTTTGAAAACGTGTTTTTCAGCCCGAAATAAACGCGTTTTTTCAGACAACTGAATCCCTATGTAACTGCAAGACTCAGAAGAGCCCACACACTCAGCTCTTAACCCCAGTGTGCAGAAAGTGTCAAAACATGTTTTTCAGCAGAAATAAACATGTTTCTGCAAGTTTGGTCACCCCCATGTAAGTTATGGGGCAGTAACAGCACACTTTTGAAAACGTGTTTTTCAGCCTGAAATAAACACGTTTTTTCAGACAACTGAATCCCTATGTAACTGCAAGACTCAGAAGAGTCCACACACTCAGCTCTTAACCCCAGTGTGCAGAAAGTGTCAAAACATGATTTTCAGCAGAAATAAACATGTTTCTGCAAGTTTGGTCAACCCCATGTAAGTTATGGGGCAGTAACAGCACACTTTTGAAAACGTGTTTTTCAGCCCGAAATAAACGCGTTTTTTCAGACAACTGAATCCCTATGTAACTGCAAGGCTCAAAAGAGCCCACACACTCAGCTCTTAACCCCAGTGTGCAGAAAGTGTCAAAACGTGTTTTTCAGCAGAAATAAACATGTTTCTGCAAGTTTGGTCACCCCCATGTAAGTTATGGGGCAGTAACAGCACACTTTTGAAAACGTGTTTTTCAGCCCGAAATAAACGCGTTTTTTCAGACAACTGAATCCCTATGTAACTGCAAGGCTCAAAAGAGCCCACACACTCAGCTCTTAACCCCAGTGTGCAGAAAGTGTCAAAACGTGTTTTTCAGCAGAAATAAACATGTTTCTGCAAGTTTGGTCACCCCCATGTAAGTTATGGGGCAGTAACAGCACACTTTTGAAAACGTGTTTTTCAGCCCGAAATAAACGCGTTTTTTCAGACAACTGAATCCCTATGTAACTGCAAGACTCAGAAGAGCCCACACACTCAGCTCTTAACCCCAGTGTGCAGAAAGTGTCAAAACGTGTTTTTCAGCAGAAATAAACATGTTTCTGCAAGTTTGGTCACCCCCATGTAAGTTATGGGGCAGTAACAGCACACTTTTGAAAACGTGTTTTTCAGCCCGAAATAAACACGTTTTTTCAGACAACTGAATCCCTATGTAACTGCAAGGCTCAAAAGAGCCCACACACTCAGCTCTTAACCCCAGTGTGCAGAAAGTGTCAAAACATGATTTTCAGCAGAAATAAACATGTTTCTGCAAGTTTGGTCACCCCCATGTAAGTTATGGGGCAGTAACAGCACACTTTTTAAAACTTGTTTTTCAGCCCGAAATAAACGCGTTTTTTCAGACAACTGAATCCCTATGTAACTGCAAGGCTCAAAAGAGCCCACACACTCAGCTCTTAACCCCAGTGTGCAGAAAGTGTCAAAACATGATTTTCAGCAGAAATAAACATGTTTCTGCAAGTTTGGTCACCCCCATGTAAGTTATGGGGCAGTAACAGCACACTTTTGAAAACGTGTTTTTCAGCCCGAAATAAACGCGTTTTTTCAGACAACTGAATCCCTATGTAACTGCAAGACTCAGAAGAGCCCACACACTCAGCTCTTAACCCCAGTGTGCAGAAAGTGTCAAAACGTGTTTTTCAGCAGAAATAAACATGTTTCTGCAAGTTTGGTCACCCCCATGTAAGTTATGGGGCTGTAACAGCACACTTTTGAAAACGTGTTTTTCAGCCCGAAATAAACGCGTTTTTTCAGACAACTGAATCCCTATGTAACTGCAAGGCTCAAAAGAGCCCACACACTCAGCTCTTAACCCCAGTGTGCAGAAAGTGTCAAAACGTGTTTTTCAGCAGAAATAAACATGTTTCTGCAAGTTTGGTCACCCCCATGTAAGTTATGGGGCTGTAACAGCACACTTTTGAAAACGTGTTTTTCAGCCCGAAATAAACGCGTTTTTTCAGACAACTGAATCCCTATGTAACTGCAAGACTCAGAAGAGCCCACACACTCAGCTCTTAACCCCAGTGTGCAGAAAGTGACAAAACATGATTTTCAGCAGAAATAAACATGTTTCTGCAAGTTTGGTCACCCCCATGTAAGTTATGGGGCAGTAACAGCACACTTTTGAAAACGTGTTTTTCAGCCCGAAATAAACACGTTTTTCAGACAACTGAATCCCTATGTAACTGCAAGGCTCAAAAGAGCCCACACACTCAGCTCTTAACCCCAGTGTGCAGAAAGTGTCAAAACATGATTTTCAGCAGAAATAAACATGTTTCTGCAAGTTTGGTCACCCCCATGTAAGTTATGGGGCAGTAACAGCACACTTTTTAAAACTTGTTTTTCAGCCTGAAATAAACACGTTTTTTCAGACAACTGAATCCCTATGTAACTGCAAGACTCAGAAGAGCCCACACACTCAGCTCTTAACCCCAGTGTGCAGAAAGTGTCAAAACATGTTTTTCAGCAGAAATAAACATGTTTCTGCAAGTTTGGTCACCCCCATGTAAGTTATGGGGCAGTAACAGCACACTTTTGAAAACGTGTTTTTCAGCCTGAAATAAACACGTTTTTTCAGACAACTGAATCCCTATGTAACTGCAAGACTCAGAAGAGCCCACACACTCAGCTCTTAACCCCAGTGTGCAGAAAGTGTCAAAACATGTTTTTCAGCAGAAATAAACATGTTTCTGCAAGTTTGGTCACCCCCATGTAAGTTATGGGGCAGTAACAGCACACTTTTGAAAACGTGTTTTTCAGCCTGAAATAAACACGTTTTTTCAGACAACTGAATCCCTATGTAACTGCAAGACTCAGAAGAGCCCACACACTCAGCTCTTAACCCCAGTGTGCAGAAAGTGTCAAAACATGTTTTTCAGCAGAAATAAACATGTTTCTGCAAGTTTGGTCACCCCCATGTAAGTTATGGGGCAGTAACAGCACACTTTTGAAAACGTGTTTTTCAGCCTGAAATAAACACGTTTTTTCAGACAACTGAATCCCTATGTAACTGCAAGACTCAGAAGAGCCCACACACTCAGCTCTTAACCCCAGTGTGCAGAAAGTGTCAAAACATGATTTTCAGCAGAAATAAACATGTTTCTGCAAGTTTGGTCAACCCCATGTAAGTTATGGGGCAGTAACAGCACACTTTTGAAAACGTGTTTTTCAGCCCGAAATAAACGCGTTTTTTCAGACAACTGAATCCCTATGTAACTGCAAGGCTCAAAAGAGCCCACACACTCAGCTCTTAACCCCAGTGTGCAGAAAGTGTCAAAACATGTTTTTCAGCAGAAATAAACATGTTTCTGCAAGTTTGGTCACCCCCATGTAAGTTATGGGGCAGTAACAGCACACTTTTGAAAACGTGTTTTTCAGCCCGAAATAAACGCGTTTTTTCAGACAACTGAATCCCTATGTAACTGCAAGACTCAGAAGAGCCCACACACTCAGCTCTTAACCCCAGTGTGCAGAAAGTGACAAAACATGATTTTCAGCAGAAATAAACATGTTTCTGCAAGTTTGGTCACCCCCATGTAAGTTATGGGGCAGTAACAGCACACTTTTGAAAACGTGTTTTTCAGCCCGAAATAAACGCGTTTTTTCAGACAACTGAATCCCTATGTAACTGCAAGACTCAGAAGAGCCCACACACTCAGCTCTTAACCCCAGTGTGCAGAAAGTGTCAAAACATGATTTTCAGCAGAAATAAACATGTTTCTGCAAGTTTGGTCACCCCCATGTAAGTTATGGGGCAGTAACAGCACACTTTTGAAAACGTGTTTTTCAGCCTGAAATAAACACGTTTTTTCAGACAACTGAATCCCTATGTAACTGCAAGACTCAGAAGAGTCCACACACTCAGCTCTTAACCCCAGTGTGCAGAAAGTGTCAAAACATGATTTTCAGCAGAAATAAACATGTTTCTGCAAGTTTGGTCAACCCCATGTAAGTTATGGGGCAGTAACAGCACACTTTTGAAAACGTGTTTTTCAGCCCGAAATAAACGCGTTTTTTCAGACAACTGAATCCCTATGTAACTGCAAGGCTCAAAAGAGCCCACACACTCAGCTCTTAACCCCAGTGTGCAGAAAGTGTCAAAACATGTTTTTCAGCAGAAATAAACATGTTTCTGCAAGTTTGGTCACCCCCATGTAAGTTATGGGGCAGTAACAGCACACTTTTGAAAACGTGTTTTTCAGCCCGAAATAAACGCGTTTTTTCAGACAACTGAATCCCTATGTAACTGCAAGACTCAGAAGAGCCCACACACTCAGCTCTTAACCCCAGTGTGCAGAAAGTGTCAAAACGTGATTTTCAGCAGAAATAAACATGTTTCTGCAAGTTTGGTCACCCCCATGTAAGTTATGGGGCAGTAACAGCACACTTTTGAAAACGTGTTTTTCAGCCCGAAATAAACGCGTTTTTTCAGACAACTGAATCCCTATGTAACTGCAAGACTCAGAAGAGCCCACACACTCAGCTCTTAACCCCAGTGTGCAGAAAGTGTCAAAACATGTTTTTCAGCAGAAATAAACATGTTTCTGCAAGTTTGGTCACCCCCATGTAAGTTATGGGGCAGTAACAGCACACTTTTGAAAACGTGTTTTTCAGCCTGAAATAAACGCGTTTTTTCAGACAACTGAATCCCTATGTAACTGCAAGACTCAGAAGAGCCCACACACTCAGCTCTTAACCCCAGTGTGCAGAAAGTGTCAAAACATGATTTTCAGCAGAAATAAACATGTTTCTGCAAGTTTGGTCACCCCCATGTAAGTTATGGGGCAGTAACAGCACACTTTTGAAAACGTGTTTTTCAGCCCGAAATAAACGCGTTTTTTCAGACAACTGAATCCCTATGTAACTGCAAGACTCAGAAGAGCCCACACACTCAGCTCTTAACCCCAGTGTGCAGAAAGTGTCAAAACGTGTTTTTCAGCAGAAATAAACATGTTTCTGCAAGTTTGGTCACCCCCATGTAAGTTATGGGGCAGTAACAGCACACTTTTGAAAACGTGTTTTTCAGCCCGAAATAAACGCGTTTTTTCAGACAACTGAATCCCTATGTAACTGCAAGACTCAGAAGAGCCCACACACTCAGCTCTTAACCCCAGTGTGCAGAAAGTGTCAAAACATGATTTTCAGCAGAAATAAACATGTTTCTGCAAGTTTGGTCACCCCCATGTAAGTTATGGGGCAGTAACAGCACACTTTTGAAAACGTGTTTTTCAGCCCGAAATAAACGCGTTTTTTCAGACAACTGAATCCCTATGTAACTGCAAGACTCAGAAGAGCCCACACACTCAGCTCTTAACCCCAGTGTGCAGAAAGTGTCAAAACATGTTTTTCAGCAGAAATAAACATGTTTCTGCAAGTTTGGTCACCCCCATGTAAGTTATGGGGCAGTAACAGCACACTTTTGAAAACGTGTTTTTCAGCCTGAAATAAACACGTTTTTTCAGACAACTGAATCCCTATGTAACTGCAAGACTCAGAAGAGCCCACACACTCAGCTCTTAACCCCAGTGTGCAGAAAGTGTCAAAACATGTTTTTCAGCAGAAATAAACATGTTTCTGCAAGTTTGGTCACCCCCATGTAAGTTATGGGGCAGTAACAGCACACTTTTGAAAACGTGTTTTTCAGCCTGAAATAAACACGTTTTTTCAGACAACTGAATCCCTATGTAACTGCAAGACTCAGAAGAGCCCACACACTCAGCTCTTAACCCCAGTGTGCAGAAAGTGTCAAAACATGTTTTTCAGCAGAAATAAACATGTTTCTGCAAGTTTGGTCACCCCCATGTAAGTTATGGGGCAGTAACAGCACACTTTTGAAAACGTGTTTTTCAGCCTGAAATAAACACGTTTTTTCAGACAACTGAATCCCTATGTAACTGCAAGGCTCAAAAGAGCCCACACACTCAGCTCTTAACCCCAGTGTGCAGAAAGTGTCAAAACATGATTTTCAGCAGAAATAAACATGTTTCTGCAAGTTTGGTCACCCCCATGTAAGTTATGGGGCAGTAACAGCACACTTTTGAAAACGTGTTTTTCAGCCCGAAATAAACGCGTTTTTTCAGACAACTGAATCCCTATGTAACTGCAAGACTCAGAAGAGCCCACACACTCAGCTCTTAACCCCAGTGTGCAGAAAGTGTCAAAACGTGTTTTTCAGCAGAAATAAACATGTTTCTGCAAGTTTGGTCACCCCCATGTAAGTTATGGGGCAGTAACAGCACACTTTTGAAAACGTGTTTTTCAGCCCGAAATAAACACGTTTTTTCAGACAACTGAATCCCTATGTAACTGCAAGGCTCAAAAGAGCCCACACACTCAGCTCTTAACCCCAGTGTGCAGAAAGTGTCAAAACATGATTTTCAGCAGAAATAAACATGTTTCTGCAAGTTTGGTCACCCCCATGTAAGTTATGGGGCAGTAACAGCACACTTTTTAAAACTTGTTTTTCAGCCCGAAATAAACGCGTTTTTTCAGACAACTGAATCCCTATGTAACTGCAAGGCTCAAAAGAGCCCACACACTCAGCTCTTAACCCCAGTGTGCAGAAAGTGTCAAAACATGATTTTCAGCAGAAATAAACATGTTTCTGCAAGTTTGGTCACCCCCATGTAAGTTATGGGGCAGTAACAGCACACTTTTGAAAACTTGTTTTTCAGCCCGAAATAAACGCGTTTTTTCAGACAACTGAATCCCTATGTAACTGCAAGACTCAGAAGAGCCCACACACTCAGCTCTTAACCCCAGTGTGCAGAAAGTGTCAAAACATGATTTTCAGCAGAAATAAACATGTTTCTGCAAGTTTGGTCACCCCCATGTAAGTTATGGGGCAGTAACAGCACACTTTTGAAAACGTGTTTTTCAGCCCGAAATAAACGCGTTTTTTCAGACAACTGAATCCCTATGTAACTGCAAGACTCAGAAGAGCCCACACACTCAGCTCTTAACCCCAGTGTGCAGAAAGTGTCAAAACGTGTTTTTCAGCAGAAATAAACATGTTTCTGCAAGTTTGGTCACCCCCATGTAAGTTATGGGGCAGTAACAGCACACTTTTGAAAACGTGTTTTTCAGCCCGAAATAAACGCGTTTTTTCAGACAACTGAATCCCTATGTAACTGCAAGACTCAGAAGAGCCCACACACTCAGCTCTTAACCCCAGTGTGCAGAAAGTGTCAAAACGTGTTTTTCAGCAGAAATAAACATGTTTCTGCAAGTTTGGTCACCCCCATGTAAGTTATGGGGCAGTAACAGCACACTTTTGAAAACGTGTTTTTCAGCCCGAAATAAACGCGTTTTTTCAGACAACTGAATCCCTATGTAACTGCAAGACTCAGAAGAGCCCACACACTCAGCTCTTAACCCCAGTGTGCAGAAAGTGTCAAAACATGATTTTCAGCAGAAATAAACATGTTTCTGCAAGTTTGGTCACCCCCATGTAAGTTATGGGGCAGTAACAGCACACTTTTGAAAACGTGTTTTTCAGCCCGAAATAAACGCGTTTTTTCAGACAACTGAATCCCTATGTAACTGCAAGACTCAGAAGAGCCCACACACTCAGCTCTTAACCCCAGTGTGCAGAAAGTGTCAAAACATGTTTTTCAGCAGAAATAAACATGTTTCTGCAAGTTTGGTCACCCCCATGTAAGTTATGGGGCAGTAACAGCACACTTTTTAAAACTTGTTTTTCAGCCCGAAATAAACGCGTTTTTTCAGACAACTGAATCCCTATGTAACTGCAAGGCTCAAAAGAGCCCACACACTCAGCTCTTAACCCCAGTGTGCAGAAAGTGTCAAAACATGATTTTCAGCAGAAATAAACATGTTTCTGCAAGTTTGGTCACCCCCATGTAAGTTATGGGGCAGTAACAGCACACTTTTGAAAACGTGTTTTTCAGCCCGAAATAAACGCGTTTTTTCAGACAACTGAATCCCTATGTAACTGCAAGACTCATTAGAGCCCACACACTCAGCTCTTAACCCCAGTGTGCAGAAAGTGTCAAAACGTGTTTTTCAGCAGAAATAAACATGTTTCTGCAAGTTTGGTCACCCCCATGTAAGTTATGGGGCAGTAACAGCACACTTTTGAAAACGTGTTTTTCAGCCCGAAATAAACGCGTTTTTTCAGACAACTGAATCCCTATGTAACTGCAAGGCTCAAAAGAGCCCACACACTCAGCTCTTAACCCCAGTGTGCAGAAAGTGTCAAAACATGTTTTTCAGCAGAAATAAACATGTTTCTGCAAGTTTGGTCACCCCCATGTAAGTTATGGGGCAGTAACAGCACACTTTTGAAAACGTGTTTTTCAGCCCGAAATAAACGCGTTTTTTCAGACAACTGAATCCCTATGTAACTGCAAGACTCAGAAGAGCCCACACACTCAGCTCTTAACCCCAGTGTGCAGAAAGTGACAAAACATGATTTTCAGCAGAAATAAACATGTTTCTGCAAGTTTGGTCACCCCCATGTAAGTTATGGGGCAGTAACAGCACACTTTTGAAAACGTGTTTTTCAGCCCGAAATAAACACGTTTTTTCAGACAACTGAATCCCTATGTAACTGCAAGGCTCAAAAGAGCCCACACACTCAGCTCTTAACCCCAGTGTGCAGAAAGTGTCAAAACATGATTTTCAGCAGAAATAAACATGTTTCTGCAAGTTTGGTCACCCCCATGTAAGTTATGGGGCAGTAACAGCACACTTTTTAAAACTTGTTTTTCAGCCCGAAATAAACGCGTTTTTTCAGACAACTGAATCCCTATGTAACTGCAAGGCTCAAAAGAGCCCACACACTCAGCTCTTAACCCCAGTGTGCAGAAAGTGTCAAAACATGATTTTCAGCAGAAATAAACATGTTTCTGCAAGTTTGGTCACCCCCATGTAAGTTATGGGGCAGTAACAGCACACTTTTGAAAACGTGTTTTTCAGCCCGAAATAAACGCGTTTTTTCAGACAACTGAATCCCTATGTAACTGCAAGGCTCAAAAGAGCCCACACACTCAGCTCTTAACCCCAGTGTGCAGAAAGTGTCAAAACATGTTTTTCAGCAGAAATAAACATGTTTCTGCAAGTTTGGTCACCCCCATGTAAGTTATGGGGCAGTAACAGCACACTTTTGAAAACGTGTTTTTCAGCCCGAAATAAACGCGTTTTTTCAGACAACTGAATCCCTATGTAACTGCAAGACTCAGAAGAGCCCACACACTCAGCTCTTAACCCCAGTGTGCAGAAAGTGACAAAACATGATTTTCAGCAGAAATAAACATGTTTCTGCAAGTTTGGTCACCCCCATGTAAGTTATGGGGCAGTAACAGCACACTTTTGAAAACGTGTTTTTCAGCCCGAAATAAACACGTTTTTTCAGACAACTGAATCCCTATGTAACTGCAAGGCTCAAAAGAGCCCACACACTCAGCTCTTAACCCCAGTGTGCAGAAAGTGTCAAAACATGATTTTCAGCAGAAATAAACATGTTTCTGCAAGTTTGGTCACCCCCATGTAAGTTATGGGGCAGTAACAGCACACTTTTTAAAACTTGTTTTTCAGCCCGAAATAAACGCGTTTTTTCAGACAACTGAATCCCTATGTAACTGCAAGGCTCAAAAGAGCCCACACACTCAGCTCTTAACCCCAGTGTGCAGAAAGTGTCAAAACATGATTTTCAGCAGAAATAAACATGTTTCTGCAAGTTTGGTCACCCCCATGTAAGTTATGGGGCAGTAACAGCACACTTTTGAAAACGTGTTTTTCAGCCCGAAATAAACGCGTTTTTTCAGACAACTGAATCCCTATGTAACTGCAAGACTCAGAAGAGCCCACACACTCAGCTCTTAACCCCAGTGTGCAGAAAGTGTCAAAACGTGTTTTTCAGCAGAAATAAACATGTTTCTGCAAGTTTGGTCACCCCCATGTAAGTTATGGGGGCAGTAACAGCACACTTTTGAAAACGTGTTTTTCAGCCCGAAATAAACGCGTTTTTTCAGAAAACTGAATCCCTATGTAACTGCAAGGCTCAAAAGAGCCCACACACTCAGCTCTTAACCCCAGTGTGCAGAAAGTGTCAAAACATGTTTTTCAGCAGAAATAAACATGTTTCTGCAAGTTTGGTCACCCCCATGTAAGTTATGGGGCAGTAACAGCACACTTTTGAAAACGTGTTTTTCAGCCCGAAATAAACGCGTTTTTTCAGACAACTGAATCCCTATGTAACTGCAAGACTCAGAAGAGCCCACACACTCAGCTCTTAACCCCAGTGTGCAGAAAGTGTCAAAACGTGTTTTTCAGCAGAAATAAACATGTTTCTGCAAGTTTGGTCACCCCCATGTAAGTTATGGGGCAGTAACAGCACACTTTTGAAAACGTGTTTTTCAGCCCGAAATAAACGCGTTTTTTCAGACAACTGAATCCCTATGTAACTGCAAGGCTCAAAAGAGCCCACACACTCAGCTCTTAACCCCAGTGTGCAGAAAGTGTCAAAACATGTTTTTCAGCAGAAATAAACATGTTTCTGCAAGTTTGGTCACCCCCATGTAAGTTATGGGGCAGTAACAGCACACTTTTGAAAACGTGTTTTTCAGCCCGAAATAAACGCGTTTTTTCAGACAACTGAATCCCTATGTAACTGCAAGACTCAGAAGAGCCCACACACTCAGCTCTTAACCCCAGTGTGCAGAAAGTGACAAAACATGATTTTCAGCAGAAATAAACATGTTTCTGCAAGTTTGGTCACCCCCATGTAAGTTATGGGGCAGTAACAGCACACTTTTGAAAACGTGTTTTTCAGCCCGAAATAAACACGTTTTTTCAGACAACTGAATCCCTATGTAACTGCAAGGCTCAAAAGAGCCCACACACTCAGCTCTTAACCCCAGTGTGCAGAAAGTGTCAAAACATGATTTTCAGCAGAAATAAACATGTTTCTGCAAGTTTGGTCACCCCCATGTAAGTTATGGGGGCAGTAACAGCACACTTTTGAAAACGTGTTTTTCAGCCCGAAATAAACGCGTTTTTTCAGACAACTGAATCCCTATGTAACTGCAAGGCTCAAAAGAGCCCACACACTCAGCTCTTAACCCCAGTGTGCAGAAAGTGTCAAAACATGTTTTTCAGCAGAAATAAACATGTTTCTGCAAGTTTGGTCACCCCCATGTAAGTTATGGGGCAGTAACAGCACACTTTTGAAAACGTGTTTTTCAGCCCGAAATAAACGCGTTTTTTCAGACAACTGAATCCCTATGTAACTGCAAGACTCAGAAGAGCCCACACACTCAGCTCTTAACCCCAGTGTGCAGAAAGTGACAAAACATGATTTTCAGCAGAAATAAACATGTTTCTGCAAGTTTGGTCACCCCCATGTAAGTTATGGGGCAGTAACAGCACACTTTTGAAAACGTGTTTTTCAGCCCGAAATAAACGCGTTTTTTCAGACAACTGAATCCCTATGTAACTGCAAGACTCAGAAGAGCCCACACACTCAGCTCTTAACCCCAGTGTGCAGAAAGTGTCAAAACGTGTTTTTCAGCAGAAATAAACATGTTTCTGCAAGTTTGGTCACCCCCATGTAAGTTATGGGGCAGTAACAGCACACTTTTGAAAACGTGTTTTTCAGCCTGAAATAAACACGTTTTTTCAGACAACTGAATCCCTATGTAACTGCAAGACTCAGAAGAGCCCACACACTCAGCTCTTAACCCCAGTGTGCAGAAAGTGTCAAAACATGATTTTCAGCAGAAATAAACATGTTTCTGCAAGTTTGGTCAACCCCATGTAAGTTATGGGGCAGTAACAGCACACTTTTGAAAACGTGTTTTTCAGCCCGAAATAAACGCGTTTTTTCAGACAACTGAATCCCTAAGTAACTGCAAGGCTCAAAAGAGCCCACACACTCAGCTCTTAACCCCAGTGTGCAGAAAGTGTCAAAACATGTTTTTCAGCAGAAATAAACATGTTTCTGCAAGTTTGGTCACCCCCATGTAAGTTATGGGGCAGTAACAGCACACTTTTGAAAACGTGTTTTTCAGCCCGAAATAAACGCGTTTTTTCAGACAACTGAATCCCTATGTAACTGCAAGACTCAGAAGAGCCCACACACTCAGCTCTTAACCCCAGTGTGCAGAAAGTGTCAAAACATGATTTTCAGCAGAAATAAACATGTTTCTGCAAGTTTGGTCACCCCCATGTAAGTTATGGGGCAGTAACAGCACACTTTTGAAAACGTGTTTTTCAGCCCGAAATAAACGCGTTTTTTCAGACAACTGAATCCCTATGTAACTGCAAGACTCAGAAGAGCCCACACACTCAGCTCTTAACCCCAGTGTGCAGAAAGTGTCAAAACGTGTTTTTCAGCAGAAATAAACATGTTTCTGCAAGTTTGGTCACCCCCATGTAAGTTATGGGGGCAGTAACAGCACACTTTTGAAAACGTGTTTTTCAGCCCGAAATAAACGCGTTTTTTCAGAAAACTGAATCCCTATGTAACTGCAAGGCTCAAAAGAGCCCACACACTCAGCTCTTAACCCCAGTGTGCAGAAAGTGTCAAAACATGTTTTTCAGCAGAAATAAACATGTTTCTGCAAGTTTGGTCACCCCCATGTAAGTTATGGGGCAGTAACAGCACACTTTTGAAAACGTGTTTTTCAGCCCGAAATAAACGCGTTTTTTCAGACAACTGAATCCCTATGTAACTGCAAGACTCAGAAGAGCCCACACACTCAGCTCTTAACCCCAGTGTGCAGAAAGTGTCAAAACGTGTTTTTCAGCAGAAATAAACATGTTTCTGCAAGTTTGGTCACCCCCATGTAAGTTATGGGGCAGTAACAGCACACTTTTGAAAACGTGTTTTTCAGCCCGAAATAAACGCGTTTTTTCAGACAACTGAATCCCTATGTAACTGCAAGGCTCAAAAGAGCCCACACACTCAGCTCTTAACCCCAGTGTGCAGAAAGTGTCAAAACATGTTTTTCAGCAGAAATAAACATGTTTCTGCAAGTTTGGTCACCCCCATGTAAGTTATGGGGCAGTAACAGCACACTTTTGAAAACGTGTTTTTCAGCCCGAAATAAACGCGTTTTTTCAGACAACTGAATCCCTATGTAACTGCAAGACTCAGAAGAGCCCACACACTCAGCTCTTAACCCCAGTGTGCAGAAAGTGACAAAACATGATTTTCAGCAGAAATAAACATGTTTCTGCAAGTTTGGTCACCCCCATGTAAGTTATGGGGCAGTAACAGCACACTTTTGAAAACGTGTTTTTCAGCCCGAAATAAACACGTTTTTTCAGACAACTGAATCCCTATGTAACTGCAAGGCTCAAAAGAGCCCACACACTCAGCTCTTAACCCCAGTGTGCAGAAAGTGTCAAAACATGATTTTCAGCAGAAATAAACATGTTTCTGCAAGTTTGGTCACCCCCATGTAAGTTATGGGGGCAGTAACAGCACACTTTTGAAAACGTGTTTTTCAGCCCGAAATAAACGCGTTTTTTCAGACAACTGAATCCCTATGTAACTGCAAGGCTCAAAAGAGCCCACACACTCAGCTCTTAACCCCAGTGTGCAGAAAGTGTCAAAACATGTTTTTCAGCAGAAATAAACATGTTTCTGCAAGTTTGGTCACCCCCATGTAAGTTATGGGGCAGTAACAGCACACTTTTGAAAACGTGTTTTTCAGCCCGAAATAAACGCGTTTTTTCAGACAACTGAATCCCTATGTAACTGCAAGACTCAGAAGAGCCCACACACTCAGCTCTTAACCCCAGTGTGCAGAAAGTGACAAAACATGATTTTCAGCAGAAATAAACATGTTTCTGCAAGTTTGGTCACCCCCATGTAAGTTATGGGGCAGTAACAGCACACTTTTGAAAACGTGTTTTTCAGCCCGAAATAAACGCGTTTTTTCAGACAACTGAATCCCTATGTAACTGCAAGACTCAGAAGAGCCCACACACTCAGCTCTTAACCCCAGTGTGCAGAAAGTGTCAAAACGTGTTTTTCAGCAGAAATAAACATGTTTCTGCAAGTTTGGTCACCCCCATGTAAGTTATGGGGCAGTAACAGCACACTTTTGAAAACGTGTTTTTCAGCCTGAAATAAACACGTTTTTTCAGACAACTGAATCCCTATGTAACTGCAAGACTCAGAAGAGCCCACACACTCAGCTCTTAACCCCAGTGTGCAGAAAGTGTCAAAACATGATTTTCAGCAGAAATAAACATGTTTCTGCAAGTTTGGTCAACCCCATGTAAGTTATGGGGCAGTAACAGCACACTTTTGAAAACGTGTTTTTCAGCCCGAAATAAACGCGTTTTTTCAGACAACTGAATCCCTAAGTAACTGCAAGGCTCAAAAGAGCCCACACACTCAGCTCTTAACCCCAGTGTGCAGAAAGTGTCAAAACATGTTTTTCAGCAGAAATAAACATGTTTCTGCAAGTTTGGTCACCCCCATGTAAGTTATGGGGCAGTAACAGCACACTTTTGAAAACGTGTTTTTCAGCCCGAAATAAACGCGTTTTTTCAGACAACTGAATCCCTATGTAACTGCAAGACTCAGAAGAGCCCACACACTCAGCTCTTAACCCCAGTGTGCAGAAAGTGTCAAAACATGATTTTCAGCAGAAATAAACATGTTTCTGCAAGTTTGGTCACCCCCATGTAAGTTATGGGGCAGTAACAGCACACTTTTGAAAACGTGTTTTTCAGCCCGAAATAAACGCGTTTTTTCAGACAACTGAATCCCTATGTAACTGCAAGACTCAGAAGAGCCCACACACTCAGCTCTTAACCCCAGTGTGCAGAAAGTGTCAAAACGTGTTTTTCAGCAGAAATAAACATGTTTCTGCAAGTTTGGTCACCCCCATGTAAGTTATGGGGCAGTAACAGCACACTTTTGAAAACGTGTTTTTCAGCCCGAAATAAACGCGTTTTTTCAGACAACTGAATCCCTATGTAACTGCAAGACTCAGAAGAGCCCACACACTCAGCTCTTAACCCCAGTGTGCAGAAAGTGTCAAAACGTGTTTTTCAGCAGAAATAAACATGTTTCTGCAAGTTTGGTCACCCCCATGTAAGTTATGGGGCAGTAACAGCACACTTTTGAAAACGTGTTTTTCAGCCCGAAATAAACGCGTTTTTTCAGACAACTGAATCCCTATGTAACTGCAAGGCTCAAAAGAGCCCACACACTCAGCTCTTAACCCCAGTGTGCAGAAAGTGTCAAAACATGATTTTCAGCAGAAATAAACATGTTTCTGCAAGTTTGGTCACCCCCATGTAAGTTATGGGGCAGTAACAGCACACTTTTGAAAACTTGTTTTTCAGCCCGAAATAAACGCGTTTTTTCAGACAACTGAATCCCTATGTAACTGCAAGACTCAGAAGAGCCCACACACTCAGCTCTTAACCCCAGTGTGCAGAAAGTGTCAAAACATGATTTTCAGCAGAAATAAACATGTTTCTGCAAGTTTGGTCACCCCCATGTAAGTTATGGGGCAGTAACAGCACACTTTTGAAAACGTGTTTTTCAGCCCGAAATAAACGCGTTTTTTCAGACAACTGAATCCCTATGTAACTGCAAGACTCAGAAGAGCCCACACACTCAGCTCTTAACCCCAGTGTGCAGAAAGTGTCAAAACGTGTTTTTCAGCAGAAATAAACATGTTTCTGCAAGTTTGGTCACCCCCATGTAAGTTATGGGGCAGTAACAGCACACTTTTGAAAACGTGTTTTTCAGCCCGAAATAAACGCGTTTTTTCAGACAACTGAATCCCTATGTAACTGCAAGACTCAGAAGAGCCCACACACTCAGCTCTTAACCCCAGTGTGCAGAAAGTGTCAAAACGTGTTTTTCAGCAGAAATAAACATGTTTCTGCAAGTTTGGTCACCCCCATGTAAGTTATGGGGCAGTAACAGCACACTTTTGAAAACGTGTTTTTCAGCCCGAAATAAACGCGTTTTTTCAGACAACTGAATCCCTATGTAACTGCAAGACTCAGAAGAGCCCACACACTCAGCTCTTAACCCCAGTGTGCAGAAAGTGTCAAAACATGATTTTCAGCAGAAATAAACATGTTTCTGCAAGTTTGGTCACCCCCATGTAAGTTATGGGGCAGTAACAGCACACTTTTGAAAACGTGTTTTTCAGCCCGAAATAAACGCGTTTTTTCAGACAACTGAATCCCTATGTAACTGCAAGACTCAGAAGAGCCCACACACTCAGCTCTTAACCCCAGTGTGCAGAAAGTGTCAAAACATGTTTTTCAGCAGAAATAAACATGTTTCTGCAAGTTTGGTCACCCCCATGTAAGTTATGGGGCAGTAACAGCACACTTTTTAAAACTTGTTTTTCAGCCCGAAATAAACGCGTTTTTTCAGACAACTGAATCCCTATGTAACTGCAAGGCTCAAAAGAGCCCACACACTCAGCTCTTAACCCCAGTGTGCAGAAAGTGTCAAAACATGATTTTCAGCAGAAATAAACATGTTTCTGCAAGTTTGGTCACCCCCATGTAAGTTATGGGGCAGTAACAGCACACTTTTGAAAACGTGTTTTTCAGCCCGAAATAAACGCGTTTTTTCAGACAACTGAATCCCTATGTAACTGCAAGACTCATTAGAGCCCACACACTCAGCTCTTAACCCCAGTGTGCAGAAAGTGTCAAAACGTGTTTTTCAGCAGAAATAAACATGTTTCTGCAAGTTTGGTCACCCCCATGTAAGTTATGGGGCAGTAACAGCACACTTTTGAAAACGTGTTTTTCAGCCCGAAATAAACGCGTTTTTTCAGACAACTGAATCCCTATGTAACTGCAAGGCTCAAAAGAGCCCACACACTCAGCTCTTAACCCCAGTGTGCAGAAAGTGTCAAAACATGTTTTTCAGCAGAAATAAACATGTTTCTGCAAGTTTGGTCACCCCCATGTAAGTTATGGGGCAGTAACAGCACACTTTTGAAAACGTGTTTTTCAGCCCGAAATAAACGCGTTTTTTCAGACAACTGAATCCCTATGTAACTGCAAGACTCAGAAGAGCCCACACACTCAGCTCTTAACCCCAGTGTGCAGAAAGTGACAAAACATGATTTTCAGCAGAAATAAACATGTTTCTGCAAGTTTGGTCACCCCCATGTAAGTTATGGGGCAGTAACAGCACACTTTTGAAAACGTGTTTTTCAGCCCGAAATAAACACGTTTTTTCAGACAACTGAATCCCTATGTAACTGCAAGGCTCAAAAGAGCCCACACACTCAGCTCTTAACCCCAGTGTGCAGAAAGTGTCAAAACATGATTTTCAGCAGAAATAAACATGTTTCTGCAAGTTTGGTCACCCCCATGTAAGTTATGGGGGCAGTAACAGCACACTTTTGAAAACGTGTTTTTCAGCCCGAAATAAACGCGTTTTTTCAGACAACTGAATCCCTATGTAACTGCAAGGCTCAAAAGAGCCCACACACTCAGCTCTTAACCCCAGTGTGCAGAAAGTGTCAAAACATGTTTTTCAGCAGAAATAAACATGTTTCTGCAAGTTTGGTCACCCCCATGTAAGTTATGGGGCAGTAACAGCACACTTTTGAAAACGTGTTTTACAGCCCGAAATAAACGCGTTTTTTCAGACAACTGAATCCCTATGTAACTGCAAGACTCAGAAGAGCCCACACACTCAGCTCTTAACCCCAGTGTGCAGAAAGTGACAAAACATGATTTTCAGCAGAAATAAACATGTTTCTGCAAGTTTTGTCACCCCCATGTAAGTTATGGGGCAGTAACAGCACACTTTTGAAAACGTGTTTTTCAGCCCGAAATAAACGCGTTTTTTCAGACAACTGAATCCCTATGTAACTGCAAGACTCAGAAGAGCCCACACACTCAGCTCTTAACCCCAGTGTGCAGAAAGTGTCAAAACGTGTTTTTCAGCAGAAATAAACATGTTTCTGCAAGTTTGGTCACCCCCATGTAAGTTATGGGGCAGTAACAGCACACTTTTGAAAACGTGTTTTTCAGCCTGAAATAAACACGTTTTTTCAGACAACTGAATCCCTATGTAACTGCAAGACTCAGAAGAGCCCACACACTCAGCTCTTAACCCCAGTGTGCAGAAAGTGTCAAAACATGATTTTCAGCAGAAATAAACATGTTTCTGCAAGTTTGGTCAACCCCATGTAAGTTATGGGGCAGTAACAGCACACTTTTGAAAACGTGTTTTTCAGCCCGAAATAAACGCGTTTTTTCAGACAACTGAATCCCTAAGTAACTGCAAGGCTCAAAAGAGCCCACACACTCAGCTCTTAACCCCAGTGTGCAGAAAGTGTCAAAACATGTTTTTCAGCAGAAATAAACATGTTTCTGCAAGTTTGGTCACCCCCATGTAAGTTATGGGGCAGTAACAGCACACTTTTGAAAACGTGTTTTTCAGCCCGAAATAAACGCGTTTTTTCAGACAACTGAATCCCTATGTAACTGCAAGACTCAGAAGAGCCCACACACTCAGCTCTTAACCCCAGTGTGCAGAAAGTGTCAAAACATGATTTTCAGCAGAAATAAACATGTTTCTGCAAGTTTGGTCACCCCCATGTAAGTTATGGGGCAGTAACAGCACACTTTTGAAAACGTGTTTTTCAGCCCGAAATAAACGCGTTTTTTCAGACAACTGAATCCCTATGTAACTGCAAGACTCAGAAGAGCCCACACACTCAGCTCTTAACCCCAGTGTGCAGAAAGTGTCAAAACGTGTTTTTCAGCAGAAATAAACATGTTTCTGCAAGTTTGGTCACCCCCATGTAAGTTATGGGGCAGTAACAGCACACTTTTGAAAACGTGTTTTTCAGCCCGAAATAAACGCGTTTTTTCAGACAACTGAATCCCTATGTAACTGCAAGACTCAGAAGAGCCCACACACTCAGCTCTTAACCCCAGTGTGCAGAAAGTGTCAAAACGTGTTTTTCAGCAGAAATAAACATGTTTCTGCAAGTTTGGTCACCCCCATGTAAGTTATGGGGCAGTAACAGCACACTTTTGAAAACGTGTTTTTCAGCCCGAAATAAACGCGTTTTTTCAGACAACTGAATCCCTATGTAACTGCAAGACTCAGAAGAGCCCACACACTCAGCTCTTAACCCCAGTGTGCAGAAAGTGTCAAAACATGATTTTCAGCAGAAATAAACATGTTTCTGCAAGTTTGGTCACCCCCATGTAAGTTATGGGGCAGTAACAGCACACTTTTGAAAACGTGTTTTTCAGCCCGAAATAAACGCGTTTTTTCAGACAACTGAATCCCTATGTAACTGCAAGACTCAGAAGAGCCCACACACTCAGCTCTTAACCCCAGTGTGCAGAAAGTGTCAAAACATGTTTTTCAGCAGAAATAAACATGTTTCTGCAAGTTTGGTCACCCCCATGTAAGTTATGGGGCAGTAACAGCACACTTTTTAAAACTTGTTTTTCAGCCCGAAATAAACGCGTTTTTTCAGACAACTGAATCCCTATGTAACTGCAAGGCTCAAAAGAGCCCACACACTCAGCTCTTAACCCCAGTGTGCAGAAAGTGTCAAAACATGATTTTCAGCAGAAATAAACATGTTTCTGCAAGTTTGGTCACCCCCATGTAAGTTATGGGGCAGTAACAGCACACTTTTGAAAACGTGTTTTTCAGCCCGAAATAAACGCGTTTTTTCAGACAACTGAATCCCTATGTAACTGCAAGACTCAGAAGAGCCCACACACTCAGCTCTTAACCCCAGTGTGCAGAAAGTGTCAAAACGTGTTTTTCAGCAGAAATAAACATGTTTCTGCAAGTTTGGTCACCCCCATGTAAGTTATGGGGCAGTAACAGCACACTTTTGAAAACGTGTTTTTCAGCCCGAAATAAACGCGTTTTTTCAGACAACTGAATCCCTATGTAACTGCAAGGCTCAAAAGAGCCCACACACTCAGCTCTTAACCCCAGTGTGCAGAAAGTGTCAAAACATGTTTTTCAGCAGAAATAAACATGTTTCTGCAAGTTTGGTCACCCCCATGTAAGTTATGGGGCAGTAACAGCACACTTTTGAAAACGTGTTTTTCAGCCCGAAATAAACGCGTTTTTTCAGACAACTGAATCCCTATGTAACTGCAAGACTCAGAAGAGCCCACACACTCAGCTCTTAACCCCAGTGTGCAGAAAGTGACAAAACATGATTTTCAGCAGAAATAAACATGTTTCTGCAAGTTTGGTCACCCCCATGTAAGTTATGGGGCAGTAACAGCACACTTTTGAAAACGTGTTTTTCAGCCCGAAATAAACGCGTTTTTTCAGACAACTGAATCCCTAAGTAACTGCAAGGCTCAAAAGAGCCCACACACTCAGCTCTTAACCCCAGTGTGCAGAAAGTGTCAAAACATGTTTTTCAGCAGAAATAAACATGTTTCTGCAAGTTTGGTCACCCCCATGTAAGTTATGGGGCAGTAACAGCACACTTTTGAAAACGTGTTTTTCAGCCCGAAATAAACGCGTTTTTTCAGACAACTGAATCCCTATGTAACTGCAAGACTCAGAAGAGCCCACACACTCAGCTCTTAACCCCAGTGTGCAGAAAGTGTCAAAACATGATTTTCAGCAGAAATAAACATGTTTCTGCAAGTTTGGTCACCCCCATGTAAGTTATGGGGCAGTAACAGCACACTTTTGAAAACGTGTTTTTCAGCCCGAAATAAACGCGTTTTTTCAGACAACTGAATCCCTATGTAACTGCAAGACTCAGAAGAGCCCACACACTCAGCTCTTAACCCCAGTGTGCAGAAAGTGTCAAAACATGTTTTTCAGCAGAAATAAACATGTTTCTGCAAGTTTGGTCACCCCCATGTAAGTTATGGGGCAGTAACAGCACACTTTTGAAAACGTGTTTTTCAGCCTGAAATAAACACGTTTTTTCAGACAACTGAATCCCTATGTAACTGCAAGACTCAGAAGAGTCCACACACTCAGCTCTTAACCCCAGTGTGCAGAAAGTGTCAAAACATGATTTTCAGCAGAAATAAACATGTTTCTGCAAGTTTGGTCAACCCCATGTAAGTTATGGGGCAGTAACAGCACACTTTTGAAAACGTGTTTTTCAGCCCGAAATAAACGCGTTTTTTCAGACAACTGAATCCCTATGTAACTGCAAGGCTCAAAAGAGCCCACACACTCAGCTCTTAACCCCAGTGTGCAGAAAGTGTCAAAACGTGTTTTTCAGCAGAAATAAACATGTTTCTGCAAGTTTGGTCACCCCCATGTAAGTTATGGGGCAGTAACAGCACACTTTTGAAAACGTGTTTTTCAGCCCGAAATAAACGCGTTTTTTCAGACAACTGAATCCCTATGTAACTGCAAGGCTCAAAAGAGCCCACACACTCAGCTCTTAACCCCAGTGTGCAGAAAGTGTCAAAACGTGTTTTTCAGCAGAAATAAACATGTTTCTGCAAGTTTGGTCACCCCCATGTAAGTTATGGGGCAGTAACAGCACACTTTTGAAAACGTGTTTTTCAGCCCGAAATAAACGCGTTTTTTCAGACAACTGAATCCCTATGTAACTGCAAGACTCAGAAGAGCCCACACACTCAGCTCTTAACCCCAGTGTGCAGAAAGTGTCAAAACATGATTTTCAGCAGAAATAAACATGTTTCTGCAAGTTTGGTCAACCCCATGTAAGTTATGGGGCAGTAACAGCACACTTTTGAAAACGTGTTTTTCAGCCCGAAATAAACGCGTTTTTTCAGACAACTGAATCCCTATGTAACTGCAAGACTCAGAAGAGCCCACACACTCAGCTCTTAACCCCAGTGTGCAGAAAGTGTCAAAACGTGTTTTTCAGCAGAAATAAACATGTTTCTGCAAGTTTGGTCACCCCCATGTAAGTTATGGGGCAGTAACAGCACACTTTTGAAAACGTGTTTTTCAGCCCGAAATAAACGCGTTTTTTCAGACAACTGAATCCCTATGTAACTGCAAGACTCAGAAGAGCCCACACACTCAGCTCTTAACCCCAGTGTGCAGAAAGTGTCAAAACATGATTTTCAGCAGAAATAAACATGTTTCTGCAAGTTTGGTCACCCCCATGTAAGTTATGGGGCAGTAACAGCACACTTTTGAAAACGTGTTTTTCAGCCCGAAATAAACGCGTTTTTTCAGACAACTGAATCCCTATGTAACTGCAAGACTCAGAAGAGCCCACACACTCAGCTCTTAACCCCAGTGTGCAGAAAGTGTCAAAACATGTTTTTCAGCAGAAATAAACATGTTTCTGCAAGTTTGGTCACCCCCATGTAAGTTATGGGGCAGTAACAGCACACTTTTGAAAACGTGTTTTTCAGCCTGAAATAAACACGTTTTTTCAGACAACTGAATCCCTATGTAACTGCAAGACTCAGAAGAGTCCACACACTCAGCTCTTAACCCCAGTGTGCAGAAAGTGTCAAAACATGATTTTCAGCAGAAATAAACATGTTTCTGCAAGTTTGGTCAACCCCATGTAAGTTATGGGGCAGTAACAGCACACTTTTGAAAACGTGTTTTTCAGCCCGAAATAAACGCGTTTTTTCAGACAACTGAATCCCTATGTAACTGCAAGGCTCAAAAGAGCCCACACACTCAGCTCTTAACCCCAGTGTGCAGAAAGTGTCAAAACATGTTTTTCAGCAGAAATAAACATGTTTCTGCAAGTTTGGTCACCCCCATGTAAGTTATGGGGCAGTAACAGCACACTTTTGAAAACGTGTTTTTCAGCCCGAAATAAACGCGTTTTTTCAGACAACTGAATCCCTATGTAACTGCAAGACTCAGAAGAGCCCACACACTCAGCTCTTAACCCCAGTGTGCAGAAAGTGTCAAAACGTGATTTTCAGCAGAAATAAACATGTTTCTGCAAGTTTGGTCACCCCCATGTAAGTTATGGGGCAGTAACAGCACACTTTTGAAAACGTGTTTTTCAGCCCGAAATAAACGCGTTTTTTCAGACAACTGAATCCCTATGTAACTGCAAGACTCAGAAGAGCCCACACACTCAGCTCTTAACCCCAGTGTGCAGAAAGTGTCAAAACGTGTTTTTCAGCAGAAATAAACATGTTTCTGCAAGTTTGGTCACCCCCATGTAAGTTATGGGGCAGTAACAGCACACTTTTGAAAACGTGTTTTTCAGCCCGAAATAAACACGTTTTTTCAGACAACTGAATCCCTATGTAACTGCAAGACTCAGAAGAGCCCACACACTCAGCAATTAACCCCAGTGTGCAGAAAGTGTCAAAACATGATTTTCAGCAGAAATAAACATGTTTCTGCAAGTTTGGTCACCCCCATGTAAGTTATGGGGCAGTAACAGCACACTTTTGAAAACGTGTTTTTCAGCCCGAAATAAACGCGTTTTTTCAGACAACTGAATCCCTATGTAACTGCAAGACTCAGAAGAGCCCACACACTCAGCTCTTAACCCCAGTGTGCAGAAGGTGTCAAAACGTGTTTTTCAGCAGAAATAAACATGTTTCTGCAAGTTTGGTCACCCCCATGTAAGTTATGGGGCAGTAACAGCACACTTTTGAAAACGTGTTTTTCAGCCCGAAATAAACGCGTTTTTTCAGACAACTGAATCCCTATGTAACTGCAAGACTCAGAAGAGCCCACACACTCAGCTCTTAACCCCAGTGTGCAGAAGGTGTCAAAACGTGTTTTTCAGCAGAAATAAACATGTTTCTGCAAGTTTGGTCACCCCCATGTAAGTTATGGGGCAGTAACAGCACACTTTTGAAAACGTGTTTTTCAGCCCGAAATAAACGCGTTTTTTCAGACAACTGAATCCCTATGTAACTGCAAGACTCAGAAGAGCCCACACACTCAGCTCTTAACCCCAGTGTGCAGAAAGTGTCAAAACATGATTTTCAGCAGAAATAAACATGTTTCTGCAAGTTTGGTCACCCCCATGTAAGTTATGGGGCAGTAACAGCACACTTTTGAAAACGTGTTTTTCAGCCCGAAATAAACGCGTTTTTTCAGACAACTGAATCCCTATGTAACTGCAAGACTCAGAAGAGCCCACACACTCAGCTCTTAACCCCAGTGTGCAGAAAGTGTCAAAACATGTTTTTCAGCAGAAATAAACATGTTTCTGCAAGTTTGGTCACCCCCATGTAAGTTATGGGGCAGTAACAGCACACTTTTGAAAACGTGTTTTTCAGCCTGAAATAAACACGTTTTTTCAGACAACTGAATCCCTATGTAACTGCAAGACTCAGAAGAGCCCACACACTCAGCTCTTAACCCCAGTGTGCAGAAAGTGTCAAAACATGTTTTTCAGCAGAAATAAACATGTTTCTGCAAGTTTGGTCACCCCCATGTAAGTTATGGGGCAGTAACAGCACACTTTTGAAAACGTGTTTTTCAGCCTGAAATAAACACGTTTTTTCAGACAACTGAATCCCTATGTAACTGCAAGACTCAGAAGAGCCCACACACTCAGCTCTTAACCCCAGTGTGCAGAAAGTGTCAAAACATGTTTTTCAGCAGAAATAAACATGTTTCTGCAAGTTTGGTCACCCCCATGTAAGTTATGGGGCAGTAACAGCACACTTTTGAAAACGTGTTTTTCAGCCTGAAATAAACACGTTTTTTCAGACAACTGAATCCCTATGTAACTGCAAGACTCAGAAGAGCCCACACACTCAGCTCTTAACCCCAGTGTGCAGAAAGTGTCAAAACATGATTTTCAGCAGAAATAAACATGTTTCTGCAAGTTTGGTCACCCCCATGTAAGTTATGGGGCAGTAACAGCACACTTTTGAAAACGTGTTTTTCAGCCTGAAATAAACACGTTTTTTCAGACAACTGAATCCCTATGTAACTGCAAGACTCAGAAGAGCCCACACACTCAGCTCTTAACCCCAGTGTGCAGAAAGTGTCAAAACATGTTTTTCAGCAGAAATAAACATGTTTCTGCAAGTTTGGTCACCCCCATGTAAGTTATGGGGCAGTAACAGCACACTTTTGAAAACGTGTTTTTCAGCCTGAAATAAACACGTTTTTTCAGACAACTGAATCCCTATGTAACTGCAAGACTCAGAAGAGCCCACACACTCAGCTCTTAACCCCAGTGTGCTGAAAGTGTCAAAACATGTTTTTCAGCAGAAATAAACATGTTTCTGCAAGTTTGGTCACCCCCATGTAAGTTATGGGGCAGTAACAGCACACTTTTGAAAACGTGTTTTTCAGCCTGAAATAAACACGTTTTTTCAGACAACTGAATCCCTATGTAACTGCAAGACTCAGAAGAGCCCACACACTCAGCTCTTAACCCCAGTGTGCAGAAAGTGACAAAACATGATTTTCAGCAGAAATAAACATGTTTCTGCAAGTTTGGTCACCCCCATGTAAGTTATGGGGCAGTAACAGCACACTTTTGAAAACGTGTTTTTCAGCCCGAAATAAACGCGTTTTTTCAGACAACTGAATCCCTATGTAACTGCAAGACTCAGAAGAGCCCACACACTCAGCTCTTAACCCCAGTGTGCAGAAAGTGTCAAAACATGATTTTCAGCAGAAATAAACATGTTTCTGCAAGTTTGGTCACCCCCATGTAAGTTATGGGGCAGTAACAGCACACTTTTGAAAACGTGTTTTTCAGCCCGAAATAAACGCGTTTTTTCAGACAACTGAATCCCTATGTAACTGCAAGACTCAGAAGAGCCCACACACTCAGCTCTTAACCCCAGTGTGCAGAAAGTGTCAAAACATGTTTTTCAGCAGAAATAAACATGTTTCTGCAAGTTTGGTCACCCCCATGTAAGTTATGGGGCAGTTACAGCACACTTTTGAAAACGTGTTTTTCAGCCTGAAATAAACACGTTTTTTCAGACAACTGAATCCCTATGTAACTGCAAGACTCAGAAGAGTCCACACACTCAGCTCTTAACCCCAGTGTGCAGAAAGTGTCAAAACATGATTTTCAGCAGAAATAAACATGTTTCTGCAAGTTTGGTCAACCCCATGTAAGTTATGGGGCAGTAACAGCACACTTTTGAAAACGTGTTTTTCAGCCTGAAATAAACACGTTTTTTCAGACAACTGAATCCCTATGTAACTGCAAGACTCAGAAGAGCCCACACACTCAGCTCTTAACCCCAGTGTGCAGAAAGTGTCAAAACATGTTTTTCAGCAGAAATAAACATGTTTCTGCAAGTTTGGTCACCCCCATGTAAGTTATGGGGCAGTAACAGCACACTATTGAAAACGTGTTTTTCAGCCTGAAATAAACACGTTTTTTCAGACAACTGAATCCCTATGTAACTGCAGGACTCAGAAGAGCCCACACACTCAGCTCTTAACCCCAGTGTGCAGAAAGTGTCAAAACATGTTTTTCAGCAGAAATAAACATGTTTCTGCAAGTTTGGTCACCCCCATGTAAGTTATGGGGCAGTAACAGCACACTTTTGAAAACGTGTTTTTCAGCCTGAAATAAACACGTTTTTTCAGACAACTGAATCCCTATGTAACTGCAAGACTCAGAAGAGCCCACACACTCAGCTCTTAACCCCAGTGTGCAGAAAGTGTCAAAACATGTTTTTCAGCAGAAATAAACATGTTTCTGCAAGTTTGGTCACCCCCATGTAAGTTATGGGGCAGTAACAGCACACTTTTGAAAACGTGTTTTTCAGCCTGAAATAAACGCGTTTTTTCAGACAACTGAATCCCTATGTAACTGCAAGACTCAGAAGAGCCCACACACTCAGCTCTTAACCCCAGTGTGCAGAAAGTGTCAAAACATGATTTTCAGCAGAAATAAACATGTTTCTGCAAGTTTGGTCAACCCCATGTAAGTTATGGGGCAGTAACAGCACACTTTTGAAAACGTGTTTTTCAGCCTGAAATAAACACGTTTTTTCAGACAACTGAATCCCTATGTAACTGCAAGACTCAGAAGAGCCCACACACTCAGCTCTTAACCCCAGTGTGCTGAAAGTGTCAAAACATGTTTTTCAGCAGAAATAAACATGTTTCTGCAAGTTTGGTCACCCCCATGTAAGTTATGGGGCAGTAACAGCACACTTTTGAAAACGTGTTTTTCAGCCTGAAATAAACACGTTTTTTCAGACAACTGAATCCCTATGTAACTGCAAGACTCAGAAGAGCCCACACACTCAGCTCTTAACCCCAGTGTGCAGAAAGTGACAAAACATGATTTTCAGCAGAAATAAACATGTTTCTGCAAGTTTGGTCACCCCCATGTAAGTTATGGGGCAGTAACAGCACACTTTTGAAAACGTGTTTTTCAGCCCGAAATAAACGCGTTTTTTCAGACAACTGAATCCCTATGTAACTGCAAGACTCAGAAGAGCCCACACACTCAGCTCTTAACCCCAGTGTGCAGAAAGTGTCAAAACATGATTTTCAGCAGAAATAAACATGTTTCTGCAAGTTTGGTCACCCCCATGTAAGTTATGGGGCAGTAACAGCACACTTTTGAAAACGTGTTTTTCAGCCCGAAATAAACGCGTTTTTTCAGACAACTGAATCCCTATGTAACTGCAAGACTCAGAAGAGCCCACACACTCAGCTCTTAACCCCAGTGTGCAGAAAGTGTCAAAACATGTTTTTCAGCAGAAATAAACATGTTTCTGCAAGTTTGGTCACCCCCATGTAAGTTATGGGGCAGTTACAGCACACTTTTGAAAACGTGTTTTTCAGCCTGAAATAAACACGTTTTTTCAGACAACTGAATCCCTATGTAACTGCAAGACTCAGAAGAGTCCACACACTCAGCTCTTAACCCCAGTGTGCAGAAAGTGTCAAAACATGATTTTCAGCAGAAATAAACATGTTTCTGCAAGTTTGGTCAACCCCATGTAAGTTATGGGGCAGTAACAGCACACTTTTGAAAACGTGTTTTTCAGCCTGAAATAAACACGTTTTTTCAGACAACTGAATCCCTATGTAACTGCAAGACTCAGAAGAGCCCACACACTCAGCTCTTAACCCCAGTGTGCAGAAAGTGTCAAAACATGTTTTTCAGCAGAAATAAACATGTTTCTGCAAGTTTGGTCACCCCCATGTAAGTTATGGGGCAGTAACAGCACACTATTGAAAACGTGTTTTTCAGCCTGAAATAAACACGTTTTTTCAGACAACTGAATCCCTATGTAACTGCAGGACTCAGAAGAGCCCACACACTCAGCTCTTAACCCCAGTGTGCAGAAAGTGTCAAAACATGTTTTTCAGCAGAAATAAACATGTTTCTGCAAGTTTGGTCACCCCCATGTAAGTTATGGGGCAGTAACAGCACACTTTTGAAAACGTGTTTTTCAGCCTGAAATAAACACGTTTTTTCAGACAACTGAATCCCTATGTAACTGCAAGACTCAGAAGAGCCCACACACTCAGCTCTTAACCCCAGTGTGCAGAAAGTGTCAAAACATGTTTTTCAGCAGAAATAAACATGTTTCTGCAAGTTTGGTCACCCCCATGTAAGTTATGGGGCAGTAACAGCACACTTTTGAAAACGTGTTTTTCAGCCTGAAATAAACGCGTTTTTTCAGACAACTGAATCCCTATGTAACTGCAAGACTCAGAAGAGCCCACACACTCAGCTCTTAACCCCAGTGTGCAGAAAGTGTCAAAACATGATTTTCAGCAGAAATAAACATGTTTCTGCAAGTTTGGTCAACCCCATGTAAGTTATGGGGCAGTAACAGCACACTTTTGAAAACGTGTTTTTCAGCCCGAAATAAACGCGTTTTTTCAGACAACTGAATCCCTATGTAACTGCAAGGCTCAAAAGAGCCCACACACTCAGCTCTTAACCCCAGTGTGCAGAAAGTGTCAAAACATGTTTTTCAGCAGAAATAAACATGTTTCTGCAAGTTTGGTCACCCCCATGTAAGTTATGGGGCAGTAACAGCACACTTTTGAAAACGTGTTTTTCAGCCCGAAATAAACGCGTTTTTTCAGACAACTGAATCCCTATGTAACTGCAAGACTCAGAAGAGCCCACACACTCAGCTCTTAACCCCAGTGTGCAGAAAGTGTCAAAACATGATTTTCAGCAGAAATAAACATGTTTCTGCAAGTTTGGTCAACCCCATGTAAGTTATGGGGCAGTAACAGCACACTTTTGAAAACGTGTTTTTCAGCCCGAAATAAACGCGTTTTTTCAGACAACTGAATCCCTATGTAACTGCAAGACTCAGAAGAGCCCACACACTCAGCTCTTAACCCCAGTGTGCAGAAAGTGTCAAAACATGTTTTTCAGCAGAAATAAACATGTTTCTGCAAGTTTGGTCACCCCCATGTAAGTTATGGGGCAGTAACAGCACACTTTTGAAAACGTGTTTTTCAGCCTGAAATAAACACGTTTTTTCAGACAACTGAATCCCTATGTAACTGCAAGACTCAGAAGAGCCCACACACTCAGCTCTTAACCCCAGTGTGCAGAAAGTGTCAAAACATGATTTTCAGCAGAAATAAACATGTTTCTGCAAGTTTGGTCACCCCCATGTAAGTTATGGGGCAGTAACAGCACACTTTTGAAAACGTGTTTTTCAGCCCGAAATAAACGCGTTTTTTCAGACAACTGAATCCCTATGTAACTGCAAGACTCAGAAGAGCCCACACACTCAGCTCTTAACCCCAGTGTGCAGAAAGTGTCAAAACATGTTTTTCAGCAGAAATAAACATGTTTCTGCAAGTTTGGTCACCCCCATGTAAGTTATGGGGCAGTAACAGCACACTTTTGAAAACGTGTTTTTCAGCCTGAAATAAACACGTTTTTTCAGACAACTGAATCCCTATGTAACTGCAAGACTCAGAAGAGCCCACACACTCAGCTCTTAACCCCAGTGTGCAGAAAGTGTCAAAACATGTTTTTCAGCAGAAATAAACATGTTTCTGCAAGTTTGGTCACCCCCATGTAAGTTATGGGGCAGTAACAGCACACTTTTGAAAACGTGTTTTTCAGCCTGAAATAAACACGTTTTTTCAGACAACTGAATCCCTATGTAACTGCAAGACTCAGAAGAGCCCACACACTCAGCTCTTAACCCCAGTGTGCTGAAAGTGTCAAAACATGTTTTTCAGCAGAAATAAACATGTTTCTGCAAGTTTGGTCACCCCCATGTAAGTTATGGGGCAGTAACAGCACACTTTTGAAAACGTGTTTTTCAGCCTGAAATAAACACGTTTTTTCAGACAACTGAATCCCTATGTAACTGCAAGACTCAGAAGAGCCCACACACTCAGCTCTTAACCCCAGTGTGCAGAAAGTGACAAAACATGATTTTCAGCAGAAATAAACATGTTTCTGCAAGTTTGGTCACCCCCATGTAAGTTATGGGGCAGTAACAGCACACTTTTGAAAACGTGTTTTTCAGCCCGAAATAAACGCGTTTTTTCAGACAACTGAATCCCTATGTAACTGCAAGACTCAGAAGAGCCCACACACTCAGCTCTTAACCCCAGTGTGCAGAAAGTGTCAAAACATGATTTTCAGCAGAAATAAACATGTTTCTGCAAGTTTGGTCACCCCCATGTAAGTTATGGGGCAGTAACAGCACACTTTTGAAAACGTGTTTTTCAGCCCGAAATAAACGCGTTTTTTCAGACAACTGAATCCCTATGTAACTGCAAGACTCAGAAGAGCCCACACACTCAGCTCTTAACCCCAGTGTGCAGAAAGTGTCAAAACATGTTTTTCAGCAGAAATAAACATGTTTCTGCAAGTTTGGTCACCCCCATGTAAGTTATGGGGCAGTTACAGCACACTTTTGAAAACGTGTTTTTCAGCCTGAAATAAACACGTTTTTTCAGACAACTGAATCCCTATGTAACTGCAAGACTCAGAAGAGTCCACACACTCAGCTCTTAACCCCAGTGTGCAGAAAGTGTCAAAACATGATTTTCAGCAGAAATAAACATGTTTCTGCAAGTTTGGTCAACCCCATGTAAGTTATGGGGCAGTAACAGCACACTTTTGAAAACGTGTTTTTCAGCCTGAAATAAACGCGTTTTTTCAGACAACTGAATCCCTATGTAACTGCAAGACTCAGAAGAGCCCACACACTCAGCTCTTAACCCCAGTGTGCAGAAAGTGTCAAAACATGTTTTTCAGCAGAAATAAACATGTTTCTGCAAGTTTGGTCACCCCCATGTAAGTTATGGGGCAGTAACAGCACACTATTGAAAACGTGTTTTTCAGCCTGAAATAAACACGTTTTTTCAGACAACTGAATCCCTATGTAACTGCAGGACTCAGAAGAGCCCACACACTCAGCTCTTAACCCCAGTGTGCAGAAAGTGTCAAAACATGTTTTTCAGCAGAAATAAACATGTTTCTGCAAGTTTGGTCACCCCCATGTAAGTTATGGGGCAGTAACAGCACACTTTTGAAAACGTGTTTTTCAGCCTGAAATAAACACGTTTTTTCAGACAACTGAATCCCTATGTAACTGCAAGACTCAGAAGAGTCCACACACTCAGCTCTTAACCCCAGTGTGCAGAAAGTGTCAAAACATGTTTTTCAGCAGAAATAAACATGTTTCTGCAAGTTTGGTCACCCCCATGTAAGTTATGGGGCAGTAACAGCACACTTTTGAAAACGTGTTTTTCAGCCCGAAATAAACGCGTTTTTTCAGACAACTGAATCCCTATGTAACTGCAAGACTCAGAAGAGCCCACACACTCAGCTCTTAACCCCAGTGTGCAGAAAGTGTCAAAACGTGATTTTCAGCAGAAATAAACATGTTTCTGCAAGTTTGGTCACCCCCATGTAAGTTATGGGGCAGTAACAGCACACTTTTGAAAACGTGTTTTTCAGCCCGAAATAAACGCGTTTTTTCAGACAACTGAATCCCTATGTAACTGCAAGACTCAGAAGAGCCCACACACTCAGCTCTTAACCCCAGTGTGCAGAAAGTGTCAAAACGTGTTTTTCAGCAGAAATAAACATGTTTCTGCAAGTTTGGTCACCCCCATGTAAGTTATGGGGCAGTAACAGCACACTTTTGAAAACGTGTTTTTCAGCCTGAAATAAACACGTTTTTTCAGACAACTGAATCCCTATGTAACTGCAAGACTCAGAAGAGCCCACACACTCAGCTCTTAACCCCAGTGTGCAGAAAGTGTCAAAACATGATTTTCAGCAGAAATAAACATGTTTCTGCAAGTTTGGTCACCCCCATGTAAGTTATGGGGCAGTAACAGCACACTTTTGAAAACGTGTTTTTCAGCCCAAAATAAACGCGTTTTTTCAGACAACTGAATCCCTATGTAACTGCAAGACTCAGAAGAGCCCACACACTCAGCTCTTAACCCCAGTGTGCAGAAAGTGTCAAAACATGATTTTCAGCAGAAATAAACATGTTTCTGCAAGTTTGGTCACCCCCATGTAAGTTATGGGGCAGTAACAGCACACTTTTGAAAACGTGTTTTTCAGCCCGAAATAAACGCGTTTTTTCAGACAACTGAATCCCTATGTAACTGCAAGACTCAGAAGAGCCCACACACTCAGCTCTTAACCCCAGTGTGCAGAAAGTGTCAAAACATGTTTTTCAGCAGAAATAAACATGTTTCTGCAAGTTTGGTCACCCCCATGTAAGTTATGGGGCAGTAACAGCACACTTTTGAAAACGTGTTTTTCAGCCTGAAATAAACACGTTTTTTCAGACAACTGAATCCCTATGTAACTGCAAGACTCAGAAGAGCCCACACACTCAGCTCTTAACCCCAGTGTGCAGAAAGTGTCAAAACATGTTTTTCAGCAGAAATAAACATGTTTCTGCAAGTTTGGTCACCCCCATGTAAGTTATGGGGCAGTAACAGCAAACTTTTGAAAACGTGTTTTTCAGCGTGAAATAAACACGTTTTTTCAGACAACTGAATCCCTATGTAACTGCAAGACTCAGAAGAGCCCACACACTCAGCTCTTAACCCCAGTGTGCAGAAAGTGTCAAAACATGTTTTTCAGCAGAAATAAACATGTTTCTGCAAGTTTGGTCACCCCCATGTAAGTTATGGGGCAGTAACAGCACACTTTTGAAAACGTGTTTTTCAGCCTGAAATAAACACGTTTTTTCAGACAACTGAATCCCTATGTAACTGCAGGACTCAGAAGAGCCCACACACTCAGCTCTTAACCCCAGTGTGCAGAAAGTGTCAAAACATGTTTTTCAGCAGAAATAAACATGTTTCTGCAAGTTTGGTCACCCCCATGTAAGTTATGGGGCAGTAACAGCACACTTTTGAAAACGTGTTTTTCAGCCTGAAATAAACACGTTTTTTCAGACAACTGAATCCCTATGTAACTGCAAGACTCAGAAGAGCCCACACACTCAGCTCTTAACCCCAGTGTGCAGAAAGTGTCAAAACATGTTTTTCAGCAGAAATAAACATGTTTCTGCAAGTTTGGTCACCCCCATGTAAGTTATGGGGCAGTAACAGCACACTTTTGAAAACGTGTTTTTCAGCCTGAAATAAACGCGTTTTTTCAGACAACTGAATCCCTATGTAACTGCAAGACTCAGAAGAGCCCACACACTCAGCTCTTAACCCCAGTGTGCAGAAAGTGTCAAAACATGATTTTCAGCAGAAATAAACATGTTTCTGCAAGTTTGGTCAACCCCATGTAAGTTATGGGGCAGTAACAGCACACTTTTGAAAACGTGTTTTTCAGCCCGAAATAAACGCGTTTTTTCAGACAACTGAATCCCTATGTAACTGCAAGGCTCAAAAGAGCCCACACACTCAGCTCTTAACCCCAGTGTGCAGAAAGTGTCAAAACATGTTTTTCAGCAGAAATAAACATGTTTCTGCAAGTTTGGTCACCCCCATGTAAGTTATGGGGCAGTAACAGCACACTTTTGAAAACGTGTTTTTCAGCCCGAAATAAACGCGTTTTTTCAGACAACTGAATCCCTATGTAACTGCAAGACTCAGAAGAGCCCACACACTCAGCTCTTAACCCCAGTGTGCAGAAAGTGTCAAAACATGATTTTCAGCAGAAATAAACATGTTTCTGCAAGTTTGGTCACCCCCATGTAAGTTATGGGGCAGTAACAGCACACTTTTGAAAACGTGTTTTTCAGCCCGAAATAAACGCGTTTTTTCAGACAACTGAATCCCTATGTAACTGCAAGACTCAGAAGAGCCCACACACTCAGCTCTTAACCCCAGTGTGCAGAAAGTGTCAAAACGTGTTTTTCAGCAGAAATAAACATGTTTCTGCAAGTTTGGTCACCCCCATGTAAGTTATGGGGCAGTAACAGCACACTTTTGAAAACGTGTTTTTCAGCCCGAAATAAACACGTTTTTTCAGACAACTGAATCCCTATGTAACTGCAAGGCTCAAAAGAGCCCACATACTCAGCTCTTAACCCCAGTGTGCAGAAAGTGTCAAAACATGTTTTTCAGCAGAAATAAACATGTTTCTGCAAGTTTGGTCACCCCCATGTAAGTTATGGGGCAGTTACAGCACACTTTTGAAAACGTGTTTTTCAGCCTGAAATAAACACGTTTTTTCAGACAACTGAATCCCTATGTAACTGCAAGACTCAGAAGAGTCCACACACTCAGCTCTTAACCCCAGTGTGCAGAAAGTGTCAAAACATGATTTTCAGCAGAAATAAACATGTTTCTGCAAGTTTGGTCAACCCCATGTAAGTTATGGGGCAGTAACAGCACACTTTTGAAAACGTGTTTTTCAGCCTGAAATAAACACGTTTTTTCAGACAACTGAATCCCTATGTAACTGCAAGACTCAGAAGAGCCCACACACTCAGCTCTTAACCCCAGTGTGCAGAAAGTGTCAAAACATGTTTTTCAGCAGAAATAAACATGTTTCTGCAAGTTTGGTCACCCCCATGTAAGTTATGGGGCAGTAACAGCACACTTTTGAAAACGTGTTTTTCAGCCTGAAATAAACACGTTTTTTCAGACAACTGAATCCCTATGTAACTGCAGGACTCAGAAGAGCCCACACACTCAGCTCTTAACCCCAGTGTGCAGAAAGTGTCAAAACATGTTTTTCAGCAGAAATAAACATGTTTCTGCAAGTTTGGTCACCCCCATGTAAGTTATGGGGCAGTAACAGCACACTTTTGAAAACGTGTTTTTCAGCCTGAAATAAACACGTTTTTTCAGACAACTGAATCCCTATGTAACTGCAAGACTCAGAAGAGCCCACACACTCAGCTCTTAACCCCAGTGTGCAGAAAGTGTCAAAACATGTTTTTCAGCAGAAATAAACATGTTTCTGCAAGTTTGGTCACCCCCATGTAAGTTATGGGGCAGTAACAGCACACTTTTGAAAACGTGTTTTTCAGCCTGAAATAAACGCGTTTTTTCAGACAACTGAATCCCTATGTAACTGCAAGACTCAGAAGAGCCCACACACTCAGCTCTTAACCCCAGTGTGCAGAAAGTGTCAAAACATGATTTTCAGCAGAAATAAACATGTTTCTGCAAGTTTGGTCAACCCCATGTAAGTTATGGGGCAGTAACAGCACACTTTTGAAAACGTGTTTTTCAGCCCGAAATAAACGCGTTTTTTCAGACAACTGAATCCCTATGTAACTGCAAGGCTCAAAAGAGCCCACACACTCAGCTCTTAACCCCAGTGTGCAGAAAGTGTCAAAACATGTTTTTCAGCAGAAATAAACATGTTTCTGCAAGTTTGGTCACCCCCATGTAAGTTATGGGGCAGTAACAGCACACTTTTGAAAACGTGTTTTTCAGCCCGAAATAAACGCGTTTTTTCAGACAACTGAATCCCTATGTAACTGCAAGACTCAGAAGAGCCCACACACTCAGCTCTTAACCCCAGTGTGCAGAAAGTGTCAAAACATGATTTTCAGCAGAAATAAACATGTTTCTGCAAGTTTGGTCACCCCCATGTAAGTTATGGGGCAGTAACAGCACACTTTTGAAAACGTGTTTTTCAGCCCGAAATAAACGCGTTTTTTCAGACAACTGAATCCCTATGTAACTGCAAGACTCAGAAGAGCCCACACACTCAGCTCTTAACCCCAGTGTGCAGAAAGTGTCAAAACATGTTTTTCAGCAGAAATAAACATGTTTCTGCAAGTTTGGTCACCCCCATGTAAGTTATGGGGCAGTAACAGCACACTTTTGAAAACGTGTTTTTCAGCCTGAAATAAACACGTTTTTTCAGACAACTGAATCCCTATGTAACTGCAAGACTCAGAAGAGTCCACACACTCAGCTCTTAACCCCAGTGTGCAGAAAGTGTCAAAACATGTTTTTCAGCAGAAATAAACATGTTTCTGCAAGTTTGGTCACCCCCATGTAAGTTATGGGGCAGTAACAGCACACTTTTGAAAACGTGTTTTTCAGCCCGAAATAAACGCGTTTTTTCAGACAACTGAATCCCTATGTAACTGCAAGACTCAGAAGAGCCCACACACTCAGCTCTTAACCCCAGTGTGCAGAAAGTGTCAAAACGTGATTTTCAGCAGAAATAAACATGTTTCTGCAAGTTTGGTCACCCCCATGTAAGTTATGGGGCAGTAACAGCACACTTTTGAAAACGTGTTTTTCAGCCCGAAATAAACGCGTTTTTTCAGACAACTGAATCCCTATGTAACTGCAAGACTCAGAAGAGCCCACACACTCAGCTCTTAACCCCAGTGTGCAGAAAGTGTCAAAACGTGTTTTTCAGCAGAAATAAACATGTTTCTGCAAGTTTGGTCACCCCCATGTAAGTTATGGGGCAGTAACAGCACACTTTTGAAAACGTGTTTTTCAGCCTGAAATAAACACGTTTTTTCAGACAACTGAATCCCTATGTAACTGCAAGACTCAGAAGAGCCCACACACTCAGCTCTTAACCCCAGTGTGCAGAAAGTGTCAAAACATGATTTTCAGCAGAAATAAACATGTTTCTGCAAGTTTGGTCACCCCCATGTAAGTTATGGGGCAGTAACAGCACACTTTTGAAAACGTGTTTTTCAGCCCAAAATAAACGCGTTTTTTCAGACAACTGAATCCCTATGTAACTGCAAGACTCAGAAGAGCCCACACACTCAGCTCTTAACCCCAGTGTGCAGAAAGTGTCAAAACATGATTTTCAGCAGAAATAAACATGTTTCTGCAAGTTTGGTCACCCCCATGTAAGTTATGGGGCAGTAACAGCACACTTTTGAAAACGTGTTTTTCAGCCCGAAATAAACGCGTTTTTTCAGACAACTGAATCCCTATGTAACTGCAAGACTCAGAAGAGCCCACACACTCAGCTCTTAACCCCAGTGTGCAGAAAGTGTCAAAACATGTTTTTCAGCAGAAATAAACATGTTTCTGCAAGTTTGGTCACCCCCATGTAAGTTATGGGGCAGTAACAGCACACTTTTGAAAACGTGTTTTTCAGCCTGAAATAAACACGTTTTTTCAGACAACTGAATCCCTATGTAACTGCAAGACTCAGAAGAGCCCACACACTCAGCTCTTAACCCCAGTGTGCAGAAAGTGTCAAAACATGTTTTTCAGCAGAAATAAACATGTTTCTGCAAGTTTGGTCACCCCCATGTAAGTTATGGGGCAGTAACAGCAAACTTTTGAAAACGTGTTTTTCAGCGTGAAATAAACACGTTTTTTCAGACAACTGAATCCCTATGTAACTGCAAGACTCAGAAGAGCCCACACACTCAGCTCTTAACCCCAGTGTGCAGAAAGTGTCAAAACATGTTTTTCAGCAGAAATAAACATGTTTCTGCAAGTTTGGTCACCCCCATGTAAGTTATGGGGCAGTAACAGCACACTTTTGAAAACGTGTTTTTCAGCCTGAAATAAACACGTTTTTTCAGACAACTGAATCCCTATGTAACTGCAGGACTCAGAAGAGCCCACACACTCAGCTCTTAACCCCAGTGTGCAGAAAGTGTCAAAACATGTTTTTCAGCAGAAATAAACATGTTTCTGCAAGTTTGGTCACCCCCATGTAAGTTATGGGGCAGTAACAGCACACTTTTGAAAACGTGTTTTTCAGCCTGAAATAAACACGTTTTTTCAGACAACTGAATCCCTATGTAACTGCAAGACTCAGAAGAGCCCACACACTCAGCTCTTAACCCCAGTGTGCAGAAAGTGTCAAAACATGTTTTTCAGCAGAAATAAACATGTTTCTGCAAGTTTGGTCACCCCCATGTAAGTTATGGGGCAGTAACAGCACACTTTTGAAAACGTGTTTTTCAGCCTGAAATAAACGCGTTTTTTCAGACAACTGAATCCCTATGTAACTGCAAGACTCAGAAGAGCCCACACACTCAGCTCTTAACCCCAGTGTGCAGAAAGTGTCAAAACATGATTTTCAGCAGAAATAAACATGTTTCTGCAAGTTTGGTCAACCCCATGTAAGTTATGGGGCAGTAACAGCACACTTTTGAAAACGTGTTTTTCAGCCCGAAATAAACGCGTTTTTTCAGACAACTGAATCCCTATGTAACTGCAAGGCTCAAAAGAGCCCACACACTCAGCTCTTAACCCCAGTGTGCAGAAAGTGTCAAAACATGTTTTTCAGCAGAAATAAACATGTTTCTGCAAGTTTGGTCACCCCCATGTAAGTTATGGGGCAGTAACAGCACACTTTTGAAAACGTGTTTTTCAGCCCGAAATAAACGCGTTTTTTCAGACAACTGAATCCCTATGTAACTGCAAGACTCAGAAGAGCCCACACACTCAGCTCTTAACCCCAGTGTGCAGAAAGTGTCAAAACATGATTTTCAGCAGAAATAAACATGTTTCTGCAAGTTTGGTCACCCCCATGTAAGTTATGGGGCAGTAACAGCACACTTTTGAAAACGTGTTTTTCAGCCCGAAATAAACGCGTTTTTTCAGACAACTGAATCCCTATGTAACTGCAAGACTCAGAAGAGCCCACACACTCAGCTCTTAACCCCAGTGTGCAGAAAGTGTCAAAACGTGTTTTTCAGCAGAAATAAACATGTTTCTGCAAGTTTGGTCACCCCCATGTAAGTTATGGGGCAGTAACAGCACACTTTTGAAAACGTGTTTTTCAGCCCGAAATAAACACGTTTTTTCAGACAACTGAATCCCTATGTAACTGCAAGGCTCAAAAGAGCCCACACACTCAGCTCTTAACCCCAGTGTGCAGAAAGTGTCAAAACATGATTTTCAGCAGAAATAAACATGTTTCTGCAAGTTTGGTCACCCCCATGTAAGTTATGGGGCAGTAACAGCACACTTTTTAAAACTTGTTTTTCAGCCCGAAATAAACGCGTTTTTTCAGACAACTGAATCCCTATGTAACTGCAAGGCTCAAAAGAGCCCACACACTCAGCTCTTAACCCCAGTGTGCAGAAAGTGTCAAAACATGATTTTCAGCAGAAATAAACATGTTTCTGCAAGTTTGGTCACCCCCATGTAAGTTATGGGGCAGTAACAGCACACTTTTGAAAACGTGTTTTTCAGCCCGAAATAAACGCGTTTTTTCAGAAAACTGAATCCCTATGTAACTGCAAGACTCAGAAGAGCCCACACACTCAGCTCTTAACCCCAGTGTGCAGAAAGTGTCAAAACGTGTTTTTCAGCAGAAATAAACATGTTTCTGCAAGTTTGGTCACCCCCATGTAAGTTATGGGGCTGTAACAGCACACTTTTGAAAACGTGTTTTTCAGCCCGAAATAAACGCGTTTTTTCAGACAACTGAATCCCTATGTAACTGCAAGGCTCAAAAGAGCCCACACACTCAGCTCTTAACCCCAGTGTGCAGAAAGTGTCAAAACATGTTTTTCAGCAGAAATAAACATGTTTCTGCAAGTTTGGTCACCCCCATGTAAGTTATGGGGCAGTAACAGCACACTTTTGAAAACGTGTTTTTCAGCCCGAAATAAACGCGTTTTTTCAGACAACTGAATCCCTATGTAACTGCAAGACTCAGAAGAGCCCACACACTCAGCTCTTAACCCCAGTGTGCAGAAAGTGACAAAACATGATTTTCAGCAGAAATAAACATGTTTCTGCAAGTTTGGTCACCCCCATGTAAGTTATGGGGCAGTAACAGCACACTTTTGAAAACGTGTTTTTCAGCCCGAAATAAACGCGTTTTTTCAGACAACTGAATCCCTATGTAACTGCAAGACTCAGAAGAGCCCACACACTCAGCTCTTAACCCCAGTGTGCAGAAAGTGTCAAAACGTGTTTTTCAGCAGAAATAAACATGTTTCTGCAAGTTTGGTCACCCCCATGTAAGTTATGGGGCTGTAACAGCACACTTTTGAAAACGTGTTTTTCAGCCCGAAATAAACGCGTTTTTTCAGACAACTGAATCCCTATGTAACTGCAAGGCTCAAAAGAGCCCACACACTCAGCTCTTAACCCCAGTGTGCAGAAAGTGTCAAAACATGTTTTTCAGCAGAAATAAACATGTTTCTGCAAGTTTGGTCACCCCCATGTAAGTTATGGGGCAGTAACAGCACACTTTTGAAAACGTGTTTTTCAGCCCGAAATAAACGCGTTTTTTCAGACAACTGAATCCCTATGTAACTGCAAGACTCAGAAGAGCCCACACACTCAGCTCTTAACCCCAGTGTGCAGAAAGTGACAAAACATGATTTTCAGCAGAAATAAACATGTTTCTGCAAGTTTGGTCACCCCCATGTAAGTTATGGGGCAGTAACAGCACACTTTTGAAAACGTGTTTTTCAGCCCGAAATAAACACGTTTTTCAGACAACTGAATCCCTATGTAACTGCAAGGCTCAAAAGAGCCCACACACTCAGCTCTTAACCCCAGTGTGCAGAAAGTGTCAAAACATGATTTTCAGCAGAAATAAACATGTTTCTGCAAGTTTGGTCACCCCCATGTAAGTTATGGGGCAGTAACAGCACACTTTTTAAAACTTGTTTTTCAGCCCGAAATAAACGCGTTTTTTCAGACAACTGAATCCCTATGTAACTGCAAGGCTCAAAAGAGCCCACACACTCAGCTCTTAACCCCAGTGTGCAGAAAGTGTCAAAACATGATTTTCAGCAGAAATAAACATGTTTCTGCAAGTTTGGTCACCCCCATGTAAGTTATGGGGCAGTAACAGCACACTTTTGAAAACGTGTTTTTCAGCCCGAAATAAACGCGTTTTTTCAGACAACTGAATCCCTATGTAACTGCAAGACTCAGAAGAGCCCACACACTCAGCTCTTAACCCCAGTGTGCAGAAAGTGTCAAAACGTGTTTTTCAGCAGAAATAAACATGTTTCTGCAAGTTTGGTCACCCCCATGTAAGTTATGGGGCAGTAACAGCACACTTTTGAAAACGTGTTTTTCAGCCCGAAATAAACGCGTTTTTTCAGACAACTGAATCCCTATGTAACTGCAAGACTCAGAAGAGCCCACACACTCAGCTCTTAACCCCAGTGTGCAGAAAGTGTCAAAACGTGTTTTTCAGCAGAAATAAACATGTTTCTGCAAGTTTGGTCACCCCCATGTAAGTTATGGGGCAGTAACAGCACACTTTTGAAAACGTGTTTTTCAGCCCGAAATAAACGCGTTTTTTCAGACAACTGAATCCCTATGTAACTGCAAGGCTCAAAAGAGCCCACACACTCAGCTCTTAACCCCAGTGTGCAGAAAGTGTCAAAACATGTTTTTCAGCAGAAATAAACATGTTTCTGCAAGTTTGGTCACCCCCATGTAAGTTATGGGGCAGTAACAGCACACTTTTGAAAACGTGTTTTTCAGCCCGAAATAAACGCGTTTTTTCAGACAACTGAATCCCTATGTAACTGCAAGACTCAGAAGAGCCCACACACTCAGCTCTTAACCCCAGTGTGCAGAAAGTGTCAAAACGTGTTTTTCAGCAGAAATAAACATGTTTCTGCAAGTTTGGTCACCCCCATGTAAGTTATGGGGCAGTAACAGCACACTTTTGAAAACGTGTTTTTCAGCCTGAAATAAACACGTTTTTTCAGACAACTGAATCCCTATGTAACTGCAAGACTCAGAAGAGCCCACACACTCAGCTCTTAACCCCAGTGTGCAGAAAGTGTCAAAACATGATTTTCAGCAGAAATAAACATGTTTCTGCAAGTTTGGTCAACCCCATGTAAGTTATGGGGCAGTAACAGCACACTTTTGAAAACGTGTTTTTCAGCCCGAAATAAACGCGTTTTTTCAGACAACTGAATCCCTATGTAACTGCAAGGCTCAAAAGAGCCCACACACTCAGCTCTTAACCCCAGTGTGCAGAAAGTGTCAAAACATGTTTTTCAGCAGAAATAAACATGTTTCTGCAAGTTTGGTCACCCCCATGTAAGTTATGGGGCAGTAACAGCACACTTTTGAAAACGTGTTTTTCAGCCCGAAATAAACGCGTTTTTTCAGACAACTGAATCCCTATGTAACTGCAAGACTCAGAAGAGCCCACACACTCAGCTCTTAACCCCAGTGTGCAGAAAGTGTCAAAACATGATTTTCAGCAGAAATAAACATGTTTCTGCAAGTTTGGTCACCCCCATGTAAGTTATGGGGCAGTAACAGCACACTTTTGAAAACGTGTTTTTCAGCCCGAAATAAACGCGTTTTTTCAGACAACTGAATCCCTATGTAACTGCAAGACTCAGAAGAGCCCACACACTCAGCTCTTAACCCCAGTGTGCAGAAAGTGTCAAAACATGTTTTTCAGCAGAAATAAACATGTTTCTGCAAGTTTGGTCACCCCCATGTAAGTTATGGGGCAGTAACAGCACACTTTTGAAAACGTGTTTTTCAGCCTGAAATAAACGCGTTTTTTCAGACAACTGAATCCCTATGTAACTGCAAGGCTCAAAAGAGCCCACACACTCAGCTCTTAACCCCAGTGTGCAGAAAGTGTCAAAACATGTTTTTCAGCAGAAATAAACATGTTTCTGCAAGTTTGGTCACCCCCATGTAAGTTATGGGGCAGTAACAGCACACTTTTGAAAACGTGTTTTTCAGCCCGAAATAAACGCGTTTTTTCAGACAACTGAATCCCTATGTAACTGCAAGACTCAGAAGAGCCCACACACTCAGCTCTTAACCCCAGTGTGCAGAAAGTGACAAAACATGATTTTCAGCAGAAATAAACATGTTTCTGCAAGTTTGGTCACCCCCATGTAAGTTATGGGGCAGTAACAGCACACTTTTGAAAACGTGTTTTTCAGCCCGAAATAAACACGTTTTTCAGACAACGGAATCCCTATGTAACTGCAAGGCTCAAAAGAGCCCACACACTCAGCTCTTAACCCCAGTGTGCAGAAAGTGTCAAAACATGATTTTCAGCAGAAATAAACATGTTTCTGCAAGTTTGGTCACCCCCATGTAAGTTATGGGGCAGTAACAGCACACTTTTTAAAACTTGTTTTTCAGCCCGAAATAAACGCGTTTTTTCAGACAACTGAATCCCTATGTAACTGCAAGGCTCAAAAGAGCCCACACACTCAGCTCTTAACCCCAGTGTGCAGAAAGTGTCAAAACATGATTTTCAGCAGAAATAAACATGTTTCTGCAAGTTTGGTCACCCCCATGTAAGTTATGGGGCAGTAACAGCACACTTTTGAAAACGTGTTTTTCAGCCCGAAATAAACGCGTTTTTTCAGACAACTGAATCCCTATGTAACTGCAAGACTCAGAAGAGCCCACACACTCAGCTCTTAACCCCAGTGTGCAGAAAGTGTCAAAACGTGTTTTTCAGCAGAAATAAACATGTTTCTGCAAGTTTGGTCACCCCCATGTAAGTTATGGGGCAGTAACAGCACACTTTTGAAAACGTGTTTTTCAGCCCGAAATAAACGCGTTTTTTCAGACAACTGAATCCCTATGTAACTGCAAGGCTCAAAAGAGCCCACACACTCAGCTCTTAACCCCAGTGTGCAGAAAGTGTCAAAACGTGTTTTTCAGCAGAAATAAACATGTTTCTGCAAGTTTGGTCACCCCCATGTAAGTTATGGGGCTGTAACAGCACACTTTTGAAAACGTGTTTTTCAGCCCGAAATAAACGCGTTTTTTCAGACAACTGAATCCCTATGTAACTGCAAGGCTCAAAAGAGCCCACACACTCAGCTCTTAACCCCAGTGTGCAGAAAGTGTCAAAACATGTTTTTCAGCAGAAATAAACATGTTTCTGCAAGTTTGGTCACCCCCATGTAAGTTATGGGGCAGTAACAGCACACTTTTGAAAACGTGTTTTTCAGCCCGAAATAAACGCGTTTTTTCAGACAACTGAATCCCTATGTAACTGCAAGACTCAGAAGAGCCCACACACTCAGCTCTTAACCCCAGTGTGCAGAAAGTGACAAAACATGATTTTCAGCAGAAATAAACATGTTTCTGCAAGTTTGGTCACCCCCATGTAAGTTATGGGGCAGTAACAGCACACTTTTGAAAACGTGTTTTTCAGCCCGAAATAAACACGTTTTTCAGACAACTGAATCCCTATGTAACTGCAAGGCTCAAAAGAGCCCACACACTCAGCTCTTAACCCCAGTGTGCAGAAAGTGTCAAAACATGATTTTCAGCAGAAATAAACATGTTTCTGCAAGTTTGGTCACCCCCATGTAAGTTATGGGGCAGTAACAGCACACTTTTTAAAACTTGTTTTTCAGCCCGAAATAAACGCGTTTTTTCAGACAACTGAATCCCTATGTAACTGCAAGGCTCAAAAGAGCCCACACACTCAGCTCTTAACCCCAGTGTGCAGAAAGTGTCAAAACATGATTTTCAGCAGAAATAAACATGTTTCTGCAAGTTTGGTCACCCCCATGTAAGTTATGGGGCAGTAACAGCACACTTTTGAAAACGTGTTTTTCAGCCCGAAATAAACGCGTTTTTTCAGACAACTGAATCCCTATGTAACTGCAAGACTCAGAAGAGCCCACACACTCAGCTCTTAACCCCAGTGTGCAGAAAGTGTCAAAACGTGTTTTTCAGCAGAAATAAACATGTTTCTGCAAGTTTGGTCACCCCCATGTAAGTTATGGGGCAGTAACAGCACACTTTTGAAAACGTGTTTTTCAGCCCGAAATAAACGCGTTTTTTCAGACAACTGAATCCCTATGTAACTGCAAGACTCAGAAGAGCCCACACACTCAGCTCTTAACCCCAGTGTGCAGAAAGTGTCAAAACGTGTTTTTCAGCAGAAATAAACATGTTTCTGCAAGTTTGGTCACCCCCATGTAAGTTATGGGGCAGTAACAGCACACTTTTGAAAACGTGTTTTTCAGCCCGAAATAAACGCGTTTTTTCAGACAACTGAATCCCTATGTAACTGCAAGGCTCAAAAGAGCCCACACACTCAGCTCTTAACCCCAGTGTGCAGAAAGTGTCAAAACATGTTTTTCAGCAGAAATAAACATGTTTCTGCAAGTTTGGTCACCCCCATGTAAGTTATGGGGCAGTAACAGCACACTTTTGAAAACGTGTTTTTCAGCCCGAAATAAACGCGTTTTTTCAGACAACTGAATCCCTATGTAACTGCAAGACTCAGAAGAGCCCACACACTCAGCTCTTAACCCCAGTGTGCAGAAAGTGTCAAAACGTGTTTTTCAGCAGAAATAAACATGTTTCTGCAAGTTTGGTCACCCCCATGTAAGTTATGGGGCAGTAACAGCACACTTTTGAAAACGTGTTTTTCAGCCTGAAATAAACACGTTTTTTCAGACAACTGAATCCCTATGTAACTGCAAGACTCAGAAGAGCCCACACACTCAGCTCTTAACCCCAGTGTGCAGAAAGTGTCAAAACATGATTTTCAGCAGAAATAAACATGTTTCTGCAAGTTTGGTCAACCCCATGTAAGTTATGGGGCAGTAACAGCACACTTTTGAAAACGTGTTTTTCAGCCCGAAATAAACGCGTTTTTTCAGACAACTGAATCCCTATGTAACTGCAAGACTCAGAAGAGCCCACACACTCAGCTCTTAACCCCAGTGTGCAGAAAGTGTCAAAACATGTTTTTCAGCAGAAATAAACATGTTTCTGCAAGTTTGGTCACCCCCATGTAAGTTATGGGGCAGTAACAGCACACTTTTGAAAACGTGTTTTTCAGCCTGAAATAAACACGTTTTTTCAGACAACTGAATCCCTATGTAACTGCAAGACTCAGAAGAGTCCACACACTCAGCTCTTAACCCCAGTGTGCAGAAAGTGTCAAAACATGATTTTCAGCAGAAATAAACATGTTTCTGCAAGTTTGGTCAACCCCATGTAAGTTATGGGGCAGTAACAGCACACTTTTGAAAACGTGTTTTTCAGCCCGAAATAAACGCGTTTTTTCAGACAACTGAATCCCTATGTAACTGCAAGGCTCAAAAGAGCCCACACACTCAGCTCTTAACCCCAGTGTGCAGAAAGTGTCAAAACATGTTTTTCAGCAGAAATAAACATGTTTCTGCAAGTTTGGTCACCCCCATGTAAGTTATGGGGCAGTAACAGCACACTTTTGAAAACGTGTTTTTCAGCCCGAAATAAACGCGTTTTTTCAGACAACTGAATCCCTATGTAACTGCAAGACTCAGAAGAGCCCACACACTCAGCTCTTAACCCCAGTGTGCAGAAAGTGACAAAACATGATTTTCAGCAGAAATAAACATGTTTCTGCAAGTTTGGTCACCCCCATGTAAGTTATGGGGCAGTAACAGCACACTTTTGAAAACGTGTTTTTCAGCCCGAAATAAACACGTTTTTCAGACAACGGAATCCCTATGTAACTGCAAGGCTCAAAAGAGCCCACACACTCAGCTCTTAACCCCAGTGTGCAGAAAGTGTCAAAACATGATTTTCAGCAGAAATAAACATGTTTCTGCAAGTTTGGTCACCCCCATGTAAGTTATGGGGCAGTAACAGCACACTTTTTAAAACTTGTTTTTCAGCCCGAAATAAACGCGTTTTTTCAGACAACTGAATCCCTATGTAACTGCAAGGCTCAAAAGAGCCCACACACTCAGCTCTTAACCCCAGTGTGCAGAAAGTGTCAAAACATGATTTTCAGCAGAAATAAACATGTTTCTGCAAGTTTGGTCACCCCCATGTAAGTTATGGGGCAGTAACAGCACACTTTTGAAAACGTGTTTTTCAGCCCGAAATAAACGCGTTTTTTCAGACAACTGAATCCCTATGTAACTGCAAGACTCAGAAGAGCCCACACACTCAGCTCTTAACCCCAGTGTGCAGAAAGTGTCAAAACGTGTTTTTCAGCAGAAATAAACATGTTTCTGCAAGTTTGGTCACCCCCATGTAAGTTATGGGGCAGTAACAGCACACTTTTGAAAACGTGTTTTTCAGCCCGAAATAAACGCGTTTTTTCAGACAACTGAATCCCTATGTAACTGCAAGGCTCAAAAGAGCCCACACACTCAGCTCTTAATCCCAGTGTGCAGAAAGTGTCAAAACATGTTTTTCAGCAGAAATAAACATGTTTCTGCAAGTTTGGTCACCCCCATGTAAGTTATGGGGCAGTAACAGCACACTTTTGAAAACGTGTTTTTCAGCCTGAAATAAACACGTTTTTTCAGACAACTGAATCCCTATGTAACTGCAAGACTCAGAAGAGCCCACACACTCAGCTCTTAACCCCAGTGTGCAGAAAGTGTCAAAACATGATTTTCAGCAGAAATAAACATGTTTCTGCAAGTTTGGTCAACCCCATGTAAGTTATGGGGCAGTAACAGCACACTTTTGAAAACGTGTTTTTCAGCCCGAAATAAACGCGTTTTTTCAGACAACTGAATCCCTATGTAACTGCAAGACTCAGAAGAGCCCACACACTCAGCTCTTAACCCCAGTGTGCAGAAAGTGTCAAAACATGTTTTTCAGCAGAAATAAACATGTTTCTGCAAGTTTGGTCACCCCCATGTAAGTTATGGGGCAGTAACAGCACACTTTTGAAAACGTGTTTTTCAGCCTGAAATAAACACGTTTTTTCAGACAACTGAATCCCTATGTAACTGCAAGACTCAGAAGAGTCCACACACTCAGCTCTTAACCCCAGTGTGCAGAAAGTGTCAAAACATGATTTTCAGCAGAAATAAACATGTTTCTGCAAGTTTGGTCAACCCCATGTAAGTTATGGGGCAGTAACAGCACACTTTTGAAAACGTGTTTTTCAGCCCGAAATAAACGCGTTTTTTCAGACAACTGAATCCCTATGTAACTGCAAGGCTCAAAAGAGCCCACACACTCAGCTCTTAACCCCAGTGTGCAGAAAGTGTCAAAACATGTTTTTCAGCAGAAATAAACATGTTTCTGCAAGTTTGGTCACCCCCATGTAAGTTATGGGGCAGTAACAGCACACTTTTGAAAACGTGTTTTTCAGCCCGAAATAAACGCGTTTTTTCAGACAACTGAATCCCTATGTAACTGCAAGACTCAGAAGAGCCCACACACTCAGCTCTTAACCCCAGTGTGCAGAAAGTGACAAAACATGATTTTCAGCAGAAATAAACATGTTTCTGCAAGTTTGGTCACCCCCATGTAAGTTATGGGGCAGTAACAGCACACTTTTGAAAACGTGTTTTTCAGCCCGAAATAAACACGTTTTTCAGACAACGGAATCCCTATGTAACTGCAAGGCTCAAAAGAGCCCACACACTCAGCTCTTAACCCCAGTGTGCAGAAAGTGTCAAAACATGATTTTCAGCAGAAATAAACATGTTTCTGCAAGTTTGGTCACCCCCATGTAAGTTATGGGGCAGTAACAGCACACTTTTTAAAACTTGTTTTTCAGCCCGAAATAAACGCGTTTTTTCAGACAACTGAATCCCTATGTAACTGCAAGGCTCAAAAGAGCCCACACACTCAGCTCTTAACCCCAGTGTGCAGAAAGTGTCAAAACATGATTTTCAGCAGAAATAAACATGTTTCTGCAAGTTTGGTCACCCCCATGTAAGTTATGGGGCAGTAACAGCACACTTTTGAAAACGTGTTTTTCAGCCCGAAATAAACGCGTTTTTTCAGACAACTGAATCCCTATGTAACTGCAAGACTCAGAAGAGCCCACACACTCAGCTCTTAACCCCAGTGTGCAGAAAGTGTCAAAACGTGTTTTTCAGCAGAAATAAACATGTTTCTGCAAGTTTGGTCACCCCCATGTAAGTTATGGGGCAGTAACAGCACACTTTTGAAAACGTGTTTTTCAGCCCGAAATAAACGCGTTTTTTCAGACAACTGAATCCCTATGTAACTGCAAGGCTCAAAAGAGCCCACACACTCAGCTCTTAATCCCAGTGTGCAGAAAGTGTCAAAACATGTTTTTCAGCAGAAATAAACATGTTTCTGCAAGTTTGGTCACCCCCATGTAAGTTATGGGGCAGTAACAGCACACTTTTGAAAACGTGTTTTTCAGCCCGAAATAAACGCGTTTTTTCAGACAACTGAATCCCTATGTAACTGCAAGGCTCAAAAGAGCCCACACACTCAGCTCTTAATCCCAGTGTGCAGAAAGTGTCAAAACATGTTTTTCAGCAGAAATAAACATGTTTCTGCAAGTTTGGTCACCCCCATGTAAGTTATGGGGCAGTAACAGCACACTTTTGAAAACGTGTTTTTCAGCCCGAAATAAACGCGTTTTTTCAGACAACTGAATCCCTATGTAACTGCAAGACTCAGAAGAGCCCACACACTCAGCTCTTAACCCCAGTGTGCAGAAAGTGTCAAAACGTGTTTTTCAGCAGAAATAAACATGTTTCTGCAAGTTTGGTCACCCCCATGTAAGTTATGGGGCAGTAACAGCACACTTTTGAAAACGTGTTTTTCAGCCTGAAATAAACACGTTTTTTCAGACAACTGAATCCCTATGTAACTGCAAGACTCAGAAGAGCCCACACACTCAGCTCTTAACCCCAGTGTGCAGAAAGTGTCAAAACATGATTTTCAGCAGAAATAAACATGTTTCTGCAAGTTTGGTCACCCCATGTAAGTTATGGGGCAGTAACAGCACACTTTTGAAAACGTGTTTTTCAGCCCGAAATAAACGCGTTTTTTCAGACAACTGAATCCCTATGTAACTGCAAGGCTCAAAAGAGCCCACACACTCAGCTCTTAACCCCAGTGTGCAGAAAGTGTCAAAACATGTTTTTCAGCAGAAATAAACATGTTTCTGCAAGTTTGGTCACCCCCATGTAAGTTATGGGGCAGTAACAGCACACTTTTGAAAACGTGTTTTTCAGCCCGAAATAAACGCGTTTTTTCAGACAACTGAATCCCTATGTAACTGCAAGACTCAGAAGAGCCCACACACTCAGCTCTTAACCCCAGTGTGCAGAAAGTGTCAAAACATGTTTTTCAGCAGAAATAAACATGTTTCTGCAAGTTTGGTCACCCCCATGTAAGTTATGGGGCAGTAACAGCACACTTTTGAAAACGTGTTTTTCAGCCTGAAATAAACACGTTTTTTCAGACAACTGAATCCCTATGTAACTGCAAGACTCAGAAGAGTCCACACACTCAGCTCTTAACCCCAGTGTGCAGAAAGTGTCAAAACATGATTTTCAGCAGAAATAAACATGTTTCTGCAAGTTTGGTCAACCCCATGTAAGTTATGGGGCAGTAACAGCACACTTTTGAAAACGTGTTTTTCAGCCCGAAATAAACGCGTTTTTTCAGACAACTGAATCCCTATGTAACTGCAAGGCTCAAAAGAGCCCACACACTCAGCTCTTAACCCCAGTGTGCAGAAAGTGTCAAAACATGTTTTTCAGCAGAAATAAACATGTTTCTGCAAGTTTGGTCACCCCCATGTAAGTTATGGGGCAGTAACAGCACACTTTTGAAAACGTGTTTTTCAGCCCGAAATAAACGCGTTTTTTCAGACAACTGAATCCCTATGTAACTGCAAGACTCAGAAGAGCCCACACACTCAGCTCTTAACCCCAGTGTGCAGAAAGTGTCAAAACGTGTTTTTCAGCAGAAATAAACATGTTTCTGCAAGTTTGGTCACCCCCATGTAAGTTATGGGGCAGTAACAGCACACTTTTGAAAACGTGTTTTTCAGCCCGAAATAAACGCGTTTTTTCAGACAACTGAATCCCTATGTAACTGCAAGGCTCAAAAGAGCCCACACACTCAGCTCTTAACCCCAGTGTGCAGAAAGTGTCAAAACATGTTTTTCAGCAGAAATAAACATGTTTCTGCAAGTTTGGTCACCCCCATGTAAGTTATGGGGCAGTAACAGCACACTTTTGAAAACGTGTTTTTCAGCCCGAAATAAACGCGTTTTTTCAGACAACTGAATCCCTATGTAACTGCAAGACTCAGAAGAGCCCACACACTCAGCTCTTAACCCCAGTGTGCAGAAAGTGTCAAAACGTGTTTTTCAGCAGAAATAAACATGTTTCTGCAAGTTTGGTCACCCCCATGTAAGTTATGGGGCAGTAACAGCACACTTTTGAAAACGTGTTTTTCAGCCTGAAATAAACACGTTTTTTCAGACAACTGAATCCCTATGTAACTGCAAGACTCAGAAGAGCCCACACACTCAGCTCTTAACCCCAGTGTGCAGAAAGTGTCAAAACATGATTTTCAGCAGAAATAAACATGTTTCTGCAAGTTTGGTCAACCCCATGTAAGTTATGGGGCAGTAACAGCACACTTTTGAAAACGTGTTTTTCAGCCCGAAATAAACGCGTTTTTTCAGACAACTGAATCCCTATGTAACTGCAAGGCTCAAAAGAGCCCACACACTCAGCTCTTAACCCCAGTGTGCAGAAAGTGTCAAAACATGTTTTTCAGCAGAAATAAACATGTTTCTGCAAGTTTGGTCACCCCCATGTAAGTTATGGGGCAGTAACAGCACACTTTTGAAAACGTGTTTTTCAGCCCGAAATAAACGCGTTTTTTCAGACAACTGAATCCCTATGTAACTGCAAGACTCAGAAGAGCCCACACACTCAGCTCTTAACCCCAGTGTGCAGAAAGTGTCAAAACATGATTTTCAGCAGAAATAAACATGTTTCTGCAAGTTTGGTCACCCCCATGTAAGTTATGGGGCAGTAACAGCACACTTTTGAAAACGTGTTTTTCAGCCCGAAATAAACGCGTTTTTTCAGACAACTGAATCCCTATGTAACTGCAAGACTCAGAAGAGCCCACACACTCAGCTCTTAACCCCAGTGTGCAGAAAGTGTCAAAACATGTTTTTCAGCAGAAATAAACATGTTTCTGCAAGTTTGGTCAACCCCATGTAAGTTATGGGGCAGTAACAGCACACTTTTGAAAACGTGTTTTTCAGCCTGAAATAAACACGTTTTTTCAGACAACTGAATCCCTATGTAACTGCAAGACTCAGAAGAGTCCACACACTCAGCTCTTAACCCCAGTGTGCAGAAAGTGTCAAAACATGTTTTTCAGCAGAAATAAACATGTTTCTGCAAGTTTGGTCACCCCCATGTAAGTTATGGGGCAGTAACAGCACACTTTTGAAAACGTGTTTTTCAGCCCGAAATAAACGCGTTTTTTCAGACAACTGAATCCCTATGTAACTGCAAGACTCAGAAGAGCCCACACACTCAGCTCTTAACCCCAGTGTGCAGAAAGTGTCAAAACATGATTTTCAGCAGAAATAAACATGTTTCTGCAAGTTTGGTCACCCCCATGTAAGTTATGGGGCAGTAACAGCACACTTTTGAAAACGTGTTTTTCAGCCCGAAATAAACGCGTTTTTTCAGACAACTGAATCCCTATGTAACTGCAAGACTCAGAAGAGCCCACACACTCAGCTCTTAACCCCAGTGTGCAGAAAGTGTCAAAACATGTTTTTCAGCAGAAATAAACATGTTTCTGCAAGTTTGGTCAACCCCATGTAAGTTATGGGGCAGTAACAGCACACTTTTGAAAACGTGTTTTTCAGCCCGAAATAAACGCGTTTTTTCAGACAACTGAATCCCTATGTAACTGCAAGGCTCAAAAGAGCCCACACACTCAGCTCTTAACCCCAGTGTGCAGAAAGTGTCAAAACATGTTTTTCAGCAGAAATAAACATGTTTCTGCAAGTTTGGTCACCCCCATGTAAGTTATGGGGCAGTAACAGCACACTTTTGAAAACGTGTTTTTCAGCCCGAAATAAACGCGTTTTTTCAGACAACTGAATCCCTATGTAACTGCAAGACTCAGAAGAGCCCACACACTCAGCTCTTAACCCCAGTGTGCAGAAAGTGACAAAACATGATTTTCAGCAGAAATAAACATGTTTCTGCAAGTTTGGTCACCCCCATGTAAGTTATGGGACAGTAACAGCACACTTTTGAAAACGTGTTTTTCAGCCCGAAATAAACGCGTTTTTTCAGACAACTGAATCCCTATGTAACTGCAAGACTCAGAAGAGCCCACACACTCAGCTCTTAACCCCAGTGTGCAGAAAGTGTCAAAACATGTTTTTCAGCAGAAATAAACATGTTTCTGCAAGTTTGGTCACCCCCATGTAAGTTATGGGGCAGTAACAGCACACTTTTGAAAACGTGTTTTTCAGCCTGAAATAAACACGTTTTTTCAGACAACTGAATCCCTATGTAACTGCAAGACTCAGAAGAGCCCACACACTCAGCTCTTAACCCCAGTGTGCAGAAAGTGTCAAAACATGATTTTCAGCAGAAATAAACATGTTTCTGCAAGTTTGGTCAACCCCATGTAAGTTATGGGGCAGTAACAGCACACTTTTGAAAACGTGTTTTTCAGCCCGAAATAAACGCGTTTTTTCAGACAACTGAATCCCTATGTAACTGCAAGGCTCAAAAGAGCCCACACACTCAGCTCTTAACCCCAGTGTGCAGAAAGTGTCAAAACATGTTTTTCAGCAGAAATAAACATGTTTCTGCAAGTTTGGTCACCCCCATGTAAGTTATGGGGCAGTAACAGCACACTTTTGAAAACGTGTTTTTCAGCCCGAAATAAAAGCGTTTTTTCAGACAACTGAATCCCTATGTAACTGCAAGACTCAGAAGAGCCCACACACTCAGCTCTTAACCCCAGTGTGCAGAAAGTGACAAAACATGATTTTCAGCAGAAATAAACATGTTTCTGCAAGTTTGGTCACCCCCATGTAAGTTATGGGGCAGTAACAGCACACTTTTGAAAACGTGTTTTTCAGCCCGAAATAAACGCGTTTTTTCAGACAACTGAATCCCTATGTAACTGCAAGACTCAGAAGAGCCCACACACTCAGCTCTTAACCCCAGTGTGCAGAAAGTGTCAAAACATGATTTTCAGCAGAAATAAACATGTTTCTGCAAGTTTGGTCACCCCCATGTAAGTTATGGGGCAGTAACAGCACACTTTTGAAAACGCGTTTTTCAGCCCGAAATAAACGCGTTTTTTCAGACAACTGAATCCCTATGTAACTGCAAGACTCAGAAGAGCCCACACACTCAGCTCTTAACCCCAGTGTGCAGAAAGTGTCAAAACATGATTTTCAGCAGAAATAAACATGTTTCTGCAAGTTTGGTCACCCCCATGTAAGTTATGGGGCAGTAACAGCACACTTTTGAAAACGTGTTTTTCAGCCCGAAATAAACGCGTTTTTTCAGACAACTGAATCCCTATGTAACTGCAAGACTCAGAAGAGCCCACACACTCAGCTCTTAACCCCAGTGTGCAGAAAGTGTCAAAACATGTTTTTCAGCAGAAATAAACATGTTTCTGCAAGTTTGGTCAACCCCATGTAAGTTATGGGGCAGTAACAGCACACTTTTGAAAACGTGTTTTTCAGCCCGAAATAAACGCGTTTTTTCAGACAACTGAATCCCTATGTAACTGCAAGGCTCAAAAGAGCCCACACACTCAGCTCTTAACCCCAGTGTGCAGAAAGTGTCAAAACATGTTTTTCAGCAGAAATAAACATGTTTCTGCAAGTTTGGTCACCCCCATGTAAGTTATGGGGCAGTAACAGCACACTTTTGAAAACGTGTTTTTCAGCCCGAAATAAACGCGTTTTTTCAGACAACTGAATCCCTATGTAACTGCAAGACTCAGAAGAGCCCACACACTCAGCTCTTAACCCCAGTGTGCAGAAAGTGACAAAACATGATTTTCAGCAGAAATAAACATGTTTCTGCAAGTTTGGTCACCCCCATGTAAGTTATGGGGCAGAAACAGCACACTTTTGAAAACGTGTTTTTCAGCCCGAAATAAACGCGTTTTTTCAGACAACTGAATCCCTATGTAACTGCAAGACTCAGAAGAGCCCACACACTCAGCTCTTAACCCCAGTGTGCAGAAAGTGTCAAAACATGTTTTTCAGCAGAAATAAACATGTTTCTGCAAGTTTGGTCACCCCCATGTAAGTTATGGGGCAGTAACAGCACACTTTTGAAAACGTGTTTTTCAGCCTGAAATAAACACGTTTTTTCAGACAACTGAATCCCTATGTAACTGCAAGACTCAGAAGAGCCCACACACTCAACTCTTAACCCCAGTGTGCAGAAAGTGTCAAAACATGATTTTCAGCAGAAATAAACATGTTTCTGCAAGTTTGGTCACCCCCATGTAAGTTATGGGGCAGTAACAGCACACTTTTGAAAACGCGTTTTTCAGCCCGAAATAAACGCGTTTTTTCAGACAACTGAATCCCTATGTAACTGCAAGACTCAGAAGAGCCCACACACTCAGCTCTTAACCCCAGTGTGCAGAAAGTGTCAAAACATGTTTTTCAGCAGAAATAAACATGTTTCTGCAAGTTTGGTCAACCCCATGTAAGTTATGGGGCAGTAACAGCACACTTTTGAAAACGTGTTTTTCAGCCCGAAATAAACGCGTTTTTTCAGACAACTGAATCCCTATGTAACTGCAAGGCTCAAAAGAGCCCACACACTCAGCTCTTAACCCCAGTGTGCAGAAAGTGTCAAAACATGTTTTTCAGCAGAAATAAACATGTTTCTGCAAGTTTGGTCACCCCCATGTAAGTTATGGGGCAGTAACAGCACACTTTTGAAAACGTGTTTTTCAGCCTGAAATAAACACGTTTTTTCAGACAACTGAATCCCTATGTAACTGCAGGACTCAGAAGAGCCCACACACTCAGCTCTTAACCCCAGTGTGCAGAAAGTGTCAAAACATGTTTTTCAGCAGAAATAAACATGTTTCTGCAAGTTTGGTCACCCCCATGTAAGTTATGGGGCAGTAACAGCACACTTTTGAAAACGTGTTTTTCAGCCTGAAATAAACACGTTTTTTCAGACAACTGAATCCCTATGTAACTGCAAGACTCAGAAGAGCCCACACACTCAGCTCTTAACCCCAGTGTGCAGAAAGTGTCAAAACATGTTTTTCAGCAGAAATAAACATGTTTCTGCAAGTTTGGTCACCCCCATGTAAGTTATGGGGCAGTTACAGCACACTTTTGAAAACGTGTTTTTCAGCCTGAAATAAACACGTTTTTTCAGACAACTGAATCCCTATGTAACTGCAAGACTCAGAAGAGCCCACACACTCAGCTCTTAACCCCAGTGTGCAGAAAGTGTCAAAACATGTTTTTCAGCAGAAATAAACATGTTTCTGCAAGTTTGGTCACCCCCATGTAAGTTATGGGGCAGTAACAGCACACTTTTGAAAACGTGTTTTTCAGCCTGAAATAAACACGTTTTTTCAGACAACTGAATCCCTATGTAACTGCAAGACTCAGAAGAGCCCACACACTCAGCTCTTAACCCCAGTGTGCAGAAAGTGTCAAAACATGTTTTTCAGCAGAAATAAACATGTTTCTGCAAGTTTGGTCACCCCCATGTAAGTTATGGGGCAGTAACAGCACACTTTTGAAAACGTGTTTTTCAGCCCGAAATTAACGCGTTTTTTCAGACAACTGAATCCCTATGTAACTGCAAGACTCAGAAGAGCCCACACACTCAGCTCTTAACCCCAGTGTGCAGAAAGTGTCAAAACGTGTTTTTCAGCAGAAATAAACATGTTTCTGCAAGTTTGGTCACCCCCATGTAAGTTATGGGGCAGTAACAGCACACTTTTGAAAACGTGTTTTTCAGACTGAAATAAACACGTTTTTTCAGACAACTGAATCCCTATGTAACTGCAAGACTCAGAAGAGCCCACACACTCAGCTCTTAACCCCAGTGTGCAGAAAGTGTCAAAACATGATTTTCAGCAGAAATAAACATGTTTCTGCAAGTTTGGTCAACCCCATGTAAGTTATGGGGCAGTAACAGCACACTTTTGAAAACGTGTTTTTCAGCCCGAAATAAACGCGTTTTTTCAGACAACTGAATCCCTATGTAACTGCAAGGCTCAAAAGAGCCCACACACTCAGCTCTTAACCCCAGTGTGCAGAAAGTGTCAAAACATGTTTTTCAGCAGAAATAAACATGTTTCTGCAAGTTTGGTCACCCCCATGTAAGTTATGGGGCAGTAACAGCACACTTTTGAAAACGTGTTTTTCAGCCCGAAATAAACGCGTTTTTTCAGACAACTGAATCCCTATGTAACTGCAAGACTCAGAAGAGCCCACACACTCAGCTCTTAACCCAAGTGTGCAGAAAGTGTCAAAACATGATTTTCAGCAGAAATAAACATGTTTCTGCAAGTTTGGTCACCCCCATGTAAGTTATGGGGCAGTAACAGCACACTTTTGAAAACGTGTTTTTCAGCCCGAAATAAACGCGTTTTTTCAGACAACTGAATCCCTATGTAACTGCAAGGCTCAAAAGAGCCCACACACTCAGCTCTTAACCCCAGTGTGCAGAAAGTGTCAAAACATGTTTTTCAGCAGAAATAAACATGTTTCTGCAAGTTTGGTCACCCCCATGTAAGTTATGGGGCAGTAACAGCACACTTTTGAAAACGTGTTTTTCAGCCCGAAATTAACGCGTTTTTTCAGACAACTGAATCCCTATGTAACTGCAAGACTCAGAAGAGCCCACACACTCAGCTCTTAACCCCAGTGTGCAGAAAGTGTCAAAACATGATTTTCAGCAGAAATAAACATGTTTCTGCAAGTTTGGTCACCCCCATGTAAGTTATGGGGCAGTAACAGCACACTTTTGAAAACGTGTTTTTCAGCCCGAAATAAACGCGTTTTTTCAGACAACTGAATCCCTATGTAACTGCAAGGCTCAAAAGAGCCCACACACTCAGCTCTTAACCCCAGTGTGCAGAAAGTGTCAAAACATGTTTTTCAGCAGAAATAAACATGTTTCTGCAAGTTTGGTCACCCCCATGTAAGTTATGGGGCAGTAACAGCACACTTTTGAAAACGTGTTTTTCAGCCTGAAATAAACACGTTTTTTCAGACAACTGAATCCCTATGTAACTGCAAGACTCAGAAGAGCCCACACACTCAGCTCTTAACCCCAGTGTGCAGAAAGTGTCAAAACATGTTTTTCAGCAGAAATAAACATGTTTCTGCAAGTTTGGTCACCCCCATGTAAGTTATGGGGCAGTAACAGCACACTTTTGAAAACGTGTTTTTCAGCCTGAAATAAACACGTTTTTTCAGACAACTGAATCCCTATGTAACTGCAAGGCTCAAAAGAGCCCACACACTCAGCTCTTAACCCCAGTGTGCAGAAAGTGTCAAAACATGTTTTTCAGCAGAAATAAACATGTTTCTGCAAGTTTGGTCACCCCCATGTAAGTTATGGGGCAGTAACAGCACACTTTTGAAAACGTGTTTTTCAGCCCGAAATTAACGCGTTTTTTCAGACAACTGAATCCCTATGTAACTGCAAGACTCAGAAGAGCCCACACACTCAGCTCTTAACCCCAGTGTGCAGAAAGTGTCAAAACATGATTTTCAGCAGAAATAAACATGTTTCTGCAAGTTTGGTCACCCCCATGTAAGTTATGGGGCAGTAACAGCACACTTTTGAAAACGTGTTTTTCAGCCCGAAATAAACGCGTTTTTTCAGACAACTGAATCCCTATGTAACTGCAAGACTCAGAAGAGCCCACACACTCAGCTCTTAACCCCAGTGTGCAGAAAGTGTCAAAACATGTTTTTCAGCAGAAATAAACATGTTTCTGCAAGTTTGGTCACCCCCATGTAAGTTATGGGGCAGTAACAGCACACTTTTGAAAACGTGTTTTTCAGCCTGAAATAAACACGTTTTTTCAGACAACTGAATCCCTATGTAACTGCAAGACTCAGAAGAGCCCACACACTCAGCTCTTAACCCCAGTGTGCAGAAAGTGTCAAAACATGTTTTTCAGCAGAAATAAACATGTTTCTGCAAGTTTGGTCACCCCCATGTAAGTTATGGGGCAGTAACAGCACACTTTTGAAAACGTGTTTTTCAGCCTGAAATAAACACGTTTTTTCAGACAACTGAATCCCTATGTAACTGCAAGACTCAGAAGAGCCCACACACTCAGCTCTTAACCCCAGTGTGCAGAAAGTGTCAAAACATGTTTTTCAGCAGAAATAAACATGTTTCTGCAAGTTTGGTCACCCCCATGTAAGTTATGGGGCAGTAACAGCACACTTTTGAAAACGTGTTTTTCAGCCTGAAATAAACACGTTTTTTCAGACAACTGAATCCCTATGTAACTGCAAGACTCAGAAGAGCCCACACACTCAGCTCTTAACCCCAGTGTGCAGAAAGTGTCAAAACATGATTTTCAGCAGAAATAAACATGTTTCTGCAAGTTTGGTCACCCCCATGTAAGTTATGGGGCAGTAACAGCACACTTTTGAAAACGTGTTTTTCAGCCCGAAATAAACGCGTTTTTTCAGACAACTGAATCCCTATGTAACTGCAAGACTCAGAAGAGCCCACACACTCAGCTCTTAACCCCAGTGTGCAGAAAGTGTCAAAACATGTTTTTCAGCAGAAATAAACATGTTTCTGCAAGTTTGGTCACCCCCATGTAAGTTATGGGGCAGTAACAGCACACTTTTGAAAACGTGTTTTTCAGCCTGAAATAAACACGTTTTTTCAGACAACTGAATCCCTATGTAACTGCAAGACTCAGAAGAGCCCACACACTCAGCTCTTAACCCCAGTGTGCAGAAAGTGTCAAAACATGTTTTTCAGCAGAAATAAACATGTTTCTGCAAGTTTGGTCACCCCCATGTAAGTTATGGGGCAGTAACAGCACACTTTTGAAAACGTGTTTTTCAGCCTGAAATAAACACGTTTTTTCAGACAACTGAATCCCTATGTAACTGCAAGACTCAGAAGAGCCCACACACTCAGCTCTTAACCCCAGTGTGCAGAAAGTGTCAAAACATGTTTTTCAGCAGAAATAAACATGTTTCTGCAAGTTTGGTCACCCCCATGTAAGTTATGGGGCAGTAACAGCACACTTTTGAAAACGTGTTTTTCAGCCTGAAATAAACACGTTTTTTCAGACAACTGAATCCCTATGTAACTGCAAGACTCAGAAGAGCCCACACACTCAGCTCTTAACCCCAGTGTGCAGAAAGTGACAAAACATGATTTTCAGCAGAAATAAACATGTTTCTGCAAGTTTGGTCACCCCCATGTAAGTTATGGGGCAGTAACAGCACACTTTTGAAAACGTGTTTTTCAGCCCGAAATAAACGCGTTTTTTCAGACAACTGAATCCCTATGTAACTGCAAGACTCAGAAGAGCCCACACACTCAGCTCTTAACCCCAGTGTGCAGAAAGTGTCAAAACATGATTTTCAGCAGAAATAAACATGTTTCTGCAAGTTTGGTCACCCCCATGTAAGTTATGGGGCAGTAACAGCACACTTTTGAAAACGTGTTTTTCAGCCCGAAATAAACGCGTTTTTTCAGACAACTGAATCCCTATGTAACTGCAAGACTCAGAAGAGCCCACACACTCAGCTCTTAACCCCAGTGTGCAGAAAGTGTCAAAACATGTTTTTCAGCAGAAATAAACATGTTTCTGCAAGTTTGGTCACCCCCATGTAAGTTATGGGGCAGTTACAGCACACTTTTGAAAACGTGTTTTTCAGCCTGAAATAAACACGTTTTTTCAGACAACTGAATCCCTATGTAACTGCAAGACTCAGAAGAGTCCACACACTCAGCTCTTAACCCCAGTGTGCAGAAAGTGTCAAAACATGATTTTCAGCAGAAATAAACATGTTTCTGCAAGTTTGGTCAACCCCATGTAAGTTATGGGGCAGTAACAGCACACTTTTGAAAACGTGTTTTTCAGCCTGAAATAAACACGTTTTTTCAGACAACTGAATCCCTATGTAACTGCAAGACTCAGAAGAGCCCACACACTCAGCTCTTAACCCCAGTGTGCAGAAAGTGTCAAAACATGTTTTTCAGCAGAAATAAACATGTTTCTGCAAGTTTGGTCACCCCCATGTAAGTTATGGGGCAGTAACAGCACACTTTTGAAAACGTGTTTTTCAGCCCGAAATAAACGCGTTTTTTCAGACAACTGAATCCCTATGTAACTGCAAGACTCAGAAGAGCCCACACACTCAGCTCTTAACCCCAGTGTGCAGAAAGTGTCAAAACATGATTTTCAGCAGAAATAAACATGTTTCTGCAAGTTTGGTCACCCCCATGTAAGTTATGGGGCAGTAACAGCACACTTTTGAAAACGTGTTTTTCAGCCCGAAATAAACGCGTTTTTTCAGACAACTGAATCCCTATGTAACTGCAAGACTCAGAAGAGCCCACACACTCAGCTCTTAACCCCAGTGTGCAGAAAGTGTCAAAACATGTTTTTCAGCAGAAATAAACATGTTTCTGCAAGTTTGGTCACCCCCATGTAAGTTATGGGGCAGTAACAGCACACTTTTGAAAACGTGTTTTTCAGCCTGAAATAAACACGTTTTTTCAGACAACTGAATCCCTATGTAACTGCAAGACTCAGAAGAGTCCACACACTCAGCTCTTAACCCCAGTGTGCAGAAAGTGTCAAAACATGTTTTTCAGCAGAAATAAACATGTTTCTGCAAGTTTGGTCACCCCCATGTAAGTTATGGGGCAGTAACAGCACACTTTTGAAAACGTGTTTTTCAGCCCGAAATAAACGCGTTTTTTCAGACAACTGAATCCCTATGTAACTGCAAGACTCAGAAGAGCCCACACACTCAGCTCTTAACCCCAGTGTGCAGAAAGTGTCAAAACGTGTTTTTCAGCAGAAATAAACATGTTTCTGCAAGTTTGGTCACCCCCATGTAAGTTATGGGGCAGTAACAGCACACTTTTGAAAACGTGTTTTTCAGCCCGAAATAAACGCGTTTTTTCAGACAACTGAATCCCTATGTAACTGCAAGACTCAGAAGAGCCCACACACTCAGCTCTTAACCCCAGTGTGCAGAAAGTGTCAAAACGTGTTTTTCAGCAGAAATAAACATGTTTCTGCAAGTTTGGTCACCCCCATGTAAGTTATGGGGCAGTAACAGCACACTTTTGAAAACGTGTTTTTCAGCCCGAAATAAACGCGTTTTTTCAGACAACTGAATCCCTATGTAACTGCAAGGCTCAAAAGAGCCCACACACTCAGCTCTTAACCCCAGTGTGCAGAAAGTGTCAAAACATGTTTTTCAGCAGAAATAAACATGTTTCTGCAAGTTTGGTCACCCCCATGTAAGTTATGGGGCAGTAACAGCACACTTTTGAAAACGTGTTTTTCAGCCCGAAATAAACGCGTTTTTTCAGACAACTGAATCCCTATGTAACTGCAAGACTCAGAAGAGCCCACACACTCAGCTCTTAACCCCAGTGTGCAGAAAGTGTCAAAACGTGTTTTTCAGCAGAAATAAACATGTTTCTGCAAGTTTGGTCACCCCCATGTAAGTTATGGGGCAGTAACAGCACACTTTTGAAAACGTGTTTTTCAGCCTGAAATAAACACGTTTTTTCAGACAACTGAATCCCTATGTAACTGCAAGACTCAGAAGAGCCCACACACTCAGCTCTTAACCCCAGTGTGCAGAAAGTGTCAAAACATGATTTTCAGCAGAAATAAACATGTTTCTGCAAGTTTGGTCAACCCCATGTAAGTTATGGGGCAGTAACAGCACACTTTTGAAAACGTGTTTTTCAGCCCGAAATAAACGCGTTTTTTCAGACAACTGAATCCCTATGTAACTGCAAGACTCAGAAGAGCCCACACACTCAGCTCTTAACCCCAGTGTGCAGAAAGTGTCAAAACATGTTTTTCAGCAGAAATAAACATGTTTCTGCAAGTTTGGTCACCCCCATGTAAGTTATGGGGCAGTAACAGCACACTTTTGAAAACGTGTTTTTCAGCCTGAAATAAACACGTTTTTTCAGACAACTGAATCCCTATGTAACTGCAAGACTCAGAAGAGTCCACACACTCAGCTCTTAACCCCAGTGTGCAGAAAGTGTCAAAACATGATTTTCAGCAGAAATAAACATGTTTCTGCAAGTTTGGTCAACCCCATGTAAGTTATGGGGCAGTAACAGCACACTTTTGAAAACGTGTTTTTCAGCCCGAAATAAACGCGTTTTTTCAGACAACTGAATCCCTATGTAACTGCAAGGCTCAAAAGAGCCCACACACTCAGCTCTTAACCCCAGTGTGCAGAAAGTGTCAAAACATGTTTTTCAGCAGAAATAAACATGTTTCTGCAAGTTTGGTCACCCCCATGTAAGTTATGGGGCAGTAACAGCACACTTTTGAAAACGTGTTTTTCAGCCCGAAATAAACGCGTTTTTTCAGACAACTGAATCCCTATGTAACTGCAAGACTCAGAAGAGCCCACACACTCAGCTCTTAACCCCAGTGTGCAGAAAGTGACAAAACATGATTTTCAGCAGAAATAAACATGTTTCTGCAAGTTTGGTCACCCCCATGTAAGTTATGGGGCAGTAACAGCACACTTTTGAAAACGTGTTTTTCAGCCCGAAATAAACACGTTTTTCAGACAACGGAATCCCTATGTAACTGCAAGGCTCAAAAGAGCCCACACACTCAGCTCTTAACCCCAGTGTGCAGAAAGTGTCAAAACATGATTTTCAGCAGAAATAAACATGTTTCTGCAAGTTTGGTCACCCCCATGTAAGTTATGGGGCAGTAACAGCACACTTTTTAAAACTTGTTTTTCAGCCCGAAATAAACGCGTTTTTTCAGACAACTGAATCCCTATGTAACTGCAAGGCTCAAAAGAGCCCACACACTCAGCTCTTAACCCCAGTGTGCAGAAAGTGTCAAAACATGATTTTCAGCAGAAATAAACATGTTTCTGCAAGTTTGGTCACCCCCATGTAAGTTATGGGGCAGTAACAGCACACTTTTGAAAACGTGTTTTTCAGCCCGAAATAAACGCGTTTTTTCAGACAACTGAATCCCTATGTAACTGCAAGACTCAGAAGAGCCCACACACTCAGCTCTTAACCCCAGTGTGCAGAAAGTGTCAAAACGTGTTTTTCAGCAGAAATAAACATGTTTCTGCAAGTTTGGTCACCCCCATGTAAGTTATGGGGCAGTAACAGCACACTTTTGAAAACGTGTTTTTCAGCCCGAAATAAACGCGTTTTTTCAGACAACTGAATCCCTATGTAACTGCAAGGCTCAAAAGAGCCCACACACTCAGCTCTTAATCCCAGTGTGCAGAAAGTGTCAAAACATGTTTTTCAGCAGAAATAAACATGTTTCTGCAAGTTTGGTCACCCCCATGTAAGTTATGGGGCAGTAACAGCACACTTTTGAAAACGTGTTTTTCAGCCCGAAATAAACGCGTTTTTTCAGACAACTGAATCCCTATGTAACTGCAAGACTCAGAAGAGCCCACACACTCAGCTCTTAACCCCAGTGTGCAGAAAGTGTCAAAACGTGTTTTTCAGCAGAAATAAACATGTTTCTGCAAGTTTGGTCACCCCCATGTAAGTTATGGGGCAGTAACAGCACACTTTTGAAAACGTGTTTTTCAGCCTGAAATAAACACGTTTTTTCAGACAACTGAATCCCTATGTAACTGCAAGACTCAGAAGAGCCCACACACTCAGCTCTTAACCCCAGTGTGCAGAAAGTGTCAAAACATGATTTTCAGCAGAAATAAACATGTTTCTGCAAGTTTGGTCACCCCATGTAAGTTATGGGGCAGTAACAGCACACTTTTGAAAACGTGTTTTTCAGCCCGAAATAAACGCGTTTTTTCAGACAACTGAATCCCTATGTAACTGCAAGGCTCAAAAGAGCCCACACACTCAGCTCTTAACCCCAGTGTGCAGAAAGTGTCAAAACATGTTTTTCAGCAGAAATAAACATGTTTCTGCAAGTTTGGTCACCCCCATGTAAGTTATGGGGCAGTAACAGCACACTTTTGAAAACGTGTTTTTCAGCCCGAAATAAACGCGTTTTTTCAGACAACTGAATCCCTATGTAACTGCAAGACTCAGAAGAGCCCACACACTCAGCTCTTAACCCCAGTGTGCAGAAAGTGTCAAAACATGTTTTTCAGCAGAAATAAACATGTTTCTGCAAGTTTGGTCACCCCCATGTAAGTTATGGGGCAGTAACAGCACACTTTTGAAAACGTGTTTTTCAGCCTGAAATAAACACGTTTTTTCAGACAACTGAATCCCTATGTAACTGCAAGACTCAGAAGAGTCCACACACTCAGCTCTTAACCCCAGTGTGCAGAAAGTGTCAAAACATGATTTTCAGCAGAAATAAACATGTTTCTGCAAGTTTGGTCAACCCCATGTAAGTTATGGGGCAGTAACAGCACACTTTTGAAAACGTGTTTTTCAGCCCGAAATAAACGCGTTTTTTCAGACAACTGAATCCCTATGTAACTGCAAGGCTCAAAAGAGCCCACACACTCAGCTCTTAACCCCAGTGTGCAGAAAGTGTCAAAACATGTTTTTCAGCAGAAATAAACATGTTTCTGCAAGTTTGGTCACCCCCATGTAAGTTATGGGGCAGTAACAGCACACTTTTGAAAACGTGTTTTTCAGCCCGAAATAAACGCGTTTTTTCAGACAACTGAATCCCTATGTAACTGCAAGACTCAGAAGAGCCCACACACTCAGCTCTTAACCCCAGTGTGCAGAAAGTGTCAAAACGTGTTTTTCAGCAGAAATAAACATGTTTCTGCAAGTTTGGTCACCCCCATGTAAGTTATGGGGCAGTAACAGCACACTTTTGAAAACGTGTTTTTCAGCCCGAAATAAACGCGTTTTTTCAGACAACTGAATCCCTATGTAACTGCAAGGCTCAAAAGAGCCCACACACTCAGCTCTTAACCCCAGTGTGCAGAAAGTGTCAAAACATGTTTTTCAGCAGAAATAAACATGTTTCTGCAAGTTTGGTCACCCCCATGTAAGTTATGGGGCAGTAACAGCACACTTTTGAAAACGTGTTTTTCAGCCCGAAATAAACGCGTTTTTTCAGACAACTGAATCCCTATGTAACTGCAAGACTCAGAAGAGCCCACACACTCAGCTCTTAACCCCAGTGTGCAGAAAGTGTCAAAACGTGTTTTTCAGCAGAAATAAACATGTTTCTGCAAGTTTGGTCACCCCCATGTAAGTTATGGGGCAGTAACAGCACACTTTTGAAAACGTGTTTTTCAGCCTGAAATAAACACGTTTTTTCAGACAACTGAATCCCTATGTAACTGCAAGACTCAGAAGAGCCCACACACTCAGCTCTTAACCCCAGTGTGCAGAAAGTGTCAAAACATGATTTTCAGCAGAAATAAACATGTTTCTGCAAGTTTGGTCAACCCCATGTAAGTTATGGGGCAGTAACAGCACACTTTTGAAAACGTGTTTTTCAGCCCGAAATAAACGCGTTTTTTCAGACAACTGAATCCCTATGTAACTGCAAGGCTCAAAAGAGCCCACACACTCAGCTCTTAACCCCAGTGTGCAGAAAGTGTCAAAACATGTTTTTCAGCAGAAATAAACATGTTTCTGCAAGTTTGGTCACCCCCATGTAAGTTATGGGGCAGTAACAGCACACTTTTGAAAACGTGTTTTTCAGCCCGAAATAAACGCGTTTTTTCAGACAACTGAATCCCTATGTAACTGCAAGACTCAGAAGAGCCCACACACTCAGCTCTTAACCCCAGTGTGCAGAAAGTGTCAAAACATGATTTTCAGCAGAAATAAACATGTTTCTGCAAGTTTGGTCACCCCCATGTAAGTTATGGGGCAGTAACAGCACACTTTTGAAAACGTGTTTTTCAGCCCGAAATAAACGCGTTTTTTCAGACAACTGAATCCCTATGTAACTGCAAGACTCAGAAGAGCCCACACACTCAGCTCTTAACCCCAGTGTGCAGAAAGTGTCAAAACATGTTTTTCAGCAGAAATAAACATGTTTCTGCAAGTTTGGTCAACCCCATGTAAGTTATGGGGCAGTAACAGCACACTTTTGAAAACGTGTTTTTCAGCCCGAAATAAACGCGTTTTTTCAGACAACTGAATCCCTATGTAACTGCAAGGCTCAAAAGAGCCCACACACTCAGCTCTTAACCCCAGTGTGCAGAAAGTGTCAAAACATGTTTTTCAGCAGAAATAAACATGTTTCTGCAAGTTTGGTCACCCCCATGTAAGTTATGGGGCAGTAACAGCACACTTTTGAAAACGTGTTTTTCAGCCCGAAATAAACGCGTTTTTTCAGACAACTGAATCCCTATGTAACTGCAAGACTCAGAAGAGCCCACACACTCAGCTCTTAACCCCAGTGTGCAGAAAGTGACAAAACATGATTTTCAGCAGAAATAAACATGTTTCTGCAAGTTTGGTCACCCCCATGTAAGTTATGGGACAGTAACAGCACACTTTTGAAAACGTGTTTTTCAGCCCGAAATAAACGCGTTTTTTCAGACAACTGAATCCCTATGTAACTGCAAGACTCAGAAGAGCCCACACACTCAGCTCTTAACCCCAGTGTGCAGAAAGTGTCAAAACATGTTTTTCAGCAGAAATAAACATGTTTCTGCAAGTTTGGTCACCCCCATGTAAGTTATGGGGCAGTAACAGCACACTTTTGAAAACGTGTTTTTCAGCCTGAAATAAACACGTTTTTTCAGACAACTGAATCCCTATGTAACTGCAAGACTCAGAAGAGCCCACACACTCAGCTCTTAACCCCAGTGTGCAGAAAGTGTCAAAACATGATTTTCAGCAGAAATAAACATGTTTCTGCAAGTTTGGTCAACCCCATGTAAGTTATGGGGCAGTAACAGCACACTTTTGAAAACGTGTTTTTCAGCCCGAAATAAACGCGTTTTTTTCAGACAACTGAATCCCTATGTAACTGCAAGGCTCAAAAGAGCCCACACACTCAGCTCTTAACCCCAGTGTGCAGAAAGTGTCAAAACATGTTTTTCAGCAGAAATAAACATGTTTCTGCAAGTTTGGTCACCCCCATGTAAGTTATGGGGAAGTAACAGCACACTTTTGAAAACGTGTTTTTCAGCCCGAAATAAAAGCGTTTTTTCAGACAACTGAATCCCTATGTAACTGCAAGACTCAGAAGAGCCCACACACTCAGCTCTTAACCCCAGTGTGCAGAAAGTGACAAAACATGATTTTCAGCAGAAATAAACATGTTTCTGCAAGTTTGGTCACCCCCATGTAAGTTATGGGGCAGTAACAGCACACTTTTGAAAACGTGTTTTTCAGCCCGAAATAAACGCGTTTTTTCAGACAACTGAATCCCTATGTAACTGCAAGACTCAGAAGAGCCCACACACTCAGCTCTTAACCCCAGTGTGCAGAAAGTGTCAAAACATGATTTTCAGCAGAAATAAACATGTTTCTGCAAGTTTGGTCACCCCCATGTAAGTTATGGGGCAGTAACAGCACACTTTTGAAAACGCGTTTTTCAGCCCGAAATAAACGCGTTTTTTCAGACAACTGAATCCCTATGTAACTGCAAGACTCAGAAGAGCCCACACACTCAGCTCTTAACCCCAGTGTGCAGAAAGTGTCAAAACATGATTTTCAGCAGAAATAAACATGTTTCTGCAAGTTTGGTCACCCCCATGTAAGTTATGGGGCAGTAACAGCACACTTTTGAAAACGTGTTTTTCAGCCCGAAATAAACGCGTTTTTTCAGACAACTGAATCCCTATGTAACTGCAAGACTCAGAAGAGCCCACACACTCAGCTCTTAACCCCAGTGTGCAGAAAGTGTCAAAACATGTTTTTCAGCAGAAATAAACATGTTTCTGCAAGTTTGGTCAACCCCATGTAAGTTATGGGGCAGTAACAGCACACTTTTGAAAACGTGTTTTTCAGCCCGAAATAAACGCGTTTTTTCAGACAACTGAATCCCTATGTAACTGCAAGGCTCAAAAGAGCCCACACACTCAGCTCTTAACCCCAGTGTGCAGAAAGTGTCAAAACATGTTTTTCAGCAGAAATAAACATGTTTCTGCAAGTTTGGTCACCACCATGTAAGTTATGGGGCAGTAACAGCACACTTTTGAAAACGTGTTTTTCAGCCCGAAATAAACGCGTTTTTTCAGACAACTGAATCCCTATGTAACTGCAAGACTCAGAAGAGCCCACACACTCAGCTCTTAACCCCAGTGTGCAGAAAGTGACAAAACATGATTTTCAGCAGAAATAAACATGTTTCTGCAAGTTTGGTCACCCCCATGTAAGTTATGGGGCAGTAACAGCACACTTTTGAAAACGTGTTTTTCAGCCCGAAATAAACGCGTTTTTTCAGACAACTGAATCCCTATGTAACTGCAAGACTCAGAAGAGCCCACACACTCAGCTCTTAACCCCAGTGTGCAGAAAGTGTCAAAACATGTTTTTCAGCAGAAATAAACATGTTTCTGCAAGTTTGGTCACCCCCATGTAAGTTATGGGGCAGTAACAGCACACTTTTGAAAACGTGTTTTTCAGCCTGAAATAAACACGTTTTTTCAGACAACTGAATCCCTATGTAACTGCAAGACTCAGAAGAGCCCACACACTCAGCTCTTAACCCCAGTGTGCAGAAAGTGTCAAAACATGTTTTTCAGCAGAAATAAACATGTTTCTGCAAGTTTGGTCAACCCCATGTAAGTTATGGGGCAGTAACAGCACACTTTTGAAAACGTGTTTTTCAGCCCGAAATAAACGCGTTTTTTCAGACAACTGAATCCCTATGTAACTGCAAGGCTCAAAAGAGCCCACACACTCAGCTCTTAACCCCAGTGTGCAGAAAGTGTCAAAACATGTTTTTCAGCAGAAATAAACATATTTCTGCAAGTTTGGTCACCCCCATGTAAGTTATGGGGCAGTAACAGCACACTTTTGAAAACGTGTTTTTCAGCCTGAAATAAACACGTTTTTTCAGACAACTGAATCCCTATGTAACTGCAGGACTCAGAAGAGCCCACACACTCAGCTCTTAACCCCAGTGTGCAGAAAGTGTCAAAACATGTTTTTCAGCAGAAATAAACATGTTTCTGCAAGTTTGGTCACCCCCATGTAAGTTATGGGGCAGTAACAGCACACTTTTGAAAACGTGTTTTTCAGCCTGAAATAAACACGTTTTTTCAGACAACTGAATCCCTATGTAACTGCAAGACTCAGAAGAGCCCACACACTCAGCTCTTAACCCCAGTGTGCAGAAAGTGTCAAAACATGTTTTTCAGCAGAAATAAACATGTTTCTGCAAGTTTGGTCACCCCCATGTAAGTTATGGGGCAGTTACAGCACACTTTTGAAAACGTGTTTTTCAGCCTGAAATAAACACGTTTTTTCAGACAACTGAATCCCTATGTAACTGCAAGACTCAGAAGAGCCCACACACTCAGCTCTTAACCCCAGTGTGCAGAAAGTGTCAAAACATGTTTTTCAGCAGAAATAAACATGTTTCTGCAAGTTTGGTCACCCCCATGTAAGTTATGGGGCAGTAACAGCACACTTTTGAAAACGTGTTTTTCAGCCTGAAATAAACACGTTTTTTCAGACAACTGAATCCCTATGTAACTGCAAGACTCAGAAGAGCCCACACACTCAGCTCTTAACCCCAGTGTGCAGAAAGTGTCAAAACGTGTTTTTCAGCAGAAATAAACATGTTTCTGCAAGTTTGGTCACCCCCATGTAAGTTATGGGGCAGTAACAGCACACTTTTGAAAACGTGTTTTTCAGACTGAAATAAACACGTTTTTTCAGACAACTGAATCCCTATGTAACTGCAAGACTCAGAAGAGCCCACACACTCAGCTCTTAACCCCAGTGTGCAGAAAGTGTCAAAACATGATTTTCAGCAGAAATAAACATGTTTCTGCAAGTTTGGTCAACCCCATGTAAGTTATGGGGCAGTAACAGCACACTTTTGAAAACGTGTTTTTCAGCCCGAAATAAACGCGTTTTTTCAGACAACTGAATCCCTATGTAACTGCAAGGCTCAAAAGAGCCCACACACTCAGCTCTTAACCCCAGTGTGCAGAAAGTGTCAAAACATGTTTTTCAGCAGAAATAAACATGTTTCTGCAAGTTTGGTCACCCCCATGTAAGTTATGGGGCAGTAACAGCACACTTTTGAAAACGTGTTTTTCAGCCCGAAATAAAAGCGTTTTTTCAGACAACTGAATCCCTATGTAACTGCAAGACTCAGAAGAGCCCACACACTCAGCTCTTAACCCCAGTGTGCAGAAAGTGACAAAACATGATTTTCAGCAGAAATAAACATGTTTCTGCAAGTTTGGTCACCCCCATGTAAGTTATGGGGCAGTAACAGCACACTTTTGAAAACGTGTTTTTCAGCCCGAAATAAACGCGTTTTTTCAGACAACTGAATCCCTATGTAACTGCAAGACTCAGAAGAGCCCACACACTCAGCTCTTAACCCCAGTGTGCAGAAAGTGTCAAAACATGATTTTCAGCAGAAATAAACATGTTTCTGCAAGTTTGGTCACCCCCATGTAAGTTATGGGGCAGTAACAGCACACTTTTGAAAACGCGTTTTTCAGCCCGAAATAAACGCGTTTTTTCAGACAACTGAATCCCTATGTAACTGCAAGACTCAGAAGAGCCCACACACTCAGCTCTTAACCCCAGTGTGCAGAAAGTGTCAAAACATGATTTTCAGCAGAAATAAACATGTTTCTGCAAGTTTGGTCACCCCCATGTAAGTTATGGGGCAGTAACAGCACACTTTTGAAAACGTGTTTTTCAGCCCGAAATAAACGCGTTTTTTCAGACAACTGAATCCCTATGTAACTGCAAGACTCAGAAGAGTCCACACACTCAGCTCTTAACCCCAGTGTGCAGAAAGTGTCAAAACATGTTTTTCAGCAGAAATAAACATGTTTCTGCAAGTTTGGTCAACCCCATGTAAGTTATGGGGCAGTAACAGCACACTTTTGAAAACGTGTTTTTCAGCCCGAAATAAACGCGTTTTTTCAGACAACTGAATCCCTATGTAACTGCAAGGCTCAAAAGAGCCCACACACTCAGCTCTTAACCCCAGTGTGCAGAAAGTGTCAAAACATGTTTTTCAGCAGAAATAAACATGTTTCTGCAAGTTTGGTCACCCCCATGTAAGTTATGGGGCAGTAACAGCACACTTTTGAAAACGTGTTTTTCAGCCCGAAATAAACGCGTTTTTTCAGACAACTGAATCCCTATGTAACTGCAAGACTCAGAAGAGCCCACACACTCAGCTCTTAACCCCAGTGTGCAGAAAGTGACAAAACATGATTTTCAGCAGAAATAAACATGTTTCTGCAAGTTTGGTCACCCCCATGTAAGTTATGGGGCAGTAACAGCACACTTTTGAAAACGTGTTTTTCAGCCCGAAATAAACGCGTTTTTTCAGACAACTGAATCCCTATGTAACTGCAAGACTCAGAAGAGCCCACACACTCAGCTCTTAACCCCAGTGTGCAGAAAGTGTCAAAACATGTTTTTCAGCAGAAATAAACATGTTTCTGCAAGTTTGGTCACCCCCATGTAAGTTATGGGGCAGTAACAGCACACTTTTGAAAACGTGTTTTTCAGCCTGAAATAAACACGTTTTTTCAGACAACTGAATCCCTATGTAACTGCAAGACTCAGAAGAGCCCACACACTCAACTCTTAACCCCAGTGTGCAGAAAGTGTCAAAACATGATTTTCAGCAGAAATAAACATGTTTCTGCAAGTTTGGTCACCCCCATGTAAGTTATGGGGCAGTAACAGCACACTTTTGAAAACGCGTTTTTCAGCCCGAAATAAACGCGTTTTTTCAGACAACTGAATCCCTATGTAACTGCAAGACTCAGAAGAGCCCACACACTCAGCTCTTAACCCCAGTGTGCAGAAAGTGTCAAAACATGTTTTTCAGCAGAAATAAACATGTTTCTGCAAGTTTGGTCAACCCCATGTAAGTTATGGGGCAGTAACAGCACACTTTTGAAAACGTGTTTTTCAGCCCGAAATAAACGCGTTTTTTCAGACAACTGAATCCCTATGTAACTGCAAGGCTCAAAAGAGCCCACACACTCAGCTCTTAACCCCAGTGTGCAGAAAGTGTCAAAACATGTTTTTCAGCAGAAATAAACATGTTTCTGCAAGTTTGGTCACCCCCATGTAAGTTATGGGGCAGTAACAGCACACTTTTGAAAACGTGTTTTTCAGCCTGAAATAAACACGTTTTTTCAGACAACTGAATCCCTATGTAACTGCAGGACTCAGAAGAGCCCACACACTCAGCTCTTAACCCCAGTGTGCAGAAAGTGTCAAAACATGTTTTTCAGCAGAAATAAACATGTTTCTGCAAGTTTGGTCACCCCCATGTAAGTTATGGGGCAGTAACAGCACACTTTTGAAAACGTGTTTTTCAGCCTGAAATAAACACGTTTTTTCAGACAACTGAATCCCTATGTAACTGCAAGACTCAGAAGAGCCCACACACTCAGCTCTTAACCCCAGTGTGCAGAAAGTGTCAAAACATGTTTTTCAGCAGAAATAAACATGTTTCTGCAAGTTTGGTCACCCCCATGTAAGTTATGGGGCAGTTACAGCACACTTTTGAAAACGTGTTTTTCAGCCTGAAATAAACACGTTTTTTCAGACAACTGAATCCCTATGTAACTGCAAGACTCAGAAGAGCCCACACACTCAGCTCTTAACCCCAGTGTGCAGAAAGTGTCAAAACATGTTTTTCAGCAGAAATAAACATGTTTCTGCAAGTTTGGTCACCCCCATGTAAGTTATGGGGCAGTAACAGCACACTTTTGAAAACGTGTTTTTCAGCCTGAAATAAACACGTTTTTTCAGACAACTGAATCCCTATGTAACTGCAAGACTCAGAAGAGCCCACACACTCAGCTCTTAACCCCAGTGTGCAGAAAGTGTCAAAACATGATTTTCAGCAGAAATAAACATGTTTCTGCAAGTTTGGTCAACCCCATGTAAGTTATGGGGCAGTAACAGCAGACTTTTGAAAACGTGTTTTTCAGCCCGAAATAAACGCGTTTTTTCAGACAACTGAATCCCTATGTAACTGCAAGGCTCAAAAGAGCCCACACACTCAGCTCTTAACCCCAGTGTGCAGAAAGTGTCAAAACATGTTTTTCAGCAGAAATAAACATGTTTCTGCAAGTTTGGTCACCCCCATGTAAGTTATGGGGCAGTAACAGCACACTTTTGAAAACGTGTTTTTCAGCCCGAAATTAACGCGTTTTTTCAGACAACTGAATCCCTATGTAACTGCAAGACTCAGAAGAGCCCACACACTCAGCTCTTAACCCCAGTGTGCAGAAAGTGTCAAAACATGATTTTCAGCAGAAATAAACATGTTTCTGCAAGTTTGGTCAACCCCATGTAAGTTATGGGGCAGTAACAGCACACTTTTGAAAACGTGTTTTTCAGCCCGAAATAAACGCGTTTTTTCAGACAACTGAATCCCTATGTAACTGCAAGGCTCAAAAGAGCCCACACACTCAGCTCTTAACCCCAGTGTGCAGAAAGTGTCAAAACATGTTTTTCAGCAGAAATAAACATGTTTCTGCAAGTTTGGTCACCCCCATGTAAGTTATGGGGCAGTAACAGCACACTTTTGAAAACGTGTTTTTCAGCCCGAAATAAACGCGTTTTTTCAGACAACTGAATCCCTATGTAACTGCAAGACTCAGAAGAGCCCACACACTCAGCTCTTAACCCAAGTGTGCAGAAAGTGTCAAAACATGATTTTCAGCAGAAATAAACATGTTTCTGCAAGTTTGTTCACCCCCATGTAAGTTATGGGGCAGTAACAGCACACTTTTGAAAACGTGTTTTTCAGCCCGAAATAAACGCGTTTTTTCAGACAACTGAATCCCTATGTAACTGCAAGGCTCAAAAGAGCCCACACACTCAGCTCTTAACCCCAGTGTGCAGAAAGTGTCAAAACATGTTTTTCAGCAGAAATAAACATGTTTCTGCAAGTTTGGTCACCCCCATGTAAGTTATGGGGCAGTAACAGCACACTTTTGAAAACGTGTTTTTCAGCCCGAAATTAACGCGTTTTTTCAGACAACTGAATCCCTATGTAACTGCAAGACTCAGAAGAGCCCACACACTCAGCTCTTAACCCCAGTGTGCAGAAAGTGTCAAAACATGATTTTCAGCAGAAATAAACATGTTTCTGCAAGTTTGGTCACCCCCATGTAAGTTATGGGGCAGTAACAGCACACTTTTGAAAACGTGTTTTTCAGCCCGAAATAAACGCGTTTTTTCAGACAACTGAATCCCTATGTAACTGCAAGACTCAGAAGAGCCCACACACTCAGCTCTTAACCCCAGTGTGCAGAAAGTGTCAAAACATGTTTTTCAGCAGAAATAAACATGTTTCTGCAAGTTTGGTCACCCCCATGTAAGTTATGGGGCAGTAACAGCACACTTTTGAAAACGTGTTTTTCAGCCTGAAATAAACACGTTTTTTCAGACAACTGAATCCCTATGTAACTGCAAGACTCAGAAGAGCCCACACACTCAGCTCTTAACCCCAGTGTGCAGAAAGTGTCAAAACATGTTTTTCAGCAGAAATAAACATGTTTCTGCAAGTTTGGTCACCCCCATGTAAGTTATGGGGCAGTAACAGCACACTTTTGAAAACGTGTTTTTCAGCCTGAAATAAACACGTTTTTTCAGACAACTGAATCCCTATGTAACTGCAAGGCTCAAAAGAGCCCACACACTCAGCTCTTAACCCCAGTGTGCAGAAAGTGTCAAAACATGTTTTTCAGCAGAAATAAACATGTTTCTGCAAGTTTGGTCACCCCCATGTAAGTTATGGGGCAGTAACAGCACACTTTTGAAAACGTGTTTTTCAGCCCGAAATTAACGCGTTTTTTCAGACAACTGAATCCCTATGTAACTGCAAGACTCAGAAGAGCCCACACACTCAGCTCTTAACCCCAGTGTGCAGAAAGTGTCAAAACATGATTTTCAGCAGAAATAAACATGTTTCTGCAAGTTTGGTCACCCCCATGTAAGTTATGGGGCAGTAACAGCACACTTTTGAAAACGTGTTTTTCAGCCCGAAATAAACGCGTTTTTTCAGACAACTGAATCCCTATGTAACTGCAAGACTCAGAAGAGCCCACACACTCAGCTCTTAACCCCAGTGTGCAGAAAGTGTCAAAACATGTTTTTCAGCAGAAATAAACATGTTTCTGCAAGTTTGGTCACCCCCATGTAAGTTATGGGGCAGTAACAGCACACTTTTGAAAACGTGTTTTTCAGCCTGAAATAAACACGTTTTTTCAGACAACTGAATCCCTATGTAACTGCAAGACTCAGAAGAGCCCACACACTCAGCTCTTAACCCCAGTGTGCAGAAAGTGTCAAAACATGTTTTTCAGCAGAAATAAACATGTTTCTGCAAGTTTGGTCACCCCCATGTAAGTTATGGGGCAGTAACAGCACACTTTTGAAAACGTGTTTTTCAGCCTGAAATAAACACGTTTTTTCAGACAACTGAATCCCTATGTAACTGCAAGACTCAGAAGAGCCCACACACTCAGCTCTTAACCCCAGTGTGCAGAAAGTGTCAAAACATGTTTTTCAGCAGAAATAAACATGTTTCTGCAAGTTTGGTCACCCCCATGTAAGTTATGGGGCAGTAACAGCACACTTTTGAAAACGTGTTTTTCAGCCTGAAATAAACACGTTTTTTCAGACAACTGAATCCCTATGTAACTGCAAGACTCAGAAGAGCCCACACACTCAGCTCTTAACCCCAGTGTGCAGAAAGTGTCAAAACATGATTTTCAGCAGAAATAAACATGTTTCTGCAAGTTTGGTCACCCCCATGTAAGTTATGGGGCAGTAACAGCACACTTTTGAAAACGTGTTTTTCAGCCCGAAATAAACGCGTTTTTTCAGACAACTGAATCCCTATGTAACTGCAAGACTCAGAAGAGCCCACACACTCAGCTCTTAACCCCAGTGTGCAGAAAGTGTCAAAACATGTTTTTCAGCAGAAATAAACATGTTTCTGCAAGTTTGGTCACCCCCATGTAAGTTATGGGGCAGTAACAGCACACTTTTGAAAACGTGTTTTTCAGCCTGAAATAAACACGTTTTTTCAGACAACTGAATCCCTATGTAACTGCAAGACTCAGAAGAGCCCACACACTCAGCTCTTAACCCCAGTGTGCAGAAAGTGTCAAAACATGTTTTTCAGCAGAAATAAACATGTTTCTGCAAGTTTGGTCACCCCCATGTAAGTTATGGGGCAGTAACAGCACACTTTTGAAAACGTGTTTTTCAGCCTGAAATAAACACGTTTTTTCAGACAACTGAATCCCTATGTAACTGCAAGACTCAGAAGAGCCCACACACTCAGCTCTTAACCCCAGTGTGCAGAAAGTGTCAAAACATGTTTTTCAGCAGAAATAAACATGTTTCTGCAAGTTTGGTCACCCCCATGTAAGTTATGGGGCAGTAACAGCACACTTTTGAAAACGTGTTTTTCAGCCTGAAATAAACACGTTTTTTCAGACAACTGAATCCCTATGTAACTGCAAGACTCAGAAGAGCCCACACACTCAGCTCTTAACCCCAGTGTGCAGAAAGTGACAAAACATGATTTTCAGCAGAAATAAACATGTTTCTGCAAGTTTGGTCACCCCCATGTAAGTTATGGGGCAGTAACAGCACACTTTTGAAAACGTGTTTTTCAGCCCGAAATAAACGCGTTTTTTCAGACAACTGAATCCCTATGTAACTGCAAGACTCAGAAGAGCCCACACACTCAGCTCTTAACCCCAGTGTGCAGAAAGTGTCAAAACATGATTTTCAGCAGAAATAAACATGTTTCTGCAAGTTTGGTCACCCCCATGTAAGTTATGGGGCAGTAACAGCACACTTTTGAAAACGTGTTTTTCAGCCCGAAATAAACGCGTTTTTTCAGACAACTGAATCCCTATGTAACTGCAAGACTCAGAAGAGCCCACACACTCAGCTCTTAACCCCAGTGTGCAGAAAGTGTCAAAACATGTTTTTCAGCAGAAATAAACATGTTTCTGCAAGTTTGGTCACCCCCATGTAAGTTATGGGGCAGTTACAGCACACTTTTGAAAACGTGTTTTTCAGCCTGAAATAAACACGTTTTTTCAGACAACTGAATCCCTATGTAACTGCAAGACTCAGAAGAGTCCACACACTCAGCTCTTAACCCCAGTGTGCAGAAAGTGTCAAAACATGATTTTCAGCAGAAATAAACATGTTTCTGCAAGTTTGGTCAACCCCATGTAAGTTATGGGGCAGTAACAGCACACTTTTGAAAACGTGTTTTTCAGCCTGAAATAAACACGTTTTTTCAGACAACTGAATCCCTATGTAACTGCAAGACTCAGAAGAGCCCACACACTCAGCTCTTAACCCCAGTGTGCAGAAAGTGTCAAAACATGTTTTTCAGCAGAAATAAACATGTTTCTGCAAGTTTGGTCACCCCCATGTAAGTTATGGGGCAGTAACAGCACACTTTTGAAAACGTGTTTTTCAGCCTGAAATAAACACGTTTTTTCAGACAACTGAATCCCTATGTAACTGCAGGACTCAGAAGAGCCCACACACTCAGCTCTTAACCCCAGTGTGCAGAAAGTGTCAAAACATGTTTTTCAGCAGAAATAAACATGTTTCTGCAAGTTTGGTCACCCCCATGTAAGTTATGGGGCAGTAACAGCACACTTTTGAAAACGTGTTTTTCAGCCTGAAATAAACACGTTTTTTCAGACAACTGAATCCCTATGTAACTGCAAGACTCAGAAGAGCCCACACACTCAGCTCTTAACCCCAGTGTGCAGAAAGTGTCAAAACATGTTTTTCAGCAGAAATAAACATGTTTCTGCAAGTTTGGTCACCCCCATGTAAGTTATGGGGCAGTAACAGCACACTTTTGAAAACGTGTTTTTCAGCCTGAAATAAACGCGTTTTTTCAGACAACTGAATCCCTATGTAACTGCAAGACTCAGAAGAGCCCACACACTCAGCTCTTAACCCCAGTGTGCAGAAAGTGTCAAAACATGATTTTCAGCAGAAATAAACATGTTTCTGCAAGTTTGGTCAACCCCATGTAAGTTATGGGGCAGTAACAGCACACTTTTGAAAACGTGTTTTTCAGCCCGAAATAAACGCGTTTTTTCAGACAACTGAATCCCTATGTAACTGCAAGGCTCAAAAGAGCCCACACACTCAGCTCTTAACCCCAGTGTGCAGAAAGTGTCAAAACATGTTTTTCAGCAGAAATAAACATGTTTCTGCAAGTTTGGTCACCCCCATGTAAGTTATGGGGCAGTAACAGCACACTTTTGAAAACGTGTTTTTCAGCCCGAAATAAACGCGTTTTTTCAGACAACTGAATCCCTATGTAACTGCAAGACTCAGAAGAGCCCACACACTCAGCTCTTAACCCCAGTGTGCAGAAAGTGTCAAAACATGATTTTCAGCAGAAATAAACATGTTTCTGCAAGTTTGGTCACCCCCATGTAAGTTATGGGGCAGTAACAGCACACTTTTGAAAACGTGTTTTTCAGCCCGAAATAAACGCGTTTTTTCAGACAACTGAATCCCTATGTAACTGCAAGACTCAGAAGAGCCCACACACTCAGCTCTTAACCCCAGTGTGCAGAAAGTGTCAAAACATGTTTTTCAGCAGAAATAAACATGTTTCTGCAAGTTTGGTCACCCCCATGTAAGTTATGGGGCAGTAACAGCACACTTTTGAAAACGTGTTTTTCAGCCTGAAATAAACACGTTTTTTCAGACAACTGAATCCCTATGTAACTGCAAGACTCAGAAGAGTCCACACACTCAGCTCTTAACCCCAGTGTGCAGAAAGTGTCAAAACATGTTTTTCAGCAGAAATAAACATGTTTCTGCAAGTTTGGTCACCCCCATGTAAGTTATGGGGCAGTAACAGCACACTTTTGAAAACGTGTTTTTCAGCCCGAAATAAACGCGTTTTTTCAGACAACTGAATCCCTATGTAACTGCAAGACTCAGAAGAGCCCACACACTCAGCTCTTAACCCCAGTGTGCAGAAAGTGTCAAAACGTGTTTTTCAGCAGAAATAAACATGTTTCTGCAAGTTTGGTCACCCCCATGTAAGTTATGGGGCAGTAACAGCACACTTTTGAAAACGTGTTTTTCAGCCCGAAATAAACGCGTTTTTTCAGACAACTGAATCCCTATGTAACTGCAAGGCTCAAAAGAGCCCACACACTCAGCTCTTAACCCCAGTGTGCAGAAAGTGTCAAAACATGTTTTTCAGCAGAAATAAACATGTTTCTGCAAGTTTGGTCACCCCCATGTAAGTTATGGGGCAGTAACAGCACACTTTTGAAAACGTGTTTTTCAGCCCGAAATAAACGCGTTTTTTCAGACAACTGAATCCCTATGTAACTGCAAGACTCAGAAGAGCCCACACACTCAGCTCTTAACCCCAGTGTGCAGAAAGTGTCAAAACGTGTTTTTCAGCAGAAATAAACATGTTTCTGCAAGTTTGGTCACCCCCATGTAAGTTATGGGGCAGTAACAGCACACTTTTGAAAACGTGTTTTTCAGCCTGAAATAAACACGTTTTTTCAGACAACTGAATCCCTATGTAACTGCAAGACTCAGAAGAGCCCACACACTCAGCTCTTAACCCCAGTGTGCAGAAAGTGTCAAAACATGATTTTCAGCAGAAATAAACATGTTTCTGCAAGTTTGGTCAACCCCATGTAAGTTATGGGGCAGTAACAGCACACTTTTGAAAACGTGTTTTTCAGCCCGAAATAAACGCGTTTTTTCAGACAACTGAATCCCTATGTAACTGCAAGACTCAGAAGAGCCCACACACTCAGCTCTTAACCCCAGTGTGCAGAAAGTGTCAAAACATGTTTTTCAGCAGAAATAAACATGTTTCTGCAAGTTTGGTCACCCCCATGTAAGTTATGGGGCAGTAACAGCACACTTTTGAAAACGTGTTTTTCAGCCTGAAATAAACACGTTTTTTCAGACAACTGAATCCCTATGTAACTGCAAGACTCAGAAGAGTCCACACACTCAGCTCTTAACCCCAGTGTGCAGAAAGTGTCAAAACATGATTTTCAGCAGAAATAAACATGTTTCTGCAAGTTTGGTCAACCCCATGTAAGTTATGGGGCAGTAACAGCACACTTTTGAAAACGTGTTTTTCAGCCCGAAATAAACGCGTTTTTTCAGACAACTGAATCCCTATGTAACTGCAAGGCTCAAAAGAGCCCACACACTCAGCTCTTAACCCCAGTGTGCAGAAAGTGTCAAAACATGTTTTTCAGCAGAAATAAACATGTTTCTGCAAGTTTGGTCAACCCCATGTAAGTTATGGGGCAGTAACAGCACACTTTTGAAAACGTGTTTTTCAGCCCGAAATAAACGCGTTTTTTCAGACAACTGAATCCCTATGTAACTGCAAGGCTCAAAAGAGCCCACACACTCAGCTCTTAACCCCAGTGTGCAGAAAGTGTCAAAACATGTTTTTCAGCAGAAATAAACATGTTTCTGCAAGTTTGGTCACCCCCATGTAAGTTATGGGGCAGTAACAGCACACTTTTGAAAACGTGTTTTTCAGCCCGAAATAAACACGTTTTTCAGACAACGGAATCCCTATGTAACTGCAAGGCTCAAAAGAGCCCACACACTCAGCTCTTAACCCCAGTGTGCAGAAAGTGTCAAAACATGATTTTCAGCAGAAATAAACATGTTTCTGCAAGTTTGGTCACCCCCATGTAAGTTATGGGGCAGTAACAGCACACTTTTCAAAACTTGTTTTTCAGCCCGAAATAAACGCGTTTTTTCAGACAACTGAATCCCTATGTAACTGCAAGGCTCAAAAGAGCCCACACACTCAGCTCTTAACCCCAGTGTGCAGAAAGTGTCAAAACATGATTTTCAGCAGAAATAAACATGTTTCTGCAAGTTTGGTCACCCCCATGTAAGTTATGGGGCAGTAACAGCACACTTTTGAAAACGTGTTTTTCAGCCCGAAATAAACGCGTTTTTTCAGACAACTGAATCCCTATGTAACTGCAAGACTCAGAAGAGCCCACACACTCAGCTCTTAACCCCAGTGTGCAGAAAGTGTCAAAACGTGTTTTTCAGCAGAAATAAACATGTTTCTGCAAGTTTGGTCACCCCCATGTAAGTTATGGGGCAGTAACAGCACACTTTTGAAAACGTGTTTTTCAGCCCGAAATAAACGCGTTTTTTCAGACAACTGAATCCCTATGTAACTGCAAGGCTCAAAAGAGCCCACACACTCAGCTCTTAATCCCAGTGTGCAGAAAGTGTCAAAACATGTTTTTCAGCAGAAATAAACATGTTTCTGCAAGTTTGGTCACCCCCATGTAAGTTATGGGGCAGTAACAGCACACTTTTGAAAACGTGTTTTTCAGCCCGAAATAAACGCGTTTTTTCAGACAACTGAATCCCTATGTAACTGCAAGACTCAGAAGAGCCCACACACTCAGCTCTTAACCCCAGTGTGCAGAAAGTGTCAAAACGTGTTTTTCAGCAGAAATAAACATGTTTCTGCAAGTTTGGTCACCCCCATGTAAGTTATGGGGCAGTAACAGCACACTTTTGAAAACGTGTTTTTCAGCCTGAAATAAACACGTTTTTTCAGACAACTGAATCCCTATGTAACTGCAAGACTCAGAAGAGTCCACACACTCAGCTCTTAACCCCAGTGTGCAGAAAGTGTCAAAACATGATTTTCAGCAGAAATAAACATGTTTCTGCAAGTTTGGTCAACCCCATGTAAGTTATGGGGCAGTAACAGCACACTTTTGAAAACGTGTTTTTCAGCCCGAAATAAACGCGTTTTTTCAGACAACTGAATCCCTATGTAACTGCAAGGCTCAAAAGAGCCCACACACTCAGCTCTTAACCCCAGTGTGCAGAAAGTGTCAAAACATGTTTTTCAGCAGAAATAAACATGTTTCTGCAAGTTTGGTCACCCCCATGTAAGTTATGGGGCAGTAACAGCACACTTTTGAAAACGTGTTTTTCAGCCCGAAATAAACGCGTTTTTTCAGACAACTGAATCCCTATGTAACTGCAAGACTCAGAAGAGCCCACACACTCAGCTCTTAACCCCAGTGTGCAGAAAGTGTCAAAACGTGTTTTTCAGCAGAAATAAACATGTTTCTGCAAGTTTGGTCACCCCCATGTAAGTTATGGGGCAGTAACAGCACACTTTTGAAAACGTGTTTTTCAGCCCGAAATAAACGCGTTTTTTCAGACAACTGAATCCCTATGTAACTGCAAGGCTCAAAAGAGCCCACACACTCAGCTCTTAACCCCAGTGTGCAGAAAGTGTCAAAACATGTTTTTCAGCAGAAATAAACATGTTTCTGCAAGTTTGGTCACCCCCATGTAAGTTATGGGGCAGTAACAGCACACTTTTGAAAACGTGTTTTTCAGCCCGAAATAAACGCGTTTTTTCAGACAACTGAATCCCTATGTAACTGCAAGACTCAGAAGAGCCCACACACTCAGCTCTTAACCCCAGTGTGCAGAAAGTGTCAAAACGTGTTTTTCAGCAGAAATAAACATGTTTCTGCAAGTTTGGTCACCCCCATGTAAGTTATGGGGCAGTAACAGCACACTTTTGAAAACGTGTTTTTCAGCCTGAAATAAACACGTTTTTTCAGACAACTGAATCCCTATGTAACTGCAAGACTCAGAAGAGCCCACACACTCAGCTCTTAACCCCAGTGTGCAGAAAGTGTCAAAACATGATTTTCAGCAGAAATAAACATGTTTCTGCAAGTTTGGTCAACCCCATGTAAGTTATGGGGCAGTAACAGCACACTTTTGAAAACGTGTTTTTCAGCCCGAAATAAACGCGTTTTTTCAGACAACTGAATCCCTATGTAACTGCAAGGCTCAAAAGAGCCCACACACTCAGCTCTTAACCCCAGTGTGCAGAAAGTGTCAAAACATGTTTTTCAGCAGAAATAAACATGTTTCTGCAAGTTTGGTCACCCCCATGTAAGTTATGGGGCAGTAACAGCACACTTTTGAAAACGTGTTTTTCAGCCCGAAATAAACGCGTTTTTTCAGACAACTGAATCCCTATGTAACTGCAAGACTCAGAAGAGCCCACACACTCAGCTCTTAACCCCAGTGTGCAGAAAGTGTCAAAACATGATTTTCAGCAGAAATAAACATGTTTCTGCAAGTTTGGTCACCCCCATGTAAGTTATGGGGCAGTAACAGCACACTTTTGAAAACGTGTTTTTCAGCCCGAAATAAACGCGTTTTTTCAGACAACTGAATCCCTATGTAACTGCAAGACTCAGAAGAGCCCACACACTCAGCTCTTAACCCCAGTGTGCAGAAAGTGTCAAAACATGTTTTTCAGCAGAAATAAACATGTTTCTGCAAGTTTGGTCAACCCCATGTAAGTTATGGGGCAGTAACAGCACACTTTTGAAAACGTGTTTTTCAGCCCGAAATAAACGCGTTTTTTCAGACAACTGAATCCCTATGTAACTGCAAGGCTCAAAAGAGCCCACACACTCAGCTCTTAACCCCAGTGTGCAGAAAGTGTCAAAACATGTTTTTCAGCAGAAATAAACATGTTTCTGCAAGTTTGGTCACCCCCATGTAAGTTATGGGGCAGTAACAGCACACTTTTGAAAACGTGTTTTTCAGCCCGAAATAAACGCGTTTTTTCAGACAACTGAATCCCTATGTAACTGCAAGACTCAGAAGAGCCCACACACTCAGCTCTTAACCCCAGTGTGCAGAAAGTGACAAAACATGATTTTCAGCAGAAATAAACATGTTTCTGCAAGTTTGGTCACCCCCATGTAAGTTATGGGACAGTAACAGCACACTTTTGAAAACGTGTTTTTCAGCCCGAAATAAACGCGTTTTTTCAGACAACTGAATCCCTATGTAACTGCAAGACTCAGAAGAGCCCACACACTCAGCTCTTAACCCCAGTGTGCAGAAAGTGTCAAAACATGTTTTTCAGCAGAAATAAACATGTTTCTGCAAGTTTGGTCACCCCCATGTAAGTTATGGGGCAGTAACAGCACACTTTTGAAAACGTGTTTTTCAGCCTGAAATAAACACGTTTTTTCAGACAACTGAATCCCTATGTAACTGCAAGACTCAGAAGAGCCCACACACTCAGCTCTTAACCCCAGTGTGCAGAAAGTGTCAAAACATGATTTTCAGCAGAAATAAACATGTTTCTGCAAGTTTGGTCAACCCCATGTAAGTTATGGGGCAGTAACAGCACACTTTTGAAAACGTGTTTTTCAGCCCGAAATAAACGCGTTTTTTCAGACAACTGAATCCCTATGTAACTGCAAGGCTCAAAAGAGCCCACACACTCAGCTCTTAACCCCAGTGTGCAGAAAGTGTCAAAACATGTTTTTCAGCAGAAATAAACATGTTTCTGCAAGTTTGGTCACCCCCATGTAAGTTATGGGGCAGTAACAGCACACTTTTGAAAACGTGTTTTTCAGCCCGAAATAAAAGCGTTTTTTCAGACAACTGAATCCCTATGTAACTGCAAGACTCAGAAGAGCCCACACACTCAGCTCTTAACCCCAGTGTGCAGAAAGTGACAAAACATGATTTTCAGCAGAAATAAACATGTTTCTGCAAGTTTGGTCACCCCCATGTAAGTTATGGGGCAGTAACAGCACACTTTTGAAAACGTGTTTTTCAGCCCGAAATAAACGCGTTTTTTCAGACAACTGAATCCCTATGTAACTGCAAGACTCAGAAGAGCCCACACACTCAGCTCTTAACCCCAGTGTGCAGAAAGTGTCAAAACATGATTTTCAGCAGAAATAAACATGTTTCTGCAAGTTTGGTCACCCCCATGTAAGTTATGGGGCAGTAACAGCACACTTTTGAAAACGCGTTTTTCAGCCCGAAATAAACGCGTTTTTTCAGACAACTGAATCCCTATGTAACTGCAAGACTCAGAAGAGCCCACACACTCAGCTCTTAACCCCAGTGTGCAGAAAGTGTCAAAACATGATTTTCAGCAGAAATAAACATGTTTCTGCAAGTTTGGTCACCCCCATGTAAGTTATGGGGCAGTAACAGCACACTTTTGAAAACGTGTTTTTCAGCCCGAAATAAACGCGTTTTTTCAGACAACTGAATCCCTATGTAACTGCAAGACTCAGAAGAGCCCACACACTCAGCTCTTAACCCCAGTGTGCAGAAAGTGTCAAAACATGTTTTTCAGCAGAAATAAACATGTTTCTGCAAGTTTGGTCAACCCCATGTAAGTTATGGGGCAGTAACAGCACACTTTTGAAAACGTGTTTTTCAGCCCGAAATAAACGCGTTTTTTCAGACAACTGAATCCCTATGTAACTGCAAGGCTCAAAAGAGCCCACACACTCAGCTCTTAACCCCAGTGTGCAGAAAGTGTCAAAACATGTTTTTCAGCAGAAATAAACATGTTTCTGCAAGTTTGGTCACCCCCATGTAAGTTATGGGGCAGTAACAGCACACTTTTGAAAACGTGTTTTTCAGCCCGAAATAAACGCGTTTTTTCAGACAACTGAATCCCTATGTAACTGCAAGACTCAGAAGAGCCCACACACTCAGCTCTTAACCCCAGTGTGCAGAAAGTGACAAAACATGATTTTCAGCAGAAATAAACATGTTTCTGCAAGTTTGGTCACCCCCATGTAAGTTATGGGGCAGTAACAGCACACTTTTGAAAACGTGTTTTTCAGCCCGAAATAAACGCGTTTTTTCAGACAACTGAATCCCTATGTAACTGCAAGACTCAGAAGAGCCCACACACTCAGCTCTTAACCCCAGTGTGCAGAAAGTGTCAAAACATGTTTTTCAGCAGAAATAAACATGTTTCTGCAAGTTTGGTCACCCCCATGTAAGTTATGGGGCAGTAACAGCACACTTTTGAAAACGTGTTTTTCAGCCTGAAATAAACACGTTTTTTCAGACAACTGAATCCCTATGTAACTGCAAGACTCAGAAGAGCCCACACACTCAACTCTTAACCCCAGTGTGCAGAAAGTGTCAAAACATGTTTTTCAGCAGAAATAAACATGTTTCTGCAAGTTTGGTCACCCCCATGTAAGTTATGGGGCAGTAACAGCACACTTTTGAAAACGTGTTTTTCAGCCTGAAATAAACACGTTTTTTCAGACAACTGAATCCCTATGTAACTGCAAGACTCAGAAGAGCCCACACACTCAGCTCTTAACCCCAGTGTGCAGAAAGTGTCAAAACATGATTTTCAGCAGAAATAAACATGTTTCTGCAAGTTTGGTCAACCCCATGTAAGTTATGGGGCAGTAACAGCACACTTTTGAAAACGTGTTTTTCAGCCCGAAATAAACGCGTTTTTTCAGACAACTGAATCCCTATGTAACTGCAAGGCTCAAAAGAGCCCACACACTCAGCTCTTAACCCCAGTGTGCAGAAAGTGTCAAAACATGTTTTTCAGCAGAAATAAACATGTTTCTGCAAGTTTGGTCACCCCCATGTAAGTTATGGGGCAGTAACAGCACACTTTTGAAAACGTGTTTTTCAGCCCGAAATAAAAGCGTTTTTTCAGACAACTGAATCCCTATGTAACTGCAAGACTCAGAAGAGCCCACACACTCAGCTCTTAACCCCAGTGTGCAGAAAGTGACAAAACATGATTTTCAGCAGAAATAAACATGTTTCTGCAAGTTTGGTCACCCCCATGTAAGTTATGGGGCAGTAACAGCACACTTTTGAAAACGTGTTTTTCAGCCCGAAATAAACGCGTTTTTTCAGACAACTGAATCCCTATGTAACTGCAAGACTCAGAAGAGCCCACACACTCAGCTCTTAACCCCAGTGTGCAGAAAGTGTCAAAACATGATTTTCAGCAGAAATAAACATGTTTCTGCAAGTTTGGTCACCCCCATGTAAGTTATGGGGCAGTAACAGCACACTTTTGAAAACGCGTTTTTCAGCCCGAAATAAACGCGTTTTTTCAGACAACTGAATCCCTATGTAACTGCAAGACTCAGAAGAGCCCACACACTCAGCTCTTAACCCCAGTGTGCAGAAAGTGTCAAAACATGATTTTCAGCAGAAATAAACATGTTTCTGCAAGTTTGGTCACCCCCATGTAAGTTATGGGGCAGTAACAGCACACTTTTGAAAACGTGTTTTTCAGCCCGAAATAAACGCGTTTTTTCAGACAACTGAATCCCTATGTAACTGCAAGACTCAGAAGAGCCCACACACTCAGCTCTTAACCCCAGTGTGCAGAAAGTGTCAAAACATGTTTTTCAGCAGAAATAAACATGTTTCTGCAAGTTTGGTCAACCCCATGTAAGTTATGGGGCAGTAACAGCACACTTTTGAAAACGTGTTTTTCAGCCCGAAATAAACGCGTTTTTTCAGACAACTGAATCCCTATGTAACTGCAAGGCTCAAAAGAGCCCACACACTCAGCTCTTAACCCCAGTGTGCAGAAAGTGTCAAAACATGTTTTTCAGCAGAAATAAACATGTTTCTGCAAGTTTGGTCACCCCCATGTAAGTTATGGGGCAGTAACAGCACACTTTTGAAAACGTGTTTTTCAGCCCGAAATAAACGCGTTTTTTCAGACAACTGAATCCCTATGTAACTGCAAGACTCAGAAGAGCCCACACACTCAGCTCTTAACCCCAGTGTGCAGAAAGTGACAAAACATGATTTTCAGCAGAAATAAACATGTTTCTGCAAGTTTGGTCACCCCCATGTAAGTTATGGGGCAGTAACAGCACACTTTTGAAAACGTGTTTTTCAGCCCGAAATAAACGCGTTTTTTCAGACAACTGAATCCCTATGTAACTGCAAGACTCAGAAGAGCCCACACACTCAGCTCTTAACCCCAGTGTGCAGAAAGTGTCAAAACATGTTTTTCAGCAGAAATAAACATGTTTCTGCAAGTTTGGTCACCCCCATGTAAGTTATGGGGCAGTAACAGCACACTTTTGAAAACGTGTTTTTCAGCCTGAAATAAACACGTTTTTTCAGACAACTGAATCCCTATGTAACTGCAAGACTCAGAAGAGCCCACACACTCAACTCTTAACCCCAGTGTGCAGAAAGTGTCAAAACATGATTTTCAGCAGAAATAAACATGTTTCTGCAAGTTTGGTCACCCCCATGTAAGTTATGGGGCAGTAACAGCACACTTTTGAAAACGCGTTTTTCAGCCCGAAATAAACGCGTTTTTTCAGACAACTGAATCCCTATGTAACTGCAAGACTCAGAAGAGCCCACACACTCAGCTCTTAACCCCAGTGTGCAGAAAGTGTCAAAACATGTTTTTCAGCAGAAATAAACATGTTTCTGCAAGTTTGGTCAACCCCATGTAAGTTATGGGGCAGTAACAGCACACTTTTGAAAACGTGTTTTTCAGCCCGAAATAAACGCGTTTTTTCAGACAACTGAATCCCTATGTAACTGCAAGGCTCAAAAGAGCCCACACACTCAGCTCTTAACCCCAGTGTGCAGAAAGTGTCAAAACATGTTTTTCAGCAGAAATAAACATATTTCTGCAAGTTTGGTCACCCCCATGTAAGTTATGGGGCAGTAACAGCACACTTTTGAAAACGTGTTTTTCAGCCTGAAATAAACACGTTTTTTCAGACAACTGAATCCCTATGTAACTGCAGGACTCAGAAGAGCCCACACACTCAGCTCTTAACCCCAGTGTGCAGAAAGTGTCAAAACATGTTTTTCAGCAGAAATAAACATGTTTCTGCAAGTTTGGTCACCCCCATGTAAGTTATGGGGCAGTAACAGCACACTTTTGAAAACGTGTTTTTCAGCCTGAAATAAACACGTTTTTTCAGACAACTGAATCCCTATGTAACTGCAAGACTCAGAAGAGCCCACACACTCAGCTCTTAACCCCAGTGTGCAGAAAGTGTCAAAACATGTTTTTCAGCAGAAATAAACATGTTTCTGCAAGTTTGGTCACCCCCATGTAAGTTATGGGGCAGTTACAGCACACTTTTGAAAACGTGTTTTTCAGCCTGAAATAAACACGTTTTTTCAGACAACTGAATCCCTATGTAACTGCAAGACTCAGAAGAGCCCACACACTCAGCTCTTAACCCCAGTGTGCAGAAAGTGTCAAAACATGTTTTTCAGCAGAAATAAACATGTTTCTGCAAGTTTGGTCACCCCCATGTAAGTTATGGGGCAGTAACAGCACACTTTTGAAAACGTGTTTTTCAGCCTGAAATAAACACGTTTTTTCAGACAACTGAATCCCTATGTAACTGCAAGACTCAGAAGAGCCCACACACTCAGCTCTTAACCCCAGTGTGCAGAAAGTGTCAAAACATGATTTTCAGCAGAAATAAACATGTTTCTGCAAGTTTGGTCAACCCCATGTAAGTTATGGGGCAGTAACAGCAGACTTTTGAAAACGTGTTTTTCAGCCCGAAATAAACGCGTTTTTTCAGACAACTGAATCCCTATGTAACTGCAAGGCTCAAAAGAGCCCACACACTCAGCTCTTAACCCCAGTGTGCAGAAAGTGTCAAAACATGTTTTTCAGCAGAAATAAACATGTTTCTGCAAGTTTGGTCACCCCCATGTAAGTTATGGGGCAGTAACAGCACACTTTTGAAAACGTGTTTTTCAGCCCGAAATTAACGCGTTTTTTCAGACAACTGAATCCCTATGTAACTGCAAGACTCAGAAGAGCCCACACACTCAGCTCTTAACCCCAGTGTGCAGAAAGTGTCAAAACGTGTTTTTCAGCAGAAATAAACATGTTTCTGCAAGTTTGGTCACCCCCATGTAAGTTATGGGGCAGTAACAGCACACTTTTGAAAACGTGTTTTTCAGACTGAAATAAACACGTTTTTTCAGACAACTGAATCCCTATGTAACTGCAAGACTCAGAAGAGCCCACACACTCAGCTCTTAACCCCAGTGTGCAGAAAGTGTCAAAACATGATTTTCAGCAGAAATAAACATGTTTCTGCAAGTTTGGTCAACCCCATGTAAGTTATGGGGCAGTAACAGCACACTTTTGAAAACGTGTTTTTCAGCCCGAAATAAACGCGTTTTTTCAGACAACTGAATCCCTATGTAACTGCAAGGCTCAAAAGAGCCCACACACTCAGCTCTTAACCCCAGTGTGCAGAAAGTGTCAAAACATGTTTTTCAGCAGAAATAAACATGTTTCTGCAAGTTTGGTCACCCCCATGTAAGTTATGGGGCAGTAACAGCACACTTTTGAAAACGTGTTTTTCAGCCCGAAATAAACGCGTTTTTTCAGACAACTGAATCCCTATGTAACTGCAAGACTCAGAAGAGCCCACACACTCAGCTCTTAACCCAAGTGTGCAGAAAGTGTCAAAACATGATTTTCAGCAGAAATAAACATGTTTCTGCAAGTTTGGTCACCCCCATGTAAGTTATGGGGCAGTAACAGCACACTTTTGAAAACGTGTTTTTCAGCCCGAAATAAACGCGTTTTTTCAGACAACTGAATCCCTATGTAACTGCAAGGCTCAAAAGAGCCCACACACTCAGCTCTTAACCCCAGTGTGCAGAAAGTGTCAAAACATGTTTTTCAGCAGAAATAAACATGTTTCTGCAAGTTTGGTCACCCCCATGTAAGTTATGGGGCAGTAACAGCACACTTTTGAAAACGTGTTTTTCAGCCCGAAATTAACGCGTTTTTTCAGACAACTGAATCCCTATGTAACTGCAAGACTCAGAAGAGCCCACACACTCAGCTCTTAACCCCAGTGTGCAGAAAGTGTCAAAACATGATTTTCAGCAGAAATAAACATGTTTCTGCAAGTTTGGTCACCCCCATGTAAGTTATGGGGCAGTAACAGCACACTTTTGAAAACGTGTTTTTCAGCCCGAAATAAACGCGTTTTTTCAGACAACTGAATCCCTATGTAACTGCAAGACTCAGAAGAGCCCACACACTCAGCTCTTAACCCCAGTGTGCAGAAAGTGTCAAAACATGTTTTTCAGCAGAAATAAACATGTTTCTGCAAGTTTGGTCACCCCCATGTAAGTTATGGGGCAGTAACAGCACACTTTTGAAAACGTGTTTTTCAGCCTGAAATAAACACGTTTTTTCAGACAACTGAATCCCTATGTAACTGCAAGACTCAGAAGAGCCCACACACTCAGCTCTTAACCCCAGTGTGCAGAAAGTGTCAAAACATGTTTTTCAGCAGAAATAAACATGTTTCTGCAAGTTTGGTCACCCCCATGTAAGTTATGGGGCAGTAACAGCACACTTTTGAAAACGTGTTTTTCAGCCTGAAATAAACACGTTTTTTCAGACAACTGAATCCCTATGTAACTGCAAGGCTCAAAAGAGCCCACACACTCAGCTCTTAACCCCAGTGTGCAGAAAGTGTCAAAACATGTTTTTCAGCAGAAATAAACATGTTTCTGCAAGTTTGGTCACCCCCATGTAAGTTATGGGGCAGTAACAGCACACTTTTGAAAACGTGTTTTTCAGCCCGAAATTAACGCGTTTTTTCAGACAACTGAATCCCTATGTAACTGCAAGACTCAGAAGAGCCCACACACTCAGCTCTTAACCCCAGTGTGCAGAAAGTGTCAAAACATGATTTTCAGCAGAAATAAACATGTTTCTGCAAGTTTGGTCACCCCCATGTAAGTTATGGGGCAGTAACAGCACACTTTTGAAAACGTGTTTTTCAGCCCGAAATAAACGCGTTTTTTCAGACAACTGAATCCCTATGTAACTGCAAGACTCAGAAGAGCCCACACACTCAGCTCTTAACCCCAGTGTGCAGAAAGTGTCAAAACATGTTTTTCAGCAGAAATAAACATGTTTCTGCAAGTTTGGTCACCCCCATGTAAGTTATGGGGCAGTAACAGCACACTTTTGAAAACGTGTTTTTCAGCCTGAAATAAACACGTTTTTTCAGACAACTGAATCCCTATGTAACTGCAAGACTCAGAAGAGCCCACACACTCAGCTCTTAACCCCAGTGTGCAGAAAGTGTCAAAACATGTTTTTCAGCAGAAATAAACATGTTTCTGCAAGTTTGGTCACCCCCATGTAAGTTATGGGGCAGTAACAGCACACTTTTGAAAACGTGTTTTTCAGCCTGAAATAAACACGTTTTTTCAGACAACTGAATCCCTATGTAACTGCAAGACTCAGAAGAGCCCACACACTCAGCTCTTAACCCCAGTGTGCAGAAAGTGTCAAAACATGTTTTTCAGCAGAAATAAACATGTTTCTGCAAGTTTGGTCACCCCCATGTAAGTTATGGGGCAGTAACAGCACACTTTTGAAAACGTGTTTTTCAGCCTGAAATAAACACGTTTTTTCAGACAACTGAATCCCTATGTAACTGCAAGACTCAGAAGAGCCCACACACTCAGCTCTTAACCCCAGTGTGCAGAAAGTGTCAAAACATGATTTTCAGCAGAAATAAACATGTTTCTGCAAGTTTGGTCACCCCCATGTAAGTTATGGGGCAGTAACAGCACACTTTTGAAAACGTGTTTTTCAGCCCGAAATAAACGCGTTTTTTCAGACAACTGAATCCCTATGTAACTGCAAGACTCAGAAGAGCCCACACACTCAGCTCTTAACCCCAGTGTGCAGAAAGTGTCAAAACATGTTTTTCAGCAGAAATAAACATGTTTCTGCAAGTTTGGTCACCCCCATGTAAGTTATGGGGCAGTAACAGCACACTTTTGAAAACGTGTTTTTCAGCCTGAAATAAACACGTTTTTTCAGACAACTGAATCCCTATGTAACTGCAAGACTCAGAAGAGCCCACACACTCAGCTCTTAACCCCAGTGTGCAGAAAGTGTCAAAACATGTTTTTCAGCAGAAATAAACATGTTTCTGCAAGTTTGGTCACCCCCATGTAAGTTATGGGGCAGTAACAGCACACTTTTGAAAACGTGTTTTTCAGCCTGAAATAAACACGTTTTTTCAGACAACTGAATCCCTATGTAACTGCAAGACTCAGAAGAGCCCACACACTCAGCTCTTAACCCCAGTGTGCAGAAAGTGTCAAAACATGTTTTTCAGCAGAAATAAACATGTTTCTGCAAGTTTGGTCACCCCCATGTAAGTTATGGGGCAGTAACAGCACACTTTTGAAAACGTGTTTTTCAGCCTGAAATAAACACGTTTTTTCAGACAACTGAATCCCTATGTAACTGCAAGACTCAGAAGAGCCCACACACTCAGCTCTTAACCCCAGTGTGCAGAAAGTGACAAAACATGATTTTCAGCAGAAATAAACATGTTTCTGCAAGTTTGGTCACCCCCATGTAAGTTATGGGGCAGTAACAGCACACTTTTGAAAACGTGTTTTTCAGCTCGAAATAAACGCGTTTTTTCAGACAACTGAATCCCTATGTAACTGCAAGACTCAGAAGAGCCCACACACTCAGCTCTTAACCCCAGTGTGCAGAAAGTGTCAAAACATGATTTTCAGCAGAAATAAACATGTTTCTGCAAGTTTGGTCACCCCCATGTAAGTTATGGGGCAGTAACAGCACACTTTTGAAAACGTGTTTTTCAGCCCGAAATAAACGCGTTTTTTCAGACAACTGAATCCCTATGTAACTGCAAGACTCAGAAGAGCCCACACACTCAGCTCTTAACCCCAGTGTGCAGAAAGTGTCAAAACATGTTTTTCAGCAGAAATAAACATGTTTCTGCAAGTTTGGTCACCCCCATGTAAGTTATGGGGCAGTTACAGCACACTTTTGAAAACGTGTTTTTCAGCCTGAAATAAACACGTTTTTTCAGACAACTGAATCCCTATGTAACTGCAAGACTCAGAAGAGTCCACACACTCAGCTCTTAACCCCAGTGTGCAGAAAGTGTCAAAACATGATTTTCAGCAGAAATAAACATGTTTCTGCAAGTTTGGTCAACCCCATGTAAGTTATGGGGCAGTAACAGCACACTTTTGAAAACGTGTTTTTCAGCCTGAAATAAACACGTTTTTTCAGACAACTGAATCCCTATGTAACTGCAAGACTCAGAAGAGCCCACACACTCAGCTCTTAACCCCAGTGTGCAGAAAGTGTCAAAACATGTTTTTCAGCAGAAATAAACATGTTTCTGCAAGTTTGGTCACCCCCATGTAAGTTATGGGGCAGTAACAGCACACTTTTGAAAACGTGTTTTTCAGCCTGAAATAAACACGTTTTTTCAGACAACTGAATCCCTATGTAACTGCAGGACTCAGAAGAGCCCACACACTCAGCTCTTAACCCCAGTGTGCAGAAAGTGTCAAAACATGTTTTTCAGCAGAAATAAACATGTTTCTGCAAGTTTGGTCACCCCCATGTAAGTTATGGGGCAGTAACAGCACACTTTTGAAAACGTGTTTTTCAGCCTGAAATAAACACGTTTTTTCAGACAACTGAATCCCTATGTAACTGCAAGACTCAGAAGAGCCCACACACTCAGCTCTAAACCCCAGTGTGCAGAAAGTGTCAAAACATGTTTTTCAGCAGAAATAAACATGTTTCTGCAAGTTTGGTCACCCCCATGTAAGTTATGGGGCAGTAACAGCACACTTTTGAAAACGTGTTTTTCAGCCTGAAATAAACGCGTTTTTTCAGACAACTGAATCCCTATGTAACTGCAAGACTCAGAAGAGCCCACACACTCAGCTCTTAACCCCAGTGTGCAGAAAGTGTCAAAACATGATTTTCAGCAGAAATAAACATGTTTCTGCAAGTTTGGTCAACCCCATGTAAGTTATGGGGCAGTAACAGCACACTTTTGAAAACGTGTTTTTCAGCCCGAAATAAACGCGTTTTTTCAGACAACTGAATCCCTATGTAACTGCAAGGCTCAAAAGAGCCCACACACTCAGCTCTTAACCCCAGTGTGCAGAAAGTGTCAAAACATGTTTTTCAGCAGAAATAAACATGTTTCTGCAAGTTTGGTCACCCCCATGTAAGTTATGGGGCAGTAACAGCACACTTTTGAAAACGTGTTTTTCAGCCCGAAATAAACGCGTTTTTTCAGACAACTGAATCCCTATGTAACTGCAAGACTCAGAAGAGCCCACACACTCAGCTCTTAACCCCAGTGTGCAGAAAGTGTCAAAACATGATTTTCAGCAGAAATAAACATGTTTCTGCAAGTTTGGTCACCCCCATGTAAGTTATGGGGCAGTAACAGCACACTTTTGAAAACGTGTTTTTCAGCCCGAAATAAACGCGTTTTTTCAGACAACTGAATCCCTATGTAACTGCAAGACTCAGAAGAGCCCACACACTCAGCTCTTAACCCCAGTGTGCAGAAAGTGTCAAAACATGTTTTTCAGCAGAAATAAACATGTTTCTGCAAGTTTGGTCACCCCCATGTAAGTTATGGGGCAGTAACAGCACACTTTTGAAAACGTGTTTTTCAGCCTGAAATAAACACGTTTTTTCAGACAACTGAATCCCTATGTAACTGCAAGACTCAGAAGAGTCCACACACTCAGCTCTTAACCCCAGTGTGCAGAAAGTGTCAAAACATGTTTTTCAGCAGAAATAAACATGTTTCTGCAAGTTTGGTCACCCCCATGTAAGTTATGGGGCAGTAACAGCACACTTTTGAAAACGTGTTTTTCAGCCCGAAATAAACGCGTTTTTTCAGACAACTGAATCCCTATGTAACTGCAAGACTCAGAAGAGCCCACACACTCAGCTCTTAACCCCAGTGTGCAGAAAGTGTCAAAACGTGATTTTCAGCAGAAATAAACATGTTTCTGCAAGTTTGGTCACCCCCATGTAAGTTATGGGGCAGTAACAGCACACTTTTGAAAACGTGTTTTTCAGCCCGAAATAAACGCGTTTTTTCAGACAACTGAATCCCTATGTAACTGCAAGACTCAGAAGAGCCCACACACTCAGCTCTTAACCCCAGTGTGCAGAAAGTGTCAAAACGTGTTTTTCAGCAGAAATAAACATGTTTCTGCAAGTTTGGTCACCCCCATGTAAGTTATGGGGCAGTAACAGCACACTTTTGAAAACGTGTTTTTCAGCCTGAAATAAACACGTTTTTTCAGACAACTGAATCCCTATGTAACTGCAAGACTCAGAAGAGCCCACACACTCAGCTCTTAACCCCAGTGTGCAGAAAGTGTCAAAACATGATTTTCAGCAGAAATAAACATGTTTCTGCAAGTTTGGTCACCCCCATGTATGTTATGGGGCAGTAACAGCACACTTTTGAAAACGTGTTTTTCAGCCCAAAATAAACGCGTTTTTTCAGACAACTGAATCCCTATGTAACTGCAAGACTCAGAAGAGCCCACACACTCAGCTCTTAACCCCAGTGTGCAGAAAGTGTCAAAACATGATTTTCAGCAGAAATAAACATGTTTCTGCAAGTTTGGTCACCCCCATGTAAGTTATGGGGCAGTAACAGCACACTTTTGAAAACGTGTTTTTCAGCCCGAAATAAACGCGTTTTTTCAGACAACTGAATCCCTATGTAACTGCAAGACTCAGAAGAGCCCACACACTCAGCTCTTAACCCCAGTGTGCAGAAAGTGTCAAAACATGTTTTTCAGCAGAAATAAACATGTTTCTGCAAGTTTGGTCACCCCCATGTAAGTTATGGGGCAGTAACAGCACACTTTTGAAAACGTGTTTTTCAGCCTGAAATAAACGCGTTTTTTCAGACAACTGAATCCCTATGTAACTGCAAGACTCAGAAGAGCCCACACACTCAGCTCTTAACCCCAGTGTGCAGAAAGTGTCAAAACATGATTTTCAGCAGAAATAAACATGTTTCTGCAAGTTTGGTCAACCCCATGTAAGTTATGGGGCAGTAACAGCACACTTTTGAAAACGTGTTTTTCAGCCCGAAATAAACGCGTTTTTTCAGACAACTGAATCCCTATGTAACTGCAAGGCTCAAAAGAGCCCACACACTCAGCTCTTAACCCCAGTGTGCAGAAAGTGTCAAAACATGTTTTTCAGCAGAAATAAACATGTTTCTGCAAGTTTGGTCACCCCCATGTAAGTTATGGGGCAGTAACAGCACACTTTTGAAAACGTGTTTTTCAGCCCGAAATAAACGCGTTTTTTCAGACAACTGAATCCCTAAGTAACTGCAAGACTCAGAAGAGCCCACACACTCAGCTCTTAACCCCAGTGTGCAGAAAGTGTCAAAACGTGTTTTTCAGCAGAAATAAACATGTTTCTGCAAGTTTGGTCACCCCCATGTAAGTTATGGGGCAGTAACAGCACACTTTTGAAAACGTGTTTTTCAGCCCGAAATAAACGCGTTTTTTCAGACAACTGAATCCCTATGTAACTGCAAGGCTCAAAAGAGCCCACACACTCAGCTCTTAACCCCAGTGTGCAGAAAGTGTCAAAACGTGTTTTTCAGCAGAAATAAACATGTTTCTGCAAGTTTGGTCACCCCCATGTAAGTTATGGGGCAGTAACAGCACACTTTTGAAAACGTGTTTTTCAGCCCGAAATAAACGCGTTTTTTCAGACAACTGAATCCCTATGTAACTGCAAGACTCAGAAGAGCCCACACACTCAGCTCTTAACCCCAGTGTGCAGAAAGTGTCAAAACGTGTTTTTCAGCAGAAATAAACATGTTTCTGCAAGTTTGGTCACCCCCATGTAAGTTATGGGGCAGTAACAGCACACTTTTGAAAACGTGTTTTTCAGCCCGAAATAAACACGTTTTTTCAGACAACTGAATCCCTATGTAACTGCAAGGCTCAAAAGAGCCCACACACTCAGCTCTTAACCCCAGTGTGCAGAAAGTGTCAAAACATGATTTTCAGCAGAAATAAACATGTTTCTGCAAGTTTGGTCACCCCCATGTAAGTTATGGGGCAGTAACAGCACACTTTTTAAAACTTGTTTTTCAGCCCGAAATAAACGCGTTTTTTCAGACAACTGAATCCCTATGTAACTGCAAGGCTCAAAAGAGCCCACACACTCAGCTCTTAACCCCAGTGTGCAGAAAGTGTCAAAACATGATTTTCAGCAGAAATAAACATGTTTCTGCAAGTTTGGTCACCCCCATGTAAGTTATGGGGCAGTAACAGCACACTTTTGAAAACGTGTTTTTCAGCCCGAAATAAACGCGTTTTTTCAGAAAACTGAATCCCTATGTAACTGCAAGACTCAGAAGAGCCCACACACTCAGCTCTTAACCCCAGTGTGCAGAAAGTGTCAAAACGTGTTTTTCAGCAGAAATAAACATGTTTCTGCAAGTTTGGTCACCCCCATGTAAGTTATGGGGCAGTAACAGCACACTTTTGAAAACGTGTTTTTCAGCCCGAAATAAACACGTTTTTTCAGACAACTGAATCCCTATGTAACTGCAAGACTCAGAAGAGCCCACACACTCAGCTCTTAACCCCAGTGTGCAGAAAGTGTCAAAACATGATTTTCAGCAGAAATAAACATGTTTCTGCAAGTTTGGTCAACCCCATGTAAGTTATGGGGCAGTAACAGCACACTTTTGAAAACGTGTTTTTCAGCCCGAAATAAACGCGTTTTTTCAGACAACTGAATCCCTATGTAACTGCAAGACTCAGAAGAGCCCACACACTCAGCTCTTAACCCCAGTGTGCAGAAAGTGACAAAAAATGATTTTCAGCAGAAATAAACATGTTTCTGCAAGTTTGGTCACCCCCATGTAAGTTATGGGGCAGTAACAGCACACTTTTGAAAACGTGTTTTTCAGCCCGAAATAAACGCGTTTTTTCAGACAACTGAATCCCTATGTAACTGCAAGACTCAGAAGAGCCCACACACTCAGCTCTTAACCCCAGTGTGCAGAAAGTGTCAAAACGTGTTTTTCAGCAGAAATAAACATGTTTCTGCAAGTTTGGTCACCCCCATGTAAGTTATGGGGCTGTAACAGCACACTTTTGAAAACGTGTTTTTCAGCCCGAAATAAACGCGTTTTTTCAGACAACTGAATCCCTATGTAACTGCAAGGCTCAAAAGAGCCCACACACTCAGCTCTTAACCCCAGTGTGCAGAAAGTGTCAAAACATGTTTTTCAGCAGAAATAAACATGTTTCTGCAAGTTTGGTCACCCCCATGTAAGTTATGGGGCAGTAACAGCACACTTTTGAAAACGTGTTTTTCAGCCCGAAATAAACGCGTTTTTTCAGACAACTGAATCCCTATGTAACTGCAAGACTCAGAAGAGCCCACACACTCAGCTCTTAACCCCAGTGTGCAGAAAGTGTCAAAACGTGTTTTTCAGCAGAAATAAACATGTTTCTGCAAGTTTGGTCACCCCCATGTAAGTTATGGGGCTGTAACAGCACACTTTTGAAAACGTGTTTTTCAGCCCGAAATAAACGCGTTTTTTCAGACAACTGAATCCCTATGTAACTGCAAGGCTCAAAAGAGCCCACACACTCAGCTCTTAACCCCAGTGTGCAGAAAGTGTCAAAACATGTTTTTCAGCAGAAATAAACATGTTTCTGCAAGTTTGGTCACCCCCATGTAAGTTATGGGGCAGTAACAGCACACTTTTGAAAACGTGTTTTTCAGCCCGAAATAAACGCGTTTTTTCAGACAACTGAATCCCTATGTAACTGCAAGACTCAGAAGAGCCCACACACTCAGCTCTTAACCCCAGTGTGCAGAAAGTGACAAAACATGATTTTCAGCAGAAATAAACATGTTTCTGCAAGTTTGGTCACCCCCATGTAAGTTATGGGGCAGTAACAGCACACTTTTGAAAACGTGTTTTTCAGCCCGAAATAAACACGTTTTTCAGACAACTGAATCCCTATGTAACTGCAAGGCTCAAAAGAGCCCACACACTCAGCTCTTAACCCCAGTGTGCAGAAAGTGTCAAAACATGATTTTCAGCAGAAATAAACATGTTTCTGCAAGTTTGGTCACCCCCATGTAAGTTATGGGGCAGTAACAGCACACTTTTTAAAACTTGTTTTTCAGCCCGAAATAAACGCGTTTTTTCAGACAACTGAATCCCTATGTAACTGCAAGGCTCAAAAGAGCCCACACACTCAGCTCTTAACCCCAGTGTGCAGAAAGTGTCAAAACATGATTTTCAGCAGAAATAAACATGTTTCTGCAAGTTTGGTCACCCCCATGTAAGTTATGGGGCAGTAACAGCACACTTTTGAAAACGTGTTTTTCAGCCCGAAATAAACGCGTTTTTTCAGACAACTGAATCCCTATGTAACTGCAAGACTCAGAAGAGCCCACACACTCAGCTCTTAACCCCAGTGTGCAGAAAGTGTCAAAACGTGTTTTTCAGCAGAAATAAACATGTTTCTGCAAGTTTGGTCACCCCCATGTAAGTTATGGGGCAGTAACAGCACACTTTTGAAAACGTGTTTTTCAGCCCGAAATAAACGCGTTTTTTCAGACAACTGAATCCCTATGTAACTGCAAGACTCAGAAGAGCCCACACACTCAGCTCTTAACCCCAGTGTGCAGAAAGTGTCAAAACGTGTTTTTCAGCAGAAATAAACATGTTTCTGCAAGTTTGGTCACCCCCATGTAAGTTATGGGGCAGTAACAGCACACTTTTGAAAACGTGTTTTTCAGCCCGAAATAAACGCGTTTTTTCAGACAACTGAATCCCTATGTAACTGCAAGGCTCAAAAGAGCCCACACACTCAGCTCTTAACCCCAGTGTGCAGAAAGTGTCAAAACATGTTTTTCAGCAGAAATAAACATGTTTCTGCAAGTTTGGTCACCCCCATGTAAGTTATGGGGCAGTAACAGCACACTTTTGAAAACGTGTTTTTCAGCCCGAAATAAACGCGTTTTTTCAGACAACTGAATCCCTATGTAACTGCAAGACTCAGAAGAGCCCACACACTCAGCTCTTAACCCCAGTGTGCAGAAAGTGTCAAAACGTGTTTTTCAGCAGAAATAAACATGTTTCTGCAAGTTTGGTCACCCCCATGTAAGTTATGGGGCAGTAACAGCACACTTTTGAAAACGTGTTTTTCAGCCTGAAATAAACACGTTTTTTCAGACAACTGAATCCCTATGTAACTGCAAGACTCAGAAGAGCCCACACACTCAGCTCTTAACCCCAGTGTGCAGAAAGTGTCAAAACATGATTTTCAGCAGAAATAAACATGTTTCTGCAAGTTTGGTCAACCCCATGTAAGTTATGGGGCAGTAACAGCACACTTTTGAAAACGTGTTTTTCAGCCCGAAATAAACGCGTTTTTTCAGACAACTGAATCCCTATGTAACTGCAAGGCTCAAAAGAGCCCACACACTCAGCTCTTAACCCCAGTGTGCAGAAAGTGTCAAAACATGTTTTTCAGCAGAAATAAACATGTTTCTGCAAGTTTGGTCACCCCCATGTAAGTTATGGGGCAGTAACAGCACACTTTTGAAAACGTGTTTTTCAGCCCGAAATAAACGCGTTTTTTCAGACAACTGAATCCCTATGTAACTGCAAGGCTCAAAAGAGCCCACACACTCAGCTCTTAACCCCAGTGTGCAGAAAGTGTCAAAACATGTTTTTCAGCAGAAATAAACATGTTTCTGCAAGTTTGGTCACCCCCATGTAAGTTATGGGGCAGTAACAGCACACTTTTGAAAACGTGTTTTTCAGCCCGAAATAAACGCGTTTTTTCAGACAACTGAATCCCTATGTAACTGCAAGGCTCAAAAGAGCCCACACACTCAGCTCTTAACCCCAGTGTGCAGAAAGTGTCAAAACGTGTTTTTCAGCAGAAATAAACATGTTTCTGCAAGTTTGGTCACCCCCATGTAAGTTATGGGGCTGTAACAGCACACTTTTGAAAACGTGTTTTTCAGCCCGAAATAAACGCGTTTTTTCAGACAACTGAATCCCTATGTAACTGCAAGGCTCAAAAGAGCCCACACACTCAGCTCTTAACCCCAGTGTGCAGAAAGTGTCAAAACATGTTTTTCAGCAGAAATAAACATGTTTCTGCAAGTTTGGTCACCCCCATGTAAGTTATGGGGCAGTAACAGCACACTTTTGAAAACGTGTTTTTCAGCCCGAAATAAACGCGTTTTTTCAGACAACTGAATCCCTATGTAACTGCAAGACTCAGAAGAGCCCACACACTCAGCTCTTAACCCCAGTGTGCAGAAAGTGACAAAACATGATTTTCAGCAGAAATAAACATGTTTCTGCAAGTTTGGTCACCCCCATGTAAGTTATGGGGCAGTAACAGCACACTTTTGAAAACGTGTTTTTCAGCCCGAAATAAACACGTTTTTCAGACAACTGAATCCCTATGTAACTGCAAGGCTCAAAAGAGCCCACACACTCAGCTCTTAACCCCAGTGTGCAGAAAGTGTCAAAACATGATTTTCAGCAGAAATAAACATGTTTCTGCAAGTTTGGTCACCCCCATGTAAGTTATGGGGCAGTAACAGCACACTTTTTAAAACTTGTTTTTCAGCCCGAAATAAACGCGTTTTTTCAGACAACTGAATCCCTATGTAACTGCAAGGCTCAAAAGAGCCCACACACTCAGCTCTTAACCCCAGTGTGCAGAAAGTGTCAAAACATGATTTTCAGCAGAAATAAACATGTTTCTGCAAGTTTGGTCACCCCCATGTAAGTTATGGGGCAGTAACAGCACACTTTTGAAAACGTGTTTTTCAGCCCGAAATAAACGCGTTTTTTCAGACAACTGAATCCCTATGTAACTGCAAGACTCAGAAGAGCCCACACACTCAGCTCTTAACCCCAGTGTGCAGAAAGTGTCAAAACGTGTTTTTCAGCAGAAATAAACATGTTTCTGCAAGTTTGGTCACCCCCATGTAAGTTATGGGGCAGTAACAGCACACTTTTGAAAACGTGTTTTTCAGCCCGAAATAAACGCGTTTTTTCAGACAACTGAATCCCTATGTAACTGCAAGACTCAGAAGAGCCCACACACTCAGCTCTTAACCCCAGTGTGCAGAAAGTGTCAAAACGTGTTTTTCAGCAGAAATAAACATGTTTCTGCAAGTTTGGTCACCCCCATGTAAGTTATGGGGCAGTAACAGCACACTTTTGAAAACGTGTTTTTCAGCCCGAAATAAACGCGTTTTTTCAGACAACTGAATCCCTATGTAACTGCAAGGCTCAAAAGAGCCCACACACTCAGCTCTTAACCCCAGTGTGCAGAAAGTGTCAAAACATGTTTTTCAGCAGAAATAAACATGTTTCTGCAAGTTTGGTCACCCCCATGTAAGTTATGGGGCAGTAACAGCACACTTTTGAAAACGTGTTTTTCAGCCCGAAATAAACGCGTTTTTTCAGACAACTGAATCCCTATGTAACTGCAAGACTCAGAAGAGCCCACACACTCAGCTCTTAACCCCAGTGTGCAGAAAGTGTCAAAACATGATTTTCAGCAGAAATAAACATGTTTCTGCAAGTTTGGTCACCCCCATGTAAGTTATGGGGCAGTAACAGCACACTTTTGAAAACGTGTTTTTCAGCCCGAAATAAACGCGTTTTTTCAGACAACTGAATCCCTATGTAACTGCAAGACTCAGAAGAGCCCACACACTCAGCTCTTAACCCCAGTGTGCAGAAAGTGTCAAAACATGTTTTTCAGCAGAAATAAACATGTTTCTGCAAGTTTGGTCACCCCCATGTAAGTTATGGGGCAGTAACAGCACACTTTTGAAAACGTGTTTTTCAGCCTGAAATAAACACGTTTTTTCAGACAACTGAATCCCTATGTAACTGCAAGACTCAGAAGAGTCCACACACTCAGCTCTTAACCCCAGTGTGCAGAAAGTGTCAAAACATGATTTTCAGCAGAAATAAACATGTTTCTGCAAGTTTGGTCAACCCCATGTAAGTTATGGGGCAGTAACAGCACACTTTTGAAAACGTGTTTTTCAGCCCGAAATAAACGCGTTTTTTCAGACAACTGAATCCCTATGTAACTGCAAGGCTCAAAAGAGCCCACACACTCAGCTCTTAACCCCAGTGTGCAGAAAGTGTCAAAACATGTTTTTCAGCAGAAATAAACATGTTTCTGCAAGTTTGGTCACCCCCATGTAAGTTATGGGGCAGTAACAGCACACTTTTGAAAACGTGTTTTTCAGCCCGAAATAAACGCGTTTTTTCAGACAACTGAATCCCTATGTAACTGCAAGACTCAGAAGAGCCCACACACTCAGCTCTTAACCCCAGTGTGCAGAAAGTGACAAAACATGATTTTCAGCAGAAATAAACATGTTTCTGCAAGTTTGGTCACCCCCATGTAAGTTATGGGGCAGTAACAGCACACTTTTGAAAACGTGTTTTTCAGCCCGAAATAAACACGTTTTTCAGACAACGGAATCCCTATGTAACTGCAAGGCTCAAAAGAGCCCACACACTCAGCTCTTAACCCCAGTGTGCAGAAAGTGTCAAAACATGATTTTCAGCAGAAATAAACATGTTTCTGCAAGTTTGGTCACCCCCATGTAAGTTATGGGGCAGTAACAGCACACTTTTTAAAACTTGTTTTTCAGCCCGAAATAAACGCGTTTTTTCAGACAACTGAATCCCTATGTAACTGCAAGGCTCAAAAGAGCCCACACACTCAGCTCTTAACCCCAGTGTGCAGAAAGTGTCAAAACATGATTTTCAGCAGAAATAAACATGTTTCTGCAAGTTTGGTCACCCCCATGTAAGTTATGGGGCAGTAACAGCACACTTTTGAAAACGTGTTTTTCAGCCCGAAATAAACGCGTTTTTTCAGACAACTGAATCCCTATGTAACTGCAAGACTCAGAAGAGCCCACACACTCAGCTCTTAACCCCAGTGTGCAGAAAGTGTCAAAACGTGTTTTTCAGCAGAAATAAACATGTTTCTGCAAGTTTGGTCACCCCCATGTAAGTTATGGGGCAGTAACAGCACACTTTTGAAAACGTGTTTTTCAGCCCGAAATAAACGCGTTTTTTCAGACAACTGAATCCCTATGTAACTGCAAGGCTCAAAAGAGCCCACACACTCAGCTCTTAATCCCAGTGTGCAGAAAGTGTCAAAACATGTTTTTCAGCAGAAATAAACATGTTTCTGCAAGTTTGGTCACCCCCATGTAAGTTATGGGGCAGTAACAGCACACTTTTGAAAACGTGTTTTTCAGCCCGAAATAAACGCGTTTTTTCAGACAACTGAATCCCTATGTAACTGCAAGACTCAGAAGAGCCCACACACTCAGCTCTTAACCCCAGTGTGCAGAAAGTGTCAAAACGTGTTTTTCAGCAGAAATAAACATGTTTCTGCAAGTTTGGTCACCCCCATGTAAGTTATGGGGCAGTAACAGCACACTTTTGAAAACGTGTTTTTCAGCCTGAAATAAACACGTTTTTTCAGACAACTGAATCCCTATGTAACTGCAAGACTCAGAAGAGCCCACACACTCAGCTCTTAACCCCAGTGTGCAGAAAGTGTCAAAACATGATTTTCAGCAGAAATAAACATGTTTCTGCAAGTTTGGTCAACCCCATGTAAGTTATGGGGCAGTAACAGCACACTTTTGAAAACGTGTTTTTCAGCCCGAAATAAACGCGTTTTTTCAGACAACTGAATCCCTATGTAACTGCAAGGCTCAAAAGAGCCCACACACTCAGCTCTTAACCCCAGTGTGCAGAAAGTGTCAAAACATGTTTTTCAGCAGAAATAAACATGTTTCTGCAAGTTTGGTCACCCCCATGTAAGTTATGGGGCAGTAACAGCACACTTTTGAAAACGTGTTTTTCAGCCCGAAATAAACGCGTTTTTTCAGACAACTGAATCCCTATGTAACTGCAAGACTCAGAAGAGCCCACACACTCAGCTCTTAACCCCAGTGTGCAGAAAGTGTCAAAACATGTTTTTCAGCAGAAATAAACATGTTTCTGCAAGTTTGGTCACCCCCATGTAAGTTATGGGGCAGTAACAGCACACTTTTGAAAACGTGTTTTTCAGCCTGAAATAAACACGTTTTTTCAGACAACTGAATCCCTATGTAACTGCAAGACTCAGAAGAGTCCACACACTCAGCTCTTAACCCCAGTGTGCAGAAAGTGTCAAAACATGATTTTCAGCAGAAATAAACATGTTTCTGCAAGTTTGGTCAACCCCATGTAAGTTATGGGGCAGTAACAGCACACTTTTGAAAACGTGTTTTTCAGCCCGAAATAAACGCGTTTTTTCAGACAACTGAATCCCTATGTAACTGCAAGGCTCAAAAGAGCCCACACACTCAGCTCTTAACCCCAGTGTGCAGAAAGTGTCAAAACATGTTTTTCAGCAGAAATAAACATGTTTCTGCAAGTTTGGTCACCCCCATGTAAGTTATGGGGCAGTAACAGCACACTTTTGAAAACGTGTTTTTCAGCCCGAAATAAACGCGTTTTTTCAGACAACTGAATCCCTATGTAACTGGAAGACTCAGAAGAGCCCACACACTCAGCTCTTAACCCCAGTGTGCAGAAAGTGTCAAAACGTGTTTTTCAGCAGAAATAAACATGTTTCTGCAAGTTTGGTCACCCCCATGTAAGTTATGGGGCAGTAACAGCACACTTTTGAAAACGTGTTTTTCAGCCCGAAATAAACGCGTTTTTTCAGACAACTGAATCCCTATGTAACTGCAAGGCTCAAAAGAGCCCACACACTCAGCTCTTAACCCCAGTGTGCAGAAAGTGTCAAAACATGTTTTTCAGCAGAAATAAACATGTTTCTGCAAGTTTGGTCACCCCCATGTAAGTTATGGGGCAGTAACAGCACACTTTTGAAAACGTGTTTTTCAGCCCGAAATAAACGCGTTTTTTCAGACAACTGAATCCCTATGTAACTGCAAGACTCAGAAGAGCCCACACACTCAGCTCTTAACCCCAGTGTGCAGAAAGTGTCAAAACGTGTTTTTCAGCAGAAATAAACATGTTTCTGCAAGTTTGGTCACCCCCATGTAAGTTATGGGGCAGTAACAGCACACTTTTGAAAACGTGTTTTTCAGCCTGAAATAAACACGTTTTTTCAGACAACTGAATCCCTATGTAACTGCAAGACTCAGAAGAGCCCACACACTCAGCTCTTAACCCCAGTGTGCAGAAAGTGTCAAAACATGATTTTCAGCAGAAATAAACATGTTTCTGCAAGTTTGGTCAACCCCATGTAAGTTATGGGGCAGTAACAGCACACTTTTGAAAACGTGTTTTTCAGCCCGAAATAAACGCGTTTTTTCAGACAACTGAATCCCTATGTAACTGTAAGGCTCAAAAGAGCCCACACACTCAGCTCTTAACCCCAGTGTGCAGAAAGTGTCAAAACATGTTTTTCAGCAGAAATAAACATGTTTCTGCAAGTTTGGTCACCCCCATGTAAGTTATGGGGCAGTAACAGCACACTTTTGAAAACGTGTTTTTCAGCCCGAAATAAACGCGTTTTTTCAGACAACTGAATCCCTATGTAACTGCAAGACTCAGAAGAGCCCACACACTCAGCTCTTAACCCCAGTGTGCAGAAAGTGTCAAAACATGTTTTTCAGCAGAAATAAACATGTTTCTGCAAGTTTGGTCAACCCCATGTAAGTTATGGGGCAGTAACAGCACACTTTTGAAAACGTGTTTTTCAGCCCGAAATAAACGCGTTTTTTCAGACAACTGAATCCCTATGTAACTGCAAGGCTCAAAAGAGCCCACACACTCAGCTCTTAACCCCAGTGTGCAGAAAGTGTCAAAACATGTTTTTCAGCAGAAATAAACATGTTTCTGCAAGTTTGGTCACCCCCATGTAAGTTATGGGGCAGTAACAGCACACTTTTGAAAACGTGTTTTTCAGCCTGAAATAAACACGTTTTTTCAGACAACTGAATCCCTATGTAACTGCAAGACTCAGAAGAGCCCACACACTCAGCTCTTAACCCCAGTGTGCAGAAAGTGTCAAAACATGATTTTCAGCAGAAATAAACATGTTTCTGCAAGTTTGGTCAACCCCATGTAAGTTATGGGGCAGTAACAGCACACTTTTGAAAACGTGTTTTTCAGCCCGAAATAAACGCGTTTTTTCAGACAACTGAATCCCTATGTAACTGTAAGGCTCAAAAGAGCCCACACACTCAGCTCTTAACCCCAGTGTGCAGAAAGTGTCAAAACATGTTTTTCAGCAGAAATAAACATGTTTCTGCAAGTTTGGTCACCCCCATGTAAGTTATGGGGCAGTAACAGCACACTTTTGAAAACGTGTTTTTCAGCCCGAAATAAACGCGTTTTTTCAGACAACTGAATCCCTATGTAACTGCAAGACTCAGAAGAGCCCACACACTCAGCTCTTAACCCCAGTGTGCAGAAAGTGTCAAAACATGTTTTTCAGCAGAAATAAACATGTTTCTGCAAGTTTGGTCAACCCCATGTAAGTTATGGGGCAGTAACAGCACACTTTTGAAAACGTGTTTTTCAGCCCGAAATAAACGCGTTTTTTCAGACAACTGAATCCCTATGTAACTGCAAGGCTCAAAAGAGCCCACACACTCAGCTCTTAACCCCAGTGTGCAGAAAGTGTCAAAACATGTTTTTCAGCAGAAATAAACATGTTTCTGCAAGTTTGGTCACCCCCATGTAAGTTATGGGGCAGTAACAGCACACTTTTGAAAACGTGTTTTTCAGCCCGAAATAAACGCGTTTTTTCAGACAACTGAATCCCTATGTAACTGCAAGACTCAGAAGAGCCCACACACTCAGCTCTTAACCCCAGTGTGCAGAAAGTGACAAAACATGATTTTCAGCAGAAATAAACATGTTTCTGCAAGTTTGGTCACCCCCATGTAAGTTATGGGGCAGTAACAGCACACTTTTGAAAACGTGTTTTTCAGCCCGAAATAAACGCGTTTTTTCAGACAACTGAATCCCTATGTAACTGCAAGACTCAGAAGAGCCCACACACTCAGCTCTTAACCCCAGTGTGCAGAAAGTGTCAAAACATGTTTTTCAGCAGAAATAAACATGTTTCTGCAAGTTTGGTCACCCCCATGTAAGTTATGGGGCAGTAACAGCACACTTTTGAAAACGTGTTTTTCAGCCTGAAATAAACACGTTTTTTCAGACAACTGAATCCCTATGTAACTGCAAGACTCAGAAGAGCCCACACACTCAGCTCTTAACCCCAGTGTGCAGAAAGTGTCAAAACATGATTTTCAGCAGAAATAAACATGTTTCTGCAAGTTTGGTCAACCCCATGTAAGTTATGGGGCAGTAACAGCACACTTTTGAAAACGTGTTTTTCAGCCCGAAATAAACGCGTTTTTTCAGACAACTGAATCCCTATGTAACTGCAAGGCTCAAAAGAGCCCACACACTCAGCTCTTAACCCCAGTGTGCAGAAAGTGTCAAAACATGTTTTTCAGCAGAAATAAACATGTTTCTGCAAGTTTGGTCACCCCCATGTAAGTTATGGGGCAGTAACAGCACACTTTTGAAAACGTGTTTTTCAGCCCGAAATAAAAGCGTTTTTTCAGACAACTGAATCCCTATGTAACTGCAAGACTCAGAAGAGCCCACACACTCAGCTCTTAACCCCAGTGTGCAGAAAGTGACAAAACATGATTTTCAGCAGAAATAAACATGTTTCTGCAAGTTTGGTCACCCCCATGTAAGTTATGGGGCAGTAACAGCACACTTTTGAAAACGTGTTTTTCAGCCCGAAATAAACGCGTTTTTTCAGACAACTGAATCCCTATGTAACTGCAAGACTCAGAAGAGCCCACACACTCAGCTCTTAACCCCAGTGTGCAGAAAGTGTCAAAACATGATTTTCAGCAGAAATAAACATGTTTCTGCAAGTTTGGTCACCCCCATGTAAGTTATGGGGCAGTAACAGCACACTTTTGAAAACGCGTTTTTCAGCCCGAAATAAACGCGTTTTTTCAGACAACTGAATCCCTATGTAACTGCAAGACTCAGAAGAGCCCACACACTCAGCTCTTAACCCCAGTGTGCAGAAAGTGTCAAAACATGTTTTTCAGCAGAAATAAACATGTTTCTGCAAGTTTGGTCACCCCCATGT